>NC_140383.1:19982500-20252500 GCF_054491055.1 Hypomesus nipponensis
TTAGTATAGATAGTCCACAGATTTAAATTTTAGGTTCCTATATGTTTATTGTATGCACCTTCCTGCCAAAGTCAATCCCTTGTCTGTGCAAACTTTCACGGCGAATAAATCCCTTTCTGATTCTGATTCTTTCCTTCCTTCTTTCCTTTGTTTCCGTCTCCCTTCGTTCCGACGACCTGCCATCCTTCTGTCTCCATTTCTTTATCTTGTCTTCCTTCCTTGGTAAACCGACGGGGGGACCACGCTGGCGGACCAGGGCCCCTGTGGACCCGGGACTCGGAGCTTGAATAAAGCCCTTTGAAAAAGGAGATCTTTTACATTAATGTACGGCCGTCCAACAAGTTCCTTCAAAGCTGCCTCTCCAATCACCTAGCACCCTACTGGGCATGCTCCTCCAACGCCGACTCGCCCTCCTCTTTGATTCCCTCCATAACGCTCATCATTAGGCTGACATGCACTCATACACACACGCGCGCGCGGCCCCACAAACACCGACGGGCGGACGCAGACGCGCCCGGAAACGCACACACACGCGCGCGATGGATCTTTTCGAGTGCGCCCGCGCTGACCTTCCAGTGGAGAGGGCAGCTCTTGAACACACCCTCGGAGCAGACGCGCGGGGCTCCAACCGGGCGGCGGGCGCGCGGCACAGCACGGGCCGGCGCTCGCGCGCGTCTTCAAACCCTCGCGGCGGGGATCCCTTGGCCCTTCTCCGCCGCAACGCGTCAAGCTGCCCTCCTCGACCTCCTTCAGACTGACAGCCTCCGAACTGGGGGCTGCCTCCACGCCAGCCTCCAAACACAGGCCGTCACCCAGGCCTCGCTCTCTCTGACAGGCAAGTCCGTCCAGAGTCGGTACGCGGAGCGCAAACGGACGTTTTCTCCCCCCCCCCCCTCTCCCCCCCTGCTCTTCGCCGGAAACCGACGTCTGACCGGACGAGGAGCCGCGCGGCCATCGAAGCGGCATCAGAATGCGCAGAACACGACACGTACTTGATGTCAGCGTTTGTAATATGGCAGGCGCCAGGAGAGTTCTGAGAGGCGCAACGGACAGTGTGCAGCGGCCGGGCGGGCGGGCGAAGGCTCGGGGACTGACACGGCACGTGCTCGCCCCCCCGCCGCGTCAGATGTGCACGGCTCAGGTGAAGGACGGGCTGACTCCAGCGAGAGGGCGAGAGGGCGCGCGCGCGTTAGCCGTCCGACGAGCGGCGCGGCACCCGAGGCACGGCGGGAGACGTCCAGGGAGCGACGCCTCGTCCCACCTCGCGGCGGCTCGCGGGCGGCGGCGGAGGACGCGCGCTGCTAGCAAAGCGACGGCTCTGCTAGCGTGCTCCACGCAGACGGTGGTGCTCAATCCTCCTCCTCCCTCTCCTCCTTCCTCTCCCATCTCTTCGACTCCCCTCCTTCTGCCGTGCCCCACGTCTCTCTCGTCTCTACTCCTCCTCCCCTCCCCTGCCCCTCCTCCCCTCCCCTCCCCTGCCCCTCCTCCCCTCCCCTGCCCCTCCTCCCCTCCCCTGCCCCTCCTCCCCTCCCCTGCCCCACGTCTCTCTCGTCTCTACTCCTCCTCCCCTCCCTTGCCCCTCCTCCCCTCCCCTGCCCCTCCTCCCCTCCCCTGCCCCACGTCTCTCTCGTCTCCCCTGCCCCTCCTCCCCTCCCCTGCCCCTCCTCCTCTCCCCTGCCCCTCCTCCCCTCCCCTGCCCCACGTCTCTCTCGTCTCCCCTGCCCCTCCTCCCCTCCCCTGCCCCTCCTCCTCTCCCCTGCCCCTCCTCCCCTCCCCTGCCCCTCCTCCTCTCCCCTGCCCCTCCTCCCCTCCCCTGCCCCTCCTCCCCTCCCCTGCCCCTCCTCCCCTCCCCTGCCCCTCCTCCCCTCCCCTGCCCCTCCTCCCCTCCCCTGCCCCTCCTCCCCTCCCCTGCCCCTCCTCCCCTCCCCTGCCCCTCCTCCCCTCCCCTGCCCCTCCTCCTCTCCCTGTGATTTCCAGGCCACGTAGCACAGTAGAGTGTGGCCAGGTCCTCTGCCAGTACAAACACAGTAACGCAGCTCCGGAACAGGAGAGGAGACGGGCACAAAGACAACCTCTCTGTTCTCCTCCGCTCAGCCATTCTCCCTCCCTCCCTCCCTCCCTCCCTCCCTCCCTCCCTCCCTCCCTCCCTCCCTCCCTCCCTCCCTCCCTTCCCTCCCTCCCTCCCTCCCTCCCTCCCTCCCTCCCTCCCTCCCTCCCTCCCTCCCTCCCTCCCTCCCTCCCTCCCTCCCTCCCTCCCTCCCTCCCTCCCTCCCTCCCTCCCTCCCTCCCTCCCTCCCTCCCTCCCTCCCTCCCTCCCTCCCTCCCTCCCTCCCTCCCTCCCTCCCTCCCTCCCTGGTCCCTCCACCCATCACACACCTGCTACAACTTTGAACGTTGCAGAACAACGTGATCAGAGCTCCTTCAGCACCTCCCCTAAACTCTCTGACCTTTCCGTCACCTCTCGCCCTCACAGGACACCTGACACTGAACACACACACACACACAGACGTGTCTTTGACGAGCGTGGTGCTTTGGCAGGGATCATCTCAGTTCTGGAGGCCAGGGGCAGGCTGTGTTTTCTGGGTAAGGCAGCTCACATACCTGCTTGTGATTCTTGGCAGGCTGGCTGGGAGTTTCTCTCAACTCCAGAGGGCCCTCTGAGATCCACACACACACACACACACACACAAGCACGCAGTCATCCATACACACTCACACACATACACACACATCCATCATTTAAGTCGCCAGGGCTGATCCCAAGTGGTCCATCTGCCAAGTCTCTGTGTGTGTGTGTGTGTGTGTGTGTTTATCCATATGAATCCACTTCCACTCACTGTACTTGACCGTCCCCTCCACTAACAATATGTGCATTCAACTTCAGGACACATATCGGATGACAGTCAGATGCATAATTCAGAATTCACAAACTTTGATCCGAGGCCAGTGCATCTCACTTTCACTGGGACGATATAAATAGTCCCTATACAGAATCACACACAGAAGGCTCTACAGTAAACCATTTACAATGGGGCCGTATACTGCACATGTAAGGTACTCATGATAGAGTAACAATATAGTGCCTGTTCTCAGTAATATGTGTGTGTGCTCGCTCTATCGCCATGCTACGGACAACTCCCTGAGAGAATTCTAGTGAGCCACATGGCACACACCAATCTGATAGCTCAGTAAGTGCGCGCGTGTGTGTGTGTGTTTGTGTGTGACACAGTGTGTCCAATGTATACCTATCCTTCACTGCTCTCTGCAGGTGTAAAGCCTGACCTGTAACGAACAGAACTGTTGGAAGTATTTCAGAGGAAATGTGTGTGTGCCGTGTGGCTGTGTAGCTGGACAGGATTGTGAATGACTGGGAGAACATGTCATAATTTGGCGACATGCTGATAACTACGGGTGCATTTCTGTACTCTTTACTTTCATATCCAAACGTCACATGAATAAGATACAGTATATTATTACTATATGAACATATTGTCGTCAAACGATGATTCCAAAATGGTTATGTAAGATGAAGCCTAACAAATGTGTGTGTGTGTGTGTATTTGATGGCTTGCGTGCATTTGTGTTGACGTTTGCTGGTACACTCGCAAGCAGCGATTAAGTTTGCCATGACAACGGCACAGCAGGCTTGTCGCCTTGCCAACCGATGCCAGGCCTCTATACTGCCCCTACTCTGCCCACAAGACAGACGGAGAGAGACGGGGGAGGGGAGAGAGAGAGAGAGAGAGAGAGAGAGAGAGAGAGAGACAGAGAGAGAGAGAGAGAGAGAGAGAGAGAGAGAGAGAGAGAGAGAGAGAGAAGAGAGAGAAAGAGAGAAAGAGAGAGAAAAAGAGAGAAAAAGAGAGAATGAAAAAGAGAGGATCGGAGAAAGAGACAGAAGCAGAGAGGCGCTGAGGGCGAGCTAACTGCCACGCTGAACCCTGGTAGGAGGGTAGGGGGGAGGAGGGGGAGGAGGAGAGGTGAGGAGCGAGGGGGCAGTCACCATGGGGAAGGGGGAGAGGGAGGAGGGCAGAGGAGGAGCGGAGGATAGTCGCCCTGAGCCTGCTAACTGTCACCACCAACCCTGGAGGAGAGGAGGAAGGAGGGAGGGAGGGAGGGAGGGAGGGAGGGAGGGAGGGAGGGAGGGAGGGAGGGAGGGAGGGAGGGAGGGAGGGAGGGAGGGAGGGAGGGAGGGAGGGAGGGAGGGGAGGGAGAGGGCAAGACAAGCCTGACCGCTCTAACACTCTCACACATCTCATCATATCTGTAAGAACAGTGGGGAGGAGAAGGGGGGGGGGGGGGCAGCTAACACCCTGTAGCGGAGCTGACGGCTACACCTGTCTCCCCCCCCCCCTCCCCCCGTCCCGCCCTCCCCCCCCCCCCTCCGAGGGGTCTCGAGGGTTCAGATCGTTTGCGTCCCGTCCTCTCTCGTTCTCTGCGTCTGCGTGCCACTCCCCCCTGACTAACCCCCCCCCCCCGCGCCCCAAACCGCCACCTCCTGCGCGCCCCCGCCCCTCCCCCCCCCCCCACCACCCCCACCGTAGAGATCCTCTCCTAATCCCTGGAAGTTTGGGACTAATGAACTAACTGCTGCGCCGTCTCCACGGCGCCTGCTCCCAAACTATACTGTACGTCACACTCCACTTCCTCTCCAGATGGCCCGGTGGCAAGGCCTAGACTGCAGGGACCACCTCACACACACACACACACACACACACGTTTAGATACACACTCACGCATGCACGCACTCTGGAATACCCAAGCATACCGCGATACACGACGCATGTACTTTTAAAAGCACCCTCGAACAGACGCGCGCAAAGGCTAGGCGCGCACACGCGCGCAGAAATAAAAACGCGCCGCACATAAACAGATGCCATTTCATACACACACAAACACACACACACGCTCACACGAATACATACGTCCACTAAGCCCTGGTCTCGGAGAAGCTCTCTCACTGGACTGTGAAAGCGGACAGAGGTCATATTTGTTTGTGTAAAAGCTTACTGCAATTGGAGTGTGCATGTGTGCGTGTGGTGAAATCTTATACACTCCCTCTCACACACACACACACACACACACACACACACCAACCCCCATGGATATCAAGGATGAAATGACATAGCTCCCAAGAGCCAGAGGGAGGTGGGAGACAAAGAAGAAGCCTTTCATCGCCAACTTTACAACACATTTTCACGTTAAGAAATGAAATCAGTGAAGTAAAAAAGTCCAGGCAATGCTGGTTGTGTGTCGTATGGGTGATTCCTTCAAAGCTGACAGACGACGAGGACTGGACATGGCTGGAGACCCATTGTGTCTCACCTGACCAGAGAAAGGGTCAGCTAACAGGATTAACAGGCCAGGCAGTCGCTGGAGGTCAATATAGTGTATAGGCCTGGCTATGTGCCTTTTCATGTGCCTCAGGGCTGGTAGGGTTGCAGAGTTGGCCGTGGGAGTGTTGATATATCTGCCGTTTTTTATCCGTCAGAGACAGGGGCTCGCACGCGCACACACACACACACACACACTCCACAGATGTGTTTAGACTGTAACAGCCTACATGCAACAACAAGCATTGCAAATCCCAATATTATATTGGGAGTATTGGAGAGGAGTTATTTAATACACTACGCATCTCCTTTCAGGTTTTTGTCTCTCTCTCTCTCCATCTCTCCCTCTCTTTCCCTCCCTCTCCCTGTCTCTCAGATTCGAAGGACATACAGACACGAGTTGGTCACTTTCTGTGAGTGACAGACTCACTCTTCTCATCGCATCTCCTCGAAAACGGCTGCTTGAATTTGTCCCGCTCTCCCTGCCTCCCCGCCCCCCTCTCCCTCTGTCCTTCTCAATCCTCCCATCTCCTACTCTTGCCCTTTCCGCTCGCTTCCCTTCTCCCTCGAGCTCTCTTCCCCTTCCCCTCCCCACCTCCCTCCCCACCTCCCTCCCCACCTCCCTCCCTCCCCTCCCTCCCTCCCTCCCTCCCCCCTCCCTCCCTCCCTCCCTCCCTCCCGACCGAAGTAAGACGTAAGGGCTGTCCATCGGCTCTGACAGGGAGAAGGGGGTTCCTGTCAGGATTCCAGCCTGCTGCTCGTCACCCAGTCCCACTTGCCATTGTCCTCCCACATGACCCCCCCCCCAGCCCCCCCAGCCCCGTCCCTGGTGTCCTCTCTCCCTCCTTCACAACCTTTGTCACTCTCACGCTCTGCTCTGGACATGTCCGCGTGCCCTCCGACCAATCCCGATTTCACGGGGCATGCCGCTTGGACCAATGGTGGAGGGCTAGCGGGGGCGGGAAAAGAATGCTCTCAAACCTGCTGTGGGTGCGTTTGTCTCTCTCTGTGTGTGTGTGTGTGTGTGTCAGAGAGAGAGAGCGAGTGGGTGTGTTTTTGTGTATGTGAGCGAGAGAGAGGATGTGTGTGTGTGTGTGTGTGTTTGACTGTGAGTATGTGTATGGATGTGTGTGACTGTCTGTGTGTGACTGTGTGTATGTGCACGGGTGAGTGTGTCTGTTTGTATGCGTGCGCGTGACAGCGTGTATGTGTGACTGCGTAAGTGTGTGAGTCCCTGTGACTATGTATATGTGCGTGACTGTGTGCGTGCGTGCGTGCGAGTGTGTATTTGCGACCGAGTGCATGCACGCCTTTAACCTGCTGCATCTGCTGGCTTCCTGTGGCGGGCCCAGTGGGGTGTGGTCACCTTGTTTTAAAGGCCCGTGATTGGGGGAGGGGGAGGGCTATTCTGCCATTGTGCCTCCACAATGGGGTGAAACGTGCTTGTTTTAAGCAGCTCAGAGATCCGCCTGCTTTCGGTCATTAAGGACTAGCACCTGTCTGGAGCCAGAGAGCCGGACTGTGACGAGCACGCGTGTGTGTGTGCGTGTGTGTGGTGTGTGTGTGTGGGGTGTCCTACCTTCTTGCTCAGTGCCACCCCGTCCTCGCAGTCGAGGACGGCACAGTCCAGGTCGAGCGAGGCCAGCTTGCGCAGCTTCCTGACGTCGTTGCCGGGGCAGTAGAGCACGGCGCGTCGGGGGACGTACGTGGGGGAGTAGGCCGAGTGGTGCCGACGTGCTGGGGCACCCCTCTGGCCCCACGCAGACAGGAGCCATCCAGCTGCCCTGACACACAAACACACAGGTGAGGTGAACGACTGAACGTTCCGGAACGTTCTTTTCGTGCGAATACGTTTTTGTTTCACACAAAAGTCAGACAAAGTTCAAGCTCATCAGCTCTGGTCTATACTTTTCCTGAGCGTTTCAGTTTTTTTGTTGACGTGCCTGGTGGAAGGATGGTAGTTCAGCTGTAGCATTTAGCCCTGTGTAAGGATCTCTGCTCTGCTTTGAGATTCTTTTCAAATGGGGGTGGGGGGGTGTTGATCTAGGCTGCTTTGGAAACCTATTATCAATGGCATTGCAAACACACACACACACACAAACAAACAGCCCCTGTGTTTATGCGTACACTAGCGGGGGCAGAACAATTAAAGTTTGGACAACAGCAGATCAGTATAGTGCTTCCTGCTAATGATAGCTGGATCACAGGCTGTCAGTAGGCAACAAGGGAAAGGCTTAGTCTCCACACACACACACACACACACACACACACTCTACACTCCAAACACACACTATACACCTCACACACCCCAAACACACTATATATCTCACACACTCCACACCCCAAACACACACTATACACCTCACACACCCCAAACACACTATATATCTCACACACTCCACACCCCAAACACACACTATACACCTCACACACCCCAAACACACTATATATCTCACACACTCCACACCCCAAACACACACTATACACCTCACACACTCCACACATAATCTCTCTCACACAGGGTAGTGAAATGACTGTTTATTGATTGTGCCTCCCAGAAGTTAGAACATGGCTCATCACTTAGCCACCCACAGTCCCCCCCCCCACACACACACGCACACTCACACACATAAAAAAAATGTACCCACCGACCCGCACACACAAACACACACATCAATAACGCGCAATTATGGCACACATCTTAATTATTTGTTCTGTGGATTTGGCTGCTCTGACAATTAGCACCAAAGCGTGGCCTAAATGATTAGGATGGCCAGTGTCTAATTACATAGGAAACACATCTCACCTGTCACTACGGCTCCACAGGCCCCCTGCCCTGCCACCTATCATATCTATAGATCACAGCGAAGAGGGGGGGAGCAAAAAAAAAGAAGGAAAGGGGGGAAAAAAAAGAAAAAAAGAAAAATAAGAGAGGGATCTGAAGTCTTCTCTTTTCCTTCTTTTGTTCTCTAAAGAGGCCGGAGTCATCTCAATAGCCACTTAATCCTGTCAACAAGGCGTCAGACACACGCGCCCTCCAGTATCAATCAAGGCCTTGGAGTAAGCCCAGCTGGGATGAGAGCCCTGGGATGAGAGTGTTGGGATGAGAGTGCTGGGATGAGAGTTCTGGGATGAGAGCACTGGGATGAGAGTTCTGGGATGAGAGTGTTGGGATGAGAGTTCTGGGATGAGAGCACTGGGATGAGAGTGTTGGGATGAGAGTTCTGGGATGAGAGCACTGGGATGAGAGTGTTGGGATGAGAGCACTGGGATGAGAGTGTTGGGAGGAGAGCACTGGGATGAGAGCGCTGGGATGAGATTGTTGGGATGAGAGTGTTGGGATGAGAGCACTGGGATGAGAGCACTGGGATGAGAGTGCTGGGATGAGAGTTCTGGGATGAGAGCACTGGGATGAGAGTGTTGGGATGAGAGTGCTGGGATGAGAGTTCTGGGATGAGAGCACTGGGATGAGAGTGTTGGGATGAGAGTGTTGGGATGAGAGTGCTGGGATGAGAGCACTGGGATGAGAGTGTTGGGATGAGAGTTCTGGGATGAGAGCACTGGGATGAGAGTGTTGGGATGAGAGCACTGGGATGAGAGCACTGGGATGAGAGTGTTGGGATGAGAGTGCTGGGATGAGAGCCCTGGGATGAGAGTGCTGGGATGGACGACTAAACGGAAAGGAGGAGGACAGAGTGCAAGAGGGCCCCAACAGGGCGGCGGGGAACAGACACGCCAAAAAAAAGCAAAAAATAATAAGCTAATAGGGACATTTCAAAAGGAAAACAGGGATGTAAGTGGAGGGACGGGCGCGGTGGCGGGGGGGGGGGGGGGGGGGGGGGCAGGAGGGCAGGGGGGGGGGAGGGGGCTGTTGAGACTCAAATGAAGTCCTCTCTATTCAGTGCAGACAGCTCCAGGGTGAATGGTGAAAAGGCATTTTAAAGTGCCCACTTGAAAGGCAAATAAATTAGAATGGAAGTGGAGGTGGTGGGAAGAGTGAGGGGGGGGGCGCTTACACAAAGACGGTAACGGTAATTAAAGACTAGATTTCATAAAAAAAGGAAAGGAGGGGGGAGGGAGGGAGAGACACCTTAATGAAAGAGTGGTGAGAGAGGGATGGAGAAGGGGAAGAGAGAGAGAGACAGACAGTTTAGCTGACATCGGAGCAGAGGTCAGGTAGAGAAACCACATTCAGCATTTCTCTCTCTCTTATTCTACCTCTCTGACCCTTTCTCCTCTTTACTCTTGGCAGGGGGTCTCATTCTACAGTAACCTGGGGACTGGTGGGTTGAGGAAGGGGCAACACAGGTCAGTGAGGGAGAGAGGGAGAGAGAGAGAGAGACACGTCCGGATACAGAGACAGACAGACATGCCCCATCCAGCCATTGTTACAGTGGTAAAAAACAGCGTGTGTCTGACATACAGTGCACAGGTGAGATACCAGTGAGGGCAGACAAGTCAGAAAAGGTGAGCGTACAATCACCTGAAAAGCAGATGTGTCTGCCCAGACGCAGCATGTGATTGGTGCTAGAAAACGCTCAGTTGAAGAGACTGAATCTGGCATAGCTCTGGCCTGGATTGGGCATTGATGTGGTCCAGGTCTATAGCCTCAATCTGGACTGGACCTAGCCTGAACTGGCCTGAATCTGATCTGTGTGTGTGTGTGTGTGTGTGTGTGTGTGTGTGTGTAGGCATTACGCCAGGCTACAGCAGAGGTATGGCTGTCCATACAGGACTATATGGAGGAGGTGTTTCCACATACAGCCTGAAGAACATCCACTTAACCCAACTCCTGCACAGCCATGCGCTCCTCAAGCACACACTGCAGTGGTCGAGCTTCCACTGAGAGGTAAGCTATGCTGTAGGTAGCTACCTAGGACCAGAGGCTTAATAGACTTAGCATCTTTGGCAGAGCTTTGACTCAATCCAATGAAGCCGTGCATTCCCAAGGGAGAGGAATTTCGGTGCCCAGTCTGACCTTGTGCTGTTCTGCGTACCTGACAAATAAAAGACATGAACTTGAAGCGAGTTGTGAACACGCAACGTGGATTCTGGTTCACAGATCAGACACAGAGACAGACACAGGAAGACAGACGTCTCACATACCTGCTGTCCCACATACCTGCTGTCTGACAAGACTGCTGTCTCACATACCTGCAGTCTCACAGGACTGTTGTCTCACATACCTGCTGTCCCACATACCTGCAGTCTCGCAGGACTGTTGTACCACAGGACTGTTGTCTCACAGGACTGCTGTCTGACAGGACTGCTGTCTCACAGGACTGCTGTCTGACAGGACTGCTGTCTCACAGGACTGCTGTCTCACAGGACTGCTGTCTCACAGGACTGCTGTCCCACATACCTGCTGTCCCACATACCTGCTGTCTCACATACCTGCTGTCTCACATACCTGCTGTCTCACAGGAATTCTGTCTCACAGGAATGCTGTCTGACAGGACTGCTGTCCCACATATCTGCTGTCTGACAGGACTGCTGTCTGACAAGACTGCTGTCTCACAGGACTGCTGTCTCACAGGACTGCTGTCTCACATACCTGCTGTCCCACATACCTGCTGTCTGACAGGACTGCTGTCTGACAGGACTGCTGTCTGACAGGACTGCTGTCTCACATACCTGCTGTCTGACAGGACTGCTGTCTGACAGGACTGCTGTCTGACAGGACTGCTGTCTGACAGGACTGCTGTCTCACATACCTGCTGTCTGACAGGACTGCTGTCTGACAGGACTGCTGTCTCACATACCTGCTGTCTGACAGAAGGACCAGGTCACTGTCCACATCTGGGAAATGTTCCATCAGAGCCTGTTGCTGACAGTGCTGAGAACCATCAGCAGGAACGGGATGAGCTAGAAGTTCTCCTCTAGAGAGATACCTACTCTGCGGTCTGGCATGGGAACAGGCAGTAGTCCAAAACTAGGAGAACCGCCTCACAGGCCTCCGTCAGCCATGTTTATGAACTCCCTGGCTTGAGAAGGATGTCATGTGCTGTCATCCAAGCCCCCCTATTTTGACGATCTGAAACGCAAGTATCAAAACGCAAAGCGCAAGTAACTTTGTGGGCGTGACTTCAGCTTGGTTGTTATTTTGCCAGCGGGATAAATGACTTTGCACCTGGCGCAAATCTAAAAAGGGTTGGTCTGAAGTAGCTACATTACTAATGGGTGTGGTTTGGGCGTAACGTGCAATAAACCAATCAGAGCATCATCTCACATTCCCTTTAAGAGCAGCGCTTGTTCCATTGTGAATTGCTATTATAACGGCGGATTTGCCAGGCGCACGCCAGCGGTTCACAGCCGAGGAGATCGACGTTGTCGTCAGGGCCGTAAAATATAGAGAAGTGACATTGTATGAGAAAGGCAGAGCATTTTTCTCATTGCACTAAATTGCCCACTCATGCTACTTATTGGTGGCCAAGCCGCGAAGCGGCGAAGCCACATAAGTGATTCTACCTTTTCTTATTATTATTACACTTCTTCTGTCATTGGAGTCTATGGCAGCCCCTAGAACCGTATGGTAAAAAGTTGTGAAATTTGGCACACTTATTAAGCACAGTCCCCTCTTTATATTCACCAAGTTTCATGTCTCTCATGGGAGCACTCTAGCGCCACCAACTGGTCAAAGTTGGACTTGTGTTTACACACGTAACTTTTGAACCGTATGACCGATTTTCAAAAATGAGGTACCATTGGATTCCCTGGATCAAGACGAGTTCAACACACCCTATGACGTCATTTTCCGGTTATATAGATTTTCCACCATTTTGAATTTTAAGGAAACACGTTTTTTCGCTTCAACTACTTCTATTTTTTTCAAATCTTCCCCAGAATTGGCACACATTATCATCAGACCAACCCTCACAGATGTTATGAAAGGATATTTGATTTTCAAAACCGTTTGTCCGGTACAGCCAATCAAAATCGTCAACAAAGCAACCAAACAGGAAGTTGGGTCATATCTCAGCTAATCTTTGAGAAATCAACACCAAACTTAATATGATGACTCGGAACTCTCTTTTGAGGCTGTCCAATTAATTTGGTGTCATGTGATCACTGGGCGTGGCCGCAGGAAGCAAAAATGTGTTTTGGCCAATAACTGTTGATTTGTTTGCTTTTATTAAGTGATTCCTTTGTCTCATGATATGTTGGGACATCCCCTATGTGATACATGATAACTTGTGATAATAGCCGAATTGATCCGGCCGCCATTTTGAATTCATTGAAAAACGTTTTTTCTTTACTCCTCCCACACATGTTGTCCAATCTTCACCAAATTTGGCAGAGAGTATCTTCAGACCAAGCCTCACACAGGGTTTCACATGATTTTTTTGATTTTCAGAACCGTTTGCCCGGTACAGGCAGTCAAAATGTGCCATTAAACCAGCCAACAGGAAGTTGGGTCGTATCTCAGCAAATCTTTGATGGATTCACACCAAACTTGCTGCATGCACTCGGAACCCTGTTCTGAGGATTTCTAAAGTGTTTTATGGGTCATTTGACTGCTTGGCCACCACATTGCTGCTTGCAGCTATATTTCAAATTATTATTCTTATTTTTACATATATTATTTTTTTTTAAATTGTTATATTTTTAAATTGTTTAGTTCTTAGAATTAGTTTAAGTAATGTACTTAATTTATACCAGCATATGTTTATTGTTTGCACCTTCCTACCACAGCAAATCGCATATTTGTGTAACATAAACTTCATGGCGAATAAACCGAATTCTGATTCTGATGGGCATGGGAGAAGAAACCTAACCAAATTAGCTTCGGTTAAACAGTCATGGGAGGAAATTGCCACCGTTGTTACAAATGAAGTTCACATAGGCTACAATTTCTTATGAAAATATTTTTATAATCATTGAAGAAATGTAACACGCCATAAATCAAAACAATGTAACTTAGCTTCGCAGAAAGAAGACCCTGGCCTCGCCAGCAGTGCGCACGGACCAAGCTTGCGCCCTTAAAATAGCATCTGAATATTACGCCATTGAATTTAAACCACGTTTTTGCCGGTCAGTGGCGGAAATGTTTTTCGGAAACTGCAAAATAGCAACAGGGAACGTTTGCGCCGGAACGCGCCTCCTTTTTCGCTGAACCGCCCACTGGAGCGCAAAGTCATTTCGACGTGCGTCTGTGGAGGGAAAAGTCGGCTTTGCGTCGAGTGCAAACTAGGAATGACACTTGCGTCGTTGACTAAGTCAATTGCGCTGGGTGCAAGATAGGGTGCAAGATAGAGCCCAAGGTCTGGTCCCTGCACTGTCACAACAGTGTCACTGGCCTATTATATCTGTAAGCACTGTTCAGCCTAATCAAGTCAGCATGTTTTCTATTCAGGGAGCAAGGCTATCAGGCACTCATCTGAAACGCTACTTCCTAATGTACGGTCACACACACACACACACACACACACACACACACACACACACACACACACACTTCAGATTCTTCTGCCTGTATCGGCTATTTTCCTTTAGCAACCAAGCGCATGATTAATTCCTATTGGGGAATTCATTTGACAAGTAGTGGAATTAATTGCCAACAAAACCATTGCACAATAAAAATGGTACTGTTTTATTTAGATGAGGGAAGTCTAAGTTCTGTATTGAATCAATATAAAAGTTAAAATGGTGAGCAATTTCTTGTCTTACCTCATGGCGTTCCACATCACTTCTGTATTTATACTGCAACTTTTTGCTGATTAGAAGACTATGACTCCAGTGCATTAGCATTGTGATATGCCTCATAAAACAACATTCCAACTTTTACTCAGAAAAGGAAAACTTAAACTAGACGATAAAAGCAAACATGGCAAATCCATTTCCACCAATTCTCACCCTCCACAACAATAAACTCGGATTTTACCAGACCAGTGACTGGAGTGGTGGCCAAGCGTGCAGCAACCGCACTTCAAGTTCCATATCGCCCATCCAATACCCTCAATAAAACTACTGAGCAAGCTTATCATGAACTCATTTATTTGATTAGAGGATTAATCCAATGTTCATGCAGCGCTCCTCTCAGCCCTGGCTCTCATGGAGCCTAATAAGAAAACGGTAGAACTACTGGCTAATATGAACGATTTAATATTCCCCCAAATTACCCAGAGGATCTGCTTGTAAAAGCGGGGGGCCATAAACGTTATTGCTACGTTACAGTAGCGCTGGAAGCCCAGGTCCTGTCCCCAGCGTGGGCCCCGGACACACATACTACCTCACCACCAGACCACGCGATCTGGACGGCTTTACACCAACACACCCCTACATCTGGACAACATTCTCCCAGTAAACCACCAGATATGTTTTATATGTTTTACGGCCCCCACAGTACAAGTATGCAAGGCCGCAACATGACCAAATACTTATGCTCTCTTCCTTTTTTTTCCCCCGTTTTTTTTTTTTTTTGGGGGGGGGGGGAGGGGGTTGCGATAACTCGGTCCGTGTGGCTGCGTTAGCTTAATGGTGGTTTTAGTGGTCTGGGGTGTAATCTGTAAGAGTGTGCGATGCTGTGTTTATTTGCTGCTAGATGGAATTTGGAGGGGGGGGGGGGGGGAGGGGGCGGATAAGCAGAACGGGGGGCGGCGGAAAGTGGAAGGGACGTAAAGATGGCGCCCAGTTTGCTCTCCTCGCAGCTGTCGTCGGACATCGCCTACAGTGCCCTGCTACCACAGCCCTGCAAGCCTCCTCTTCCCAGGGCCCAAGATGGGCACGCTGGGGGGGTGGGGGAGCAGCGCCCACGGTTAGCTGGGCGCCCCATACAGCCTAGCAGCCCCACGCAAGCTCCTCCGAACAAAACCCCCTCAAAACACCGACATCCTGGGAGCAAACGGCCATCCAATCCAACAACTCCGCTGTGTTACCCTGCGCGGCGGCTCTCTCTGACATAACAGCAGCCTGCCGCAGACAACGTGGCCTACTGGTAACAGCCAGCAGGCCAGCTCACCAGGCAGAACGTCAGTGCGGACCATCATCGTGTGACCGGGTCTTCTGACGGCAGGCGCGACCCTGTGCGGGGTTGACGGCGAACGGCGCTCAGCAGAGGTCGGCGGCGGCGACGTTTAACGACGGGCTTCTTGGAAGGGAACCTCGGTCGGTTCACGTCCTGGCTCCATTTTCTCCCTTCCTATCTCTCGCCCTCTCTCTCTCTCTCAGCCCTCAGATATGTACACTCACCTGCATTTCGCAGCCAGAAGCTGGGTCGGACACTCAGAAATGAGAATGCGGGTAGATTTGTGGGTGTCTCCTTTACCCTTGGCTACTCGCACGGTCTTTAATATGCAAACTACCTCCAGCAGTCTACAGCTGCTTTGCTTGGGAGAAATAAAGGAAGAAGTTGGGATGAATAAATAAAGATGACTGAAGGAGGAGGAGAAGGGAGGGAGGGAGGGTGGGAGGGAGAGAGGGAGGGGGGAGGGGGGAGGGAGGGGGGGAGGGGGGAGGGAGGGAGGGAGTAAATCAATGCTGCGGTGTATCAACAAACTGGCTGTCCACTGCGAGCTGAGAGGAAGACGAGGAGGAAGATGAGGATGAGGGAGGTTTGAAGGTAGGGAGGAATAGAAAGGAGGCGGAGGGAGGGAGGGAGGGAGGGAGGGAGGGAGGGAGGGAGGGAGGGAGGGAGGGAGGGAGGGAGGGAGGGAGGGAGGGAGGGAGGGAGGGAGGGAGGGAGGGAGGGAGGGAGGGAGGGAGGGAGGGAGGGAAAAGCACAAGCAGGAGGAGTCGGAAGAGAAGAACTGGGGGGAAGGTGTGAAACAAAATGGTCAAAAAGCCATTAATATTTATCAGGTTTCCATGACCCCCCTCCTGTCTCACACTTCCTCCTTTCTGGATGCACACGCACACACACGCACACGCGCACACACAAAACATCCACGGCACAGGTCTTTGGCCCAGCGTGAGGCTGTGTTTGGTTCTCCACAGCCTCAGGTCTCAAGACATGACCGACAGAGCGAGAAATTCTGCAGGACGAACAGGAACACTGAGACGGGCAGCCCAGGGAACCAAACTCGTTCGTTTGTTCACATTCTCTCTCCTCCTTTCCTTTTTTCTTCCCTGGCTCTCCTGTCTGAGTCAGCGCTGGGGCCGGCTGACCTCGCCCTCGGCCTCTCAGAGGTCTGGCCTCCCTTCTGGTCTCTCGCGCGGTGGCGTCCCACTGTTGTTTTATCAATACCCCTTTTCCTGGTACCGTTTCTTCCGGTGTGCCTCTATACAACTCTTCTTTCCGCATGGTCCAACCTTCCACTCTTCCGGACCCATCCCCCCATCCTCTCTCTCTCTCTCTCTCTCTCTCTCTCTCTCTCTCTCTCTCTCTCTCTCTCTCTCTCTCTCTCTCTCTCTCTCTCTCTCTCTCTCTCTCTCTCTCTCTCTCTCTCTCTCTCTCTCTCTCTCTCTCTCTCTCTCTCTCTCTCTCTCTCTCTCTCTCTCTCTCTCTCTCTCTCTCTCTCTCTCTCTCTCTCTCTCTCCCACACCATATTTCCCCCTCCCCACCCCCCTCCAGTCCTCAAACATGGCCTCGTCCCTCTCTTCTTTCCCCTCTCCTCTCCTCTCTTCTGTTTCCCCCCCCCCAGCCCCCCAGGCCTCCATCCTCGCCCCCTCCTCTCCTGTCTCATTAGTTTTTTTTTTTTTTTTATGCCTTAATCTGCTTCACGAGGATCCAGTCATGGTGGCTTTTCTTCACCAGCCCATGTCTGTCCACCTGTTGTCCACCCTCGGTCCCCGGCCCTCCTCCCCCCCCCCCCCCCCCCCGCCTCATACCCCTCTCACAATGCCTCCTACCGCAGTGGCAACCGCAAACACACACACCCTAACACATCCCCCCCCTACACAGACACACGCGCACACAAACACAACCCCCTCCGCACACGACCACTCACACACACACACAGAGATAGAGAGAGAGACGCACACGCACACCCGAACATCCCCCTACACAGACAACCACACACACACAAATAGAGAGACGCACACACACACCCGAACATCCCCCTACACAGACAACCCCTCACACACAGAGATAGAGACACACAAACACACACCAACACACACACACACACACACAGAAGGGAGATGTCTTTATTCAGGGTGCTGAGCAGGAAAAGCCAAAGAGCGAGAACTCAGAAGGATGCAGCTTGAGGAAAAGTTTCAGAAAGCACAGAAAAAGAAAATAGTCTAAGACCGTCACCGAACAGTTGTTCTCGCGTCTGATAATTAGGCTGAATGAATCGGCCGGTATTTTTAATAAGGCTGATTCATAGCCTGGTATCCTGATACCAGATCATGTTTCATCCCATTGTTTCATTACAGTCAATTTAAACAAACGTCATATTACATTTATCAGCGAGTCGCAATAGAAGTGGAAATAAAAGGTCAAGCAAGTCGTTTGGGGAGTGGGAGGTGGGGATGATGGGCTTACTTTTAACTTAGCATTTTTATTGACTCGGGCACAACAAAATAAGCTCTTTCTCTGTGAGTGTGCGCTCTGCAACAACCATTCAAGCCCTGTGAGCCCCATTGTAGCACTTAGAGGAGGATGAAAGGGGCCCCAGGGGTGAGGGCCCCCACAGAACAGCCCCCTCTGCCAGGCCACGACTGTTCTGGGCGCCGTGAAAGGAAGGACGGCCTCCTGAAGGAAGGGGCCGGGGACAAAGACGCCAAAAGGGCTGATGGCGAAGACACGACCGGGCCTCGGCCCGGGAGAGCGGGGAGGAACGGATGCTGGTCCAGGGGTCCAACTGTCTGTCTGACTGTCTGACTGTCTGTCTGTCTGTCTGTCTGTTTGTCTGCCTGTCTGCCTGTCTGCCTGTCTGCCTGTCTGACTGTCTGTCTGTCTGTCTGTCTGTCTGTCTGTCTGTCTGTCTGTCTTTCTGCCTGTCTGTCTGCCTGTCTGCCTGTCTGTCTGCCTGTCTGTCTGTCTGTCTGTCTGTCTGTCTGTCTGTCTGTCTGTCCTCCCTCCATATTTAAAAGCCGAAGTGATGTCTGCTTGCTCTCGATTATCTTGGGGTTTTCAGACATGCTCAAAGCGCAAAAAAAATAAATACTTGACTGAAATTTGAAACAGTTACTCAACAGTAATGTCTATTCTTGTTCAACTATTTTCTTTCTACCGAACGACACCCCTCCAATCAAGCTCAGAAGGAAGAGTGCATCTACTCATGGACGACAGGCTCATGTTCGTGTTACGGCTGGTGAGTGTAGTTCGGTAGAACGAATATAGTACCTTCATGAAACTGCTCACAACTAGTTCTGTTTTTAAAATGCGTATAAATATATATATACAACTCACACCAAAACAATCTGGATGGATAAACAGCACTACGAGCAACAGAAAAACACGCATTTGTGGGGTGAACAGTCCATCGATCCCTTACTCCTTCTTCCAGTCACATCCCTCCACTTTCAACGTTTTTTGTTGTTGTTGCAATTACACTTTCATTCTTTAAAATGAAGACCAGATTTGATCACATTTAATGCTATCTCTGTCTTTGCAAGTCACAAACAGAAACAGTGTTACCATTGATAAAAAATCGGACCAAATGCGACAACAATGCAACAACCCCTTCTTCCAGGGTTCCTCTCAGGGAATCTTCTAGAGTAACCTGCAGGTAAGCTGCCCTCCCCAACCCCAGTCAGGCCCAAAGCCCAGGCTCTAGCCCCGGGCCCTAGCCCACGACACCTCACTGCTACCCGGGAGCTCTTTCTGCCCCCATCAGGCCCTTGTGATGGATGGATCAATGTGGTAATTGATTAGTGATGTGGAGGTGGGGATAAGCACACAGGTCAAACGTCAATAACGCCCCTGTGACAAAAGGTGACAGACATAAAATGTAGCAGTGGATAGCCCCAAGCCACAGATCTCACCATCAAAGACTGCCCGAGCCTGACACAGAGGCTGGGAGCTCTCCCAAGACCCTCCCCCCCCCCCCCCCTTCCCCCCCGGCCCCCCCTCCCTCTGCAAGTATCCTTTTCTCGTGGTAATGCCTTCAGTTAAAGTGACAGGAAGCGTGATGGTACCTACCGGTGGGCTCGCCCCCATAAAAGGAGCCGTAAAGCAGAGCCCCATAACAGGCTCGTCCAGAGCTTCATTACCCTTCCCACGTAGCCCCACGGCCCAAGGGGGGGGGGGGGGGGGGTGGGGGGTAGCAGGTTATTAGGTGGGGGGTTGGGGTGGCTGTGATGGTGATAGTAAGGAGGGAATTGGTCAGTTTTGGGGGGGGGGGGGGGGGGTGGATGCTCCTCCATGAGGCATTTTTGCGGTCTTTGCAATGACCCCTTTATCCTCTCTCTAACCTCACCGGGACCTCACCATGTGACCACAGGTCTCTTACCTGGCTCTGTGGGCCAGTCCCCAGCTAACCTGGCTAGCCCCTGACATAGGGGCTGGGTGAGGGGGTAGGATGAGGAGGCACTACGAGGAGGTTAGATCAAGGAGGTGGGATGGTCAATTCGGATTAGGAGGCAGGAAGAGGTAGGATGAAGAAGGTAGGATGAAGGAGGTAGGATGAAGGAGGTAGGATGAAGGAGGTAGGATGAAGGAGGTAGGATGAGGACACAGGAAGAGGAGATTAGATGAAGGGGTGAGGTCATGAGGAGGGGTGTAGGGGTGAGGGTGTAGGGGTGAGGGGGTGAGGGTATGGGGAGGGTGTAGGGGTGAGGGGGTTAGGGGTGAGGGGGTTAGGGGTGAGGGTATGGGTTTAGGGGTGAGGGTGTAGGGTATGGGGAGGGTGTAGGGGTGAGGGGGTTAGGGGTGAGGGTATGGGTTTAGGGGTGAGGGTGTAGGGTATGGGGAGGGTGTAGGGGTGAGGGGGTGAGGGGTGAAGGGGTGAGGGTATGGGTTTAGAGGTGAGGGTGTAGGGGTGAGGGTGTAGGGTATGGGGAGGGGTGTAGGGGTGAGGGGGTGAGGGGTGAAGGGGTGAGGGTATGGGGAGGACACATCAGGTAAGTTGACGCCTAGCAGACAAAACACAAGTGCATATTTTAGTCTTAGACTTACTAGTGAGAGAGAGAAACAGTGAGAGGAGGGAGCGTGAGGGAAAGAAAAAGACAGAAAAGAACAGAGAGAGAGAGAGAAACAGAGGGAGGGAACAAAGACTGATTAGTGTTTGTTTTCAAGCAGCTCCTTGACCAATAAGAGCGCAGAGGCCCCAGCATGCACTGGGACATGCGTCCCAAACATCCCAAAACACTCTCAGCCAGTCAAGTCTAGTCCTACACCCCCACCCCATCTCCGCCAAAACCACTTCTCCCCCTCTCCACTACACACACACACACACACACTCCTCCAGCGCAGTCAAAGCCCAGCAACATCGCTTGGCTCAAGGCCAGAAAAGGCTCAAATGTGTCCCCACTAAACCATATGGACACATCCAAGCCTAATCTAACGGACACTGCTACACACACACACACACACACACACACACGCTAACAAAACAGCCTGAATCCCAGAACAGCTAGATAGTGTGCCTGTGTAAGGGCCAGCAGAGCAGTGACCATCTGACACAGTGTAACCTGAATCCATTAAGACTGTGTGTGTGTGTGTGTGTGTGTGTGTGTGTGTGTGTGTGTGTGTGTGTGTGTGTGTGTGTGTGTGTCGGCCAAGGTGGGATCTACGCCCTCAGGAGTTCAACCGGCGTCCAGTTACATAAGCAGCAGGGCTGGGCAGCAATCAGAGATGTTCAGAGATGTTCAGAGAGGTTCAGTGATGTTCAGAGAGGTTCAGTGATGTTCAGAGATGTTCAGGTGATGTTCAGAGATGTTCAGGTGATGTTCAGAGATGTTCAGGTGATGTTCAGAGATGTTCAGAGATGTTCAGAGATGTTCAGGTGATGTTCAGAGATGTTCAGGTGATGTTCAGAGATGTTCAGAGATGTTCAGGTGATGTTCAGAGATGTTCAGGTGATGTTCAGGTAATGTTCAGAGATGTTCAGAGATGTTCAGGTGATGTTCAGAGATGTTCAGAGAGGTTCAGAGATGTTCAGAGATGTTCAGGTGATGTTCAGAGAGGTTCAGAGAGGTTCAGAGATGTTCAGAGATGTTCAGGTGATGTTCAGGTGATGTTCAGGTGATGTTCAGAGATGATCAGAGATGTTCAGAGATGTTCAGGTGATGTTCAGAGATGTTCAGGTGATGTTCAGGTGATGTTCAGGTGATGTTCAGAGATGTTCAGAGATGTTCAGGTGATGTTCAGAGATGTTCAGGTGAGGATCCCCCCCCCCCCCCTCCCAGTCACTCTGAAGAAGGAGCAGTCATTAGGGTTAGCAGCTCATTAGCCATCCGTCCGCTTCCCCCCCGACCCAGAGCACGCAGGGCGTCGGAGAGTTCCCACGGCAACGCAGGTGCACGCTGACACAGCTATGACACGGCTCTCTCCCTCGATCTTCTCTTCTCTCTCTCTCTCTCTCTCTCTCTCTCTCTCTCTCTCTCTCGCTCTCGCTCTTGCGTTTACCTCTCTCTCTGTCTCTCTGGTGGTTCAGTCTCTTCCCGCTAGTGTAGAAACAAAGATGGACAGCACAGGTGTGTGGGGAAGGTACGTGGGGAGTTGGGGCCGGGGGGGTGAATCCTTCTCTGTCGTAGCCCCATACCCCTCTCTCACAACGGCTTCGAGGGGCTGAAAGGTGTGCCCGGGAGACCAGTGACAGAGACTCTGGAGAGACCAGTGACAGAGACTCGGATGATACAAGTAACAGAGACTCTGGAGAGACCAGTGACAGAGACTCTGATGATACAAGTAACAGAGACTCTGGAGAGACCAGTGACAAAGACTCTGGTGAAACCAATGACAGAAACTCTGGAGAGACCAGTGACAGAGACTCTGGAGAGACAAGTAACAGAAACTCTGGTGATTCAAGTAACAGAGACTCTGGAGAGACCAGTGACAGAGACTCTGGAAAGATCAGTGACAGAGACTCTGGTGAGACCAGTGACAGAGACTCTGGAGAGACCAGTGACAGAGACTCTGGAGAGACCAGTGACAGAGACTCTGGAGAGACCAGTGACAGAGACTCTGGAAAGACCAGTGACAGAGACTCTGGAAATACCAGTGACAGAGACTTTGGAGAGACCAGTGACAGAGACTCTGGAAAGATCAGTGACAGAGACTCTGGAGAGACCAGCACACAACAGGATAGACATCAGGACAGATCACATGCACATGTCCACTTCATTCAGCAGATGACGAAAATAGGTGGCCCATTCTGAATCAAATCCTTTCAAATTAAAGTTACTTTTTTTTTTTTCTCTCTCCTTTCCAGTGCACATCTCTCCTCCCGGTAAGTTGCCTGTGCCCCCCAGTGGCCAATCACAGCAAATGCAGCAGTTTGACCAACTTGACAGCTTCCGGATGAAATAACCTTTCGTGTGAAAATGATGTTTGAAAATGATTGATTTAAGACAGATGCATTTGCAAAGCATGCTAGGACTGGACCTGTCACGAGGCTTTCGGCCTCTGGTCCACCCTTTCACTCACTAGGCCACATGTCTGTAGGCTACACACACACATCCACACACACACATACACACACACACACACACACATCCACACACACTGGCAAAGAGAGAGATTCTCCAGAATGATTTCATCTTATCAGTGACTCGAATAGCTTTGCTTCAGTCTGACACACTTGGATAGGCACTGAGTGTTCAGCCGCCTCTCTCTTTTACCAGGGATGGAGGGATCACCTCTATCCTCTCTCTCTCTATATCTCTCTATCTCTCTATCCTCTCTCTCTCTGTCCTCTCTATCACTCTATCACTCTCTATCTCTCTATCCTCTCTATCCTCTATATCTCTCTATCACTCTCTCTCTATCTCTATCCTCTATATCTCTCTATCACTCTCTATCTCTCCATCCTCTCTCTCTCTATATCCCCTCTATCACTCTATCCTCTCTATTACTATCACTCTATCACTCAACCCTCTCTATCCTCTATACCACTCTATATCCCTCTATATCACTCTATGACTATCACTCTATCACTGTCACTCTATCCCTCTATCCCTTCATCCCCCTGAAACACTGGCTTAGCTTGCTGGGAGAGGACCAGTCATGCCACTCCAATGTTTCTGGTGATTCTGGTCAAATGAGCTCACAGTTTACCCAAATCCACACCCAAATCACGCTCATTACCAAGTCTGGTGCCAGTGTTCCTGTCTTGTTGGTGCATTTTTTAAGGATGGCATGCCAAATGTTAATATCGAAGGATTTTGGAGGTATTTCAGAACAAAGAGCACACCTCCTGTTGCTCCAATGATAGACAGCTCATTCATACAAGCATGGCTTCTGCCCTCCAGTCCAGCCCCGGCCCCAAGCCTTTAATTAAGACTGGCTTAGGCCCGATTGCTCCTGACACACCAGGGAGTTTCCTGAGAGCCAGCCCATCTAACCCCCCCACAACACTGGGATGAAATCCACCGACAGGCCTCCCTCCCTCCCCCACTCACTCCCCCTCGCTCTCTCCCTCCTCCCAGTCATACCCCTCCACGCCATTCTCCTTCTTACCCTTCCCTCCGTCCTCATCCGTCAAACTCGAACACGAGCACACACACACACGCACGCATGCACACACACACACACACACGACCTCCACCTCCGTACCAAAACAAGATTGCGTGGGGACTGTAATTAAAAGCCAGTCTTCGCAGGGGTTAAGGAATCACCTGTATAATAGGCTTTGGCTGCTTCTGTGAAAGTAGTCTTTAACTCCTTCAGTCAACACCGGCTCTGTTTGTAAAGCCCCTCACCACAGGGTGACAGGCAGGGCAGTACCTGACAGGACCTTCATGAGCCAGACGGCTGAACCGTAGCCACCGGCTCCCGGTCTCACGTTCCGGTCTTTTCCGGAGGATCCTAGGACAGGCCACCACCATCCTCCACTCAAACAACCAACACATCGAGAGCATGCCAACGTCAAGCAGAACATACAGTCCCATGGGCAAGGGACCCCGTTGACATGGGACAAAATAGGAGACTCCAGTACGCAGAGAAAACGTGATAGTCGTGGACAGCCTGAAGGGGAGTGAAACCCTGCATCCACATTGCATCACGGTCAGTTTCTGGGACAGCGCGTCCAGACGTGGAGGGTGGAGTCGGTGGGACACACAAACACAAAGGCCGCACGTGCATACGGAGGGTGGGAGAGCTGGCTGGAGGAAATGTGGAAAAAGTCCAAACCGAAAAAGAGAAAGGGTAGATGGGTGGAAAGAGAGAGGTGTGTGTGTGTGTGTGTTCCAGGGTGTGTGTGTGTGTGGTCCAGGGTGTGTGTCAGGTGTAGGGTGTGTGCGTGTGCTGCAGGGTTAGATGAGAGGTGACATCAGTGCCCCTTCCTTCCCCTAAAGGGAGGAACATGGAAACTCCGCCATGTGGCACAGAATATCTTTACTGATGAAAATAAACCCTTCATGCCATTATCAAAAGGTTATGCAGACGGCCAGTTACATGTTAGTGTAAACAGGAGAAACTGGACTGATTGACAGACAGACCGACAAACAGACAGTCGGGGGGGGGGGGGGGGGGGCGACCAGCACAGAAGGTTTGCTGTCGAGGGCCAGTGGTGTACAGCAGAACAGGTGAGTGGGCCCCCACCAGGGACAGCCAGGGGCCACGGGCTCCGGTGAGGAGGGTGGCAGATTGAATCGTGCAGTGAACATTCCACGGGGGTCAAAGGTCAGAGGTCAGGAATACAGTAGAACTGGGGCACGGCTGGCGCCCAGACAGGAAGTCATTAGGCAGATTCCATTTCTACTTCCTGTGGTGTTTCCTGAGGAGAGCGTGGACTGGGCGTAGCGTGGCAGCACTGGAAATATCTGCTGACTGACATGGGGTCAAGCGGGTTGAGACGACACCAGCTCTATTTGGACTGGCTGGGAATACGGTCCAGAAATGTGCTAACTCTTTCCATATTTGACATTGAAGCAATTTAAAGTGAGAAGTTCCATAGCCTATTGGTCTCCACAGCAACAGTCAATTGCAATAAATTGACTTAGTTAAAGTGGGTGTGACCAGTTCAGTTAAATATAATAACATATTAAATATGTAGCTTTAGATACATATGAAAAAAATAAAAGGTATGGTATCACTTTCCCTACATGACTGAACATGTGTATTAGATTTAGCCTTGAGTTGTGCTGATCCACTAAATAACACATTCCTCGACTTTTCTATCTCCTTAAGTCCAGTGCAGAGATATAGTAGTACAAAGTAGCTGAATGAAGGTCCTGACCAGTGTACAACTCTCCCACAAACTTTCTCCCAACTTAGCTAGCAAGTGACCAACAGACTGCATGTTGGGCTCAACAGTGCCCCCTCAAGGTGGTGGTAAATATCAATAAAGCAAATCCTCTTGTGTTACAGCATACCTAGCCTAGTATGACTTAGTCTGTCTTACAGTAACTGAGCCCCTCTAATCGAGCCAGACTGACTGTCTGTAGTGTAAAGCGCAAACCTGTGTGAGATCATTTAACCCATTGCACCGACTACAAAACCATTGAGCGAAGCTAGGAATGAGGTCAGTGGAGCATTTTGAAACGTTTTATGATCGAGCATTCCTCCCATGGAGGAGCAAATAAAAACAAAACATGAATCCGGCCAAATGTCTACTCCTCCCTGTCATGCCCATCTCACCCCCATCCCCTCCTCCATCTCTTTGTCTTTCTTTCTGTGTGTCTCTCTCTCTCTCTCTCTCTGTTTCTCTCTCCCTCTCTCATCCCTCCATCCATGCAATGGCTAACTCAGTGGAACGCGAGGTCTCCGGCTGCATCCTGTATTTTCCAATTATCACCTTTTAAAGGCCAGCTGGGCGCATTCCAAACCGTCGGGGGGGTGGTGGGGGGGGGGGGGGCAGTTCCATTTGCATTGCCCTGAGACAAAGTCACGGCCAAGTACTTTCATGCTAAAGTTCATCGCGACTCGAGTCGCCGCGGCGAGCGGGACGTCGCCGTCGCTAGCCGGCCGCGTCGAGCCAGACAGCCTTTCGTGACAACACTTGAGGTGAGGGTTAGGACCTCTCTGGTGGCACATTCAGGTCACTGATCATCTTGTACCACACACACACACACACACACACACACGTCTCTCTCGCTCTCAAACGGGCTAGGAAAAGGGAGTCGTCTCACATTTTGTTTAACGGTCTGTTCCTCGACATGTCTACCACTGCTCCAGTCCTATAATGACGAGACAGTGAGAGGCAGGATAGAGTTGGAAAAGCATTCGGACACATGGCCAGCACTGTACACGGTACGCAAGCTCCCGTTCCTGAAAGGTGTTCTGTTCCGGCCGTCTCTGGGACTGGCGTGGCTGTAACGCACCAGGACAAACTTTCTACTCCTGGTCAGATCAATGTTGGACCCCAGGGAGAGCACAGCATTGCTTAGAATTTCACCTCATTAAGTGGAATTTATTCGTTGGCTTCATTAACTTGATTTTTAATCAGTTGCAGGGAATATTTTACATCTATTTTATTTGGGTCAATTTCTTATGCCCATTGAAATGCTGTGCTATCAAAGAGCTGTTCCCTCTATTGATAGCACTGGTGAGTTTTTACTATTCCATTTGCTTTGCACATTAATGAACATAGCTCTGGGTGCCTTCAGGCTCTTCCCTCTCTCCGCCCCCCTTTCTTTCCCTCTCTCCATCCCTCTCTTTCTCGCGCTCTCCCCCCCTCTCTTTCACTGCCCCTCTCCCTGTCCCCCCCTCTCTCTCTCTCTCTCTCTCTCTCTCTCTCTCTCTCTCTCTCTCTCTCTCTCTCTCTCTCTCTCTCTCTCTCTCTCTCTCTCTCTCTCTCTCTCTCTCTCTCCCCTCCACCTCTCTCTCTCCCCCTCTCTACCTCTCGGACTGCATATAGCAGCATTTAGCTGTGAATTAATTTGCGTGTTTGGTTATACCCTGCTGGGGTGCGATGCTGCCGGTGCATAATCAAAATCTGCAACACTACATATGGGCAGAAAGCAAGGCCTTGTGGGTATTTTCACAGCGCTGTTCGGTAGCTGGGCAGAGAGAACCAAAGGTGTGGGGGGGGGGGGGGGGGACGACAGAAAGGACATGACAACTCCAGAACAGGGTAATGACACATCAAACCTGCCTGTGTGTGTGTGTGTGTGTGTGTGCGTACATTTCTGAGGCATGTGGCTGTCCGTGTGTGTGTGTGAATGTCCCGGGCATCTGTACGTGCGTGTGTGTGTGTGGGTGCGTATGTCCATGTCCAAGACGTGCGTGTCCGACCAAGGGGACAGGAGGACACGCACCCCCAGTCCCAGACCTGACACCAGCAGCCGCTAACACGGTGTGTCTAATGCTCCTATTTAGTGTTTGGGGAGCATTAGCGCGTGGCGGCAGGTTTTGGGGAGGGGAGCGCGGGCAGCACCTAGCCCCCACAGCTGTGGCCCTGGAGGACGGACAAAAGATCGGGGGGGAAGTAGCGCATCACTGACGACGGCACTAACAGGCATGGCACTTGGCCCGGGCCCCGGTCGACTCCTGTCCTTTGATTGGCTGCGGAGCCCTTCTTCATGGTTCATCTGGGCAGGGAGGACACGGAAGGGTTAGGGACTGAGACACACCTACTACGGCTGGGGAGACAGCTGAACTTCACTGCCAGTGCCTCGAGTCCCTAAACGTTCTACTCGTGAACATGATCACGGCAACCCTGTTGTCCCTTTTTAAGCGTATACAAGTTCATGGATAGCCATTATATGTATTAAGCCGTTTGCTAAACATTGTGTGGACACGCGTTGGTACGGTACTCCTCCGTACTATGACAGGCAAAGTGCACACAAGCTTGAGTCCTACGGAATCACAACACAATTCTGTTGTACTTGGATTTTAGATTTGACTACATTTTTGTTGTTGGTACACACCAAACTCTAACCCCAACTAAACTATTGTACCAATGTTACATTATTTCCTGGCCAGTTATAACTTGTTTGGTTACAGTTAACGTTTTGCTTTGGTGCAGGGATCCATTTTTTGATTCCAGAAATCCTGCTGTTTTGGCATACAGAAAAGGAACAACACTGAGTCAACTAAAAACACAATAACACAGTTACAAAATACCCAAATACGCTCCAATTGAACGTAAAACGGAGGCAGAGAGAAACAAGACTTCTTCTGTGCTTGTTCTCTTTCCCCTGGTCTTTATTTGTAGCCTAATCCTTTGATAGGAGGGGAGTCCCTTTGTCATCCTGGATACATCAAAGACAGGCTACGCTGCTTTCTGTGTGTTTGTGTCCGCACAACATTCAAATGAGCCGACTTGTCAAGCATAATGATTGCAAAGTTTACAGAGGCACAGTCTGCCTGGGTGAAACTGTTGTGTACACCT
The DNA here is from genome assembly GCF_054491055.1 of Hypomesus nipponensis. Classification (NCBI taxonomy): domain Eukaryota; kingdom Metazoa; phylum Chordata; class Actinopteri; order Osmeriformes; family Osmeridae; genus Hypomesus; species Hypomesus nipponensis. The sequence continues at coordinate 20,011,152 of NC_140383.1, forward strand.
CCACCAACGTCTGGGCTGGCGTTGGACTGGGAGTGATGTCGGATTTAGAATAAGCTTTAACCTTTTAGCAGACCTTTTGAGTCCAGCAAATCCCATTCACTCACCCTTTCAAACGTTTTTTTTTTAAATTTATTATATATTTTTAATAAGAATGGCTTAGGGGCCAATTCATAACCCAGCTTCAAAACGTTGCACCGTAAGCTGTGATGGAAAGCTGGCATAATGGCCTACACTTCCATCTGAAACACACACAAACCAACCACACAAAAAAACTATACAGACACGTCTTCAAGAAACGTCTGATAAGTAGCCTACATTAATCTATGAGAGCATTTAGCAGCTGTGGCTTATTTAGGAAAATACAACTCCATTAGTGTTTGCAGAGGTGCTAACAGCGTTCCCTTTGAATACTGCTCACGGAAGCCAAGACAGGCAGTAATTAGTTGTTTGCTGGCTGATCATCAGCCAGTAGGTGATAATTAGATGAGCATTTTAAGTCTTCAAAAAATAAAGGTTTGTTTGATCCAAACACGGTTCCCCCCTAGATGGACAGAGAATTTTCAATGGATTCATTACAGCATATTCTCATCACAATCGACGGTATCGGCTGAACAGCGGACGAAAACAGCGTTCCTGAACACAGTACGCTGCGGTAATCACGTAACATCGCAACAACACTTCGCGACGGCAGAGCTAACAACGATGACGACCTGATAAAAGGTTCCCCGAACAGCATCTGGGTTCTTCATTAAACACAACTCACATCTTTCTATTATCTTTGTAATGGGGGATAACAGAGAGTTTCGCAACTACCCCTTTCATGTTTTAAAGGGAATATGAAGCATGTATTACAGCTGTTTGGAGTAGCGTAAGCTGTGCTTTGCTAGGGAGCCCAGAGAGCCTTGTGAAACAGCAGCGATGCTGGGGCCCAGAGTCAGACGAGCTCAGAGATGGAGGGGGCGGCCTGTCCCGGCGTCCGTATCAATGACGGGGCCTGTTATGAAATGGAAAGCAAAATATTTGGAGTTTCAACTTCACAGCAAAATAGGAAAACGAGCCAGAGTATCCATCCATTGCACACAAAGAGGAACTTCCCTTGTTCCACCCAGTGTCCGCACCTACGCGTGCACACACATACACACACACACACACACACAACCTACGTCAGGGGAGATGAATCCAAAATATCCACTGGTTTTAATTAGACCATCAAACGCTTCACTGCTGACCCGTTTCCTGACGGTGGGTGTGGGTGTGTGTGCGCGCGTGTGCGGGCGTGAAGGTCCAGAGTTCTCAAGTCGCTACAATAACACCAACCAGGCCAGGGAGATATTCACCATTTCGAGTCAGTCATCCCACGACCACCAGTTCTCAATAGCTTGGAACCACTCCACGCTCACATCGATCACTCACAGGCAAAAAGCTGGATGTGAAACCTACTTGTCCCTTAGACCTGAGAGAAAATTCAGAGACCCGGGCTGTGAGTCTTTCATGGTGAAAACAGGCAAACATTGCCCTGTGAAGTCCAACACTGCACAGCCAAACCATGATGCTTCTGTCAAGCGACTCTAGAAACCCCATTCACAGGAGTGACTGGGACACAGCCAAACGCGTTTCCATGGTCTTGATAAAAAAAAAAAAGATAGCTAGGCTAATACCCGTCATTTACACACATTTTGAATCCCTAATCACTCATTTCCCCTCCCCCAAAAGATCAGAGGGCCCCAATAGTGGATAGAACAGGAAATACTTAATCAGAAAGATATGTCCTCTAGACCGTCTACGTCCTATTTGTTTGTCTGTTTGTTCGGTGTAAGCAGCCTACAGTTTAAGTCAGCTTAAAACTAAAGAGAACAAGGGATTCCCTGCCATTCAAAGAGAACATCTCATGAGTTTCCCAGGAGGTCAAAGAGTGTTGTCACAGTCCACAAGCTTCCATAAACAAGTTACATGATACACTCTACAAGCTACGGTCCGAACCTTTGTACACAGTTTAAAAGATGCAGTACAGTCTACAGTGCAGAAGCTACAGTCTACAAGCTACACAATGCACTCTACAAGCCAAGGTGTACAAGCTATGTAATACACTCTACAAGCGACAACGTCAAAGCTACAGTGCACAATTTCCAAAATACAAGCTCGGATCCACAAATTAGACTAGGCCGGGGTTGCACGACTGGACTGGATGCTACACAACCACAGTACAGTAGACGCCCCATGGGCTAATTGAGGAGGTAGCTTTGCTGGAATAAGATAGATTTGCACCATATATCGTAAGCGTTTCATACAAGAGCCATCACAGGAAGCCCCGTTCCCACGTCAAACAGTACAGTGACAAAAGCCCTGAACGCATCCTTCCAACGTGATCATCCAGATAGACAGTTCCGCTCAGGTCTTTTCTCCCACAGGGTCACCTGCAGGTCAGCAGGACAAAGTACACCCCCCCCCGTCCCCCCCCACACACACACACACACACACACACACACTACCCCAACCCCCCAGCAGTGATAAACCTCTACTCCCTCTATCCTTACACCTTCCAGTGTAATACTCCCTCCTACCCTTCCACCCTGCCCGGCAGCTTTCCCTGCATCCCTAAACCCCACCTCCGACCCTCTCATCTCTTTAACACACGACTAATCAGCCTGCGATTACAGCTGACGTCAGACCAGAGCCCCCCTCCCCCTTCTACGCGCACCAAGAGAAACCGCCGTTGACAAGTCCACCCAGCACTCTGGCTAACTCCAAGGCAAAAGCGGTTGTCTGTGTGTGTGTGTGTGTGTGCGCGCGCGTGTTTGCGCGTTAGGAACCAAGCTACCCTGTACGTTGTGTGTTGTGGAGCCCGTCGACTTCGCCCCTCCTCCGTCGTCCAGCGAGTGGTTTGACGGGGTAAGCCAAGAGAGGGGGTGTCTTGGTCACCGTTTCCCCGGGTTAAATCGCTGCTAGGAATGGGATTAGCGGGACTGGAATGCCAGGGTAATCACTCATTCAATGACGGCCTGGAGAAAAGGCCTGCTTAAGGGGCAGGCCGGGCCTTTTATACAGCCGGCCGCTTTGATTAGCGCTGTTTTCAAAACCACATCCGATGCGTCAAGACGTCCTCCCCCACGTTTACTGGGGTGGCACCCCCACTGCACCCCCTCCTGAGTTCCTGTAAATAAATGATGTGGGTCTGACTTAATGATGCCCAGACAGGACCAAGGTAGTCTAAACTAGGGTAGGCTAGGCCTGGCCAGACCGGACCAGGGTAGTATAAACTAGGCTAGGACTGGTCAGTACAACCTGAGCAACAAGGCAAGGCTAGGCAAGGCAAGGCTACGATTAGGACGAGATCGGTAACCCCAGACCAGGCCATATTATCCCAGACTGGGCTAGGACAGCAATATTAGGCCACACTAGACCTAGTCAGGCTGGACCAGAATGTAACCATTTGGCCAGATCAAACCATTTGAGACCCAGGCATAGTAGGTCTGACCACACCAGTGTGGACGAGGCAAAGACAGGCCAGTTTGCCTATGAAGACCAGCAGACGCCGTCAGTCATTCCAGTCTGAAATGCACAGGCCGTCACAGAACGCCTACAAAAGGCAAGAAAACGTTTCGTCATAGACCATGTTTGAACCAATCTCTATTGAAGGTTAAGAACAAGAAAGTAGCCTCAAGTGTTTAGGAATGCAAGGGCATGCTTCGTTTCTCACACAGTCTGAGTGGGTGACCACCGCTGTGTGATGGATGCTCATCGTCTTCCTCTGTGAAAACAATCTTCTTTGGTTTGTTAGAGTTACTATTAAAATGGTCTTTGCTGTGGGTGTAATGTCCTCTTACTCAATTCTGCACTCATACTTCCAGCGCACAAACGTTTCATCCCAAAAGTTTTGTTTACTGCGAAGTGTTGGTGTCGTGGGAAGACCTGTGGGGTTATAGTTTTATATATCTGTTTGTGTACTGTGTGTCAGGTTGTTTATGTTATCACACGAACAACATGAGAATCTACACCCCAAAGGTTCTTCTGACGACAACGACGAAAATCGGTCTCAATCTCACAGACTTTCCTGACATGGAACATCTTGAGGAGACGGGTCCCCTCGACAAGAGAGAGCCAAAGAGAGAGACCCCGAGAGCGACCGAGACTTTGACTTCCTCGACAACCCGACTGCTTGTGACAGTCGTTTCCAGTTGCTAGGTATAAGGGCCCATCATAAAGCCAGGCCAGAGGAAACAGGATAAGCGCTTGAGCCAAGGCAGTAAAAAGCTCTCTGGGAAACTTGAAAGCCACACAAATGAAGTCTGCGTCTGCCATCTGGAAACAATAAACAAACAAACTCTGCCAGCCAAACAAACACGACGCGGTGAGAAAGAGAGAGAGAGAGAGAGAGAGAGAGAGACTGAACCAAGGACGGAGGGGGGAGAGAGAGGGAGAGATGAAAACACACGTAGGCCATGTGCATGGACCATTAGGGGCGAGGGATGAAGAGAGGGGCACAGAGGGCCCAGTCTGCTGAATAAGGACTGCTTTGACCACGGGGTGAAAGCCGGGCTCTGACCATGGATCCTGTGTGTGGCATGTGGGGAAACCTGCTTCGAATGAACTGGGATGCCCGATGGATGGATGCGGTGTGTGTGCAAGTGTGTGTGTGTGTGTGTGCGTGCGTGTGGCCGGTGATAAGCTCACATAAAGGGATCGACCGAACACAAGTAGCCCAGAGGACAACGGCAAAGCAGATTTAAGACTCAAAATATCCCCCGTCACCTATCCACTTTCTCTTTACCTCTCGCTAGGGCATCTCCACACACACACACACACACACACACACACATTGCCACACCCTTTTCTCTCCCCAGTCCTCAGGGTTCCATTTCGCCATTTACATGAGCTTCTCCATGGGAAACCAGGTCCATTATTAGCTCTCGTCTTATTGCTTATGTTCTTTTAATATTGCATTTGCATGGCCATTAAAGTCGGGGACACAGCTCCGAACCACGAGGACTATCATTTTAATATTCCCATCCTGTGAGTAGCCGAGTATTTTATTATACATAGCCTTAGCACACAGCATTGGTAATTCATAAGATTAAACAGTGAAGGGTGGGGGAGGGCATTTAAAATCCCCTAAAATGGACTCCCTAATTCCCTCTTCGTAGTAGACTAGGAGGATTTATTTTTCACAAAATCATGTTGGAAAAATGTACAAATTCAATCACCACCTTTTGCAAAAGGTATAAAATAAAGATTTTCTTCAGTGGAGTTAAAAGTGCTGCAGCGAGTAAACAGCTGGGTTGAGCAGCATAGTTTTACCTGCTGAAGCTGTTGACAGTTGGGCAAAAAAGGAAGACACCTCAGAAAGCCAATCAATGAACTGCTCAGTCGGGCTCTCATTAACAAACGTCAGACATGAGCTGGAAGGTTCCCCTAGAACATTCTAGTACCAAAGGAGACATCTCTGACACAGATACACGTATAACACACACACACACACACCAATACAAACACACACACACACACACAGTTAAAGCACAACACTAACCCCTCACGACGCACTCCTCTCCACACATCGCTGTCAACACTGACACCAAGGGGTCAGGCAAGGTACTGCATCAATTTGCAACCGCTAACATTTTCTGACGACAGGACGAAACCTACAGAGAGGAGCACACAAACATGTGCACGCACACGCACACACACACAGGTATAGCAGTTTAAGCACCACACCAAGCCTAGTCAACAAACTCAGTGTGCGGTAAACTCAGTTCCCCAACTCATTAAGTGTGTGTGGGTGTGTGTGTGTGTGTGTTTTACGTGTACTTCAGACAGGAAATGCTGGGTGAATTAGCCCTCATGGCCCTGGCACAGGCCTAGCCTACCAACCCTGGCAGGAAGCCAGCCCAGGTGGCGTGGGAGGACGGGCAGGAGAAGGAGAAAAGCACAGCCCCGACAGTGGGGAGAGGAACAGAAGGAGGAAGTAGGGGAACAGAGGACGAGATATATATATATATAGATATATAGATATATACATAGAGAGAGAGAGAGAGAGAGAGAGTGTGACAGAGAGAGAGAGAGAGAGAGAGAGAGAGAGAGAGAGAGAGAGAAAGAAAGAAAGAAAGAAAGAAAGAAAGAAAGAAAGAAAGAAAGAAAGAAAGAAAGAAAGAAAGAAAGAAAGAAAGAAAGAAAGAAAGAAAGAGAGCAGACTGAGAGATAAGTTGAGGTGGCGTTTTTCTCACAGTCCCTGACCCCATGACAGCTTGGGAGGGCGTCGGACATTTTCCACGGAGCGGGAACTGGCTCTGCTGTCGTCCTCCCCGCCCCGACACTTCCCTCCCCCTTCCCCCCTCACCCACAGACTGAGGAGGGCAGACAGGCAGGCAGACAGAAAGACAGACAGACAGACAGACAGACAGACAGACAGACAGACAGGCAGGCAGACAGACTCACCGGAGAACCTGGAAGTAATCAACAGGCCCACACACGCTCCTCCGACTGCTAGCCTGTTAACAGTAAGTGGGCTGTACAGTACCAGGCCAGCGCTCGTCTTTCAGGGGGCCATTAGCGGATGCTAATCATGCCTACAGAGCATGTTCCAATACAGTGGGACTAAATAGGCCTTTATCCCCAGCTACCGAGGCTTGGGTGGGCTTTACACGAGAGGTCAATGTCCCAGCATTCAACCTAAATGGGTGGCCATAAACAGGGCATTACTGATGCTCACAGGGAATTAGCTTTTGTAAATCCAAATTGAGGTGGAACATGCCAATAAGGACGCCTGCTGTAGGAGAGAGAGACAGGCCTGGGCGTTCGGTATACATTTGGTTAGGTGTGTATCCCACAGTGAACACACTCAGACTGATGGGCCAACCTATGGCTGCTGGTGTCCCAGACACAGCCATTACTAGGGACGCCCACCCCAAGAAATAATAGTTTATATATATTTACATTTAAATGTAGTCATTTAGCAGACGCTCTTATCCAGAGCGACTTACAGTAAGTACAGGGACATTCCCCCCGAGGGTGAAGTGCCTTGCCCAAGGACACAACGTCATTTGACACGGCTGGGAATCGAACCAACAACCTTCTGATTAATAGTCCGACTCCCTCACCGCTCAGCCATCCGATCCCACGTCTGATCCCTCCCATATATAACCTTCTGTAAAGGTAAGAAATATTGGCATCGTCAAACACATTCCCTTTGTCAGAACGCGGCCTCACTGGCAGCCATTGTTCAGTGTGACCCAGGAAGGGTCAGGTCTATTTTCCTCCGGACTATTCCATCCCAGGCTCTTCTGTTGTCATGAAAAACACGGCGTATTTCCCCGACTTGGCGCTCCGTCCCTCCACCACGCTCAATCTCTTAACCACATAAACCAGCCGTCAACCCCCCCCCCCACCCCCCACCCCCCCACCCCCCCCACACACACACACACACTTCTCCCGGCCCCACCACAGCCTCCAGAACAAGATTCTTTTGTTGCATTGTTCACACATTCCTCCTGCGTGGCCGTGTTTGTACAGATGCGCTCCCATGTGCTCGGCGGAGGCTGGAGGAAGGCCTGCTCCTGGCCCCCAGAGATGAGCCCTGTGATCAAAGGCACCGGGGCCAGAGGAGAGGCACTTGTTTTGGCCCGGCGTTTTTTTGGACTAGGGGAGGGTGGGGATGGGTGGGTGGGTAGGGCAAGGGGGGGGGGGGGTAACAGGTCCATCTGTTGGCCGTGTGGATTTGCTTCGGCCGGCTCTGGGACAAGTGCGGAGCTGTCGCTGCGTCCCTTTCCTTCCAAGTCTCTCTCTTGCTCCCTCTCTCCCTCTCTCCCTCTCTCTCTCTCTCTCTCTCTCTCTCTCTCTCTCTCTCTCTGTCTCTCTCTCTCTCCCTCTCTCTCTCTCTCTCTGTCTCTCTCTCTCTCCCTCTCTCTCTCTCTCTCTCTCTCTCTCTCTCTCTCTCTCTCTCTGCGCTGAACCCCCACCCCCCACCCCCCACCCCCCCCCATCTCCCCCCCCCCATCTCCCCCCCCATCCCCCCCCCCCCCGTTTACTCAGCTGGCTCCCCAGCCCCTGGCCCAGGCTTTGTTTTCACACAGCAACATGTGTTAACTTAATGCTCTGTAACACATTTCAAAGGCAAGCTTAGCAGGGTCAACAACAGGTAATAGAGCGATTTATTGATGTACTGACTTGAAAAAAAGGAAAGAGAGGAGAAAATGTGTTCACGCACACACACACACAGACACACACACACAGACACACTACTGCTGATGTTCACTCCATCATGTGTCTGAGGTAGTTCTATTAAAGCTAAGCAGACAAAAGAATTAATCATCCTCTTTTGGGCCTGACGGTCCTATCTTTTTTTAACTGAAAAAAGAGCAATGTCAGCTTAGATACTGGTTTTGTTATTTGTCTCCTGCAAGATAACAATAATAGTAAAATAATGTGCTCATTTAGCAGCCGCTTCCATCTAAACCGTCACACAGGAGATTCTAAGCTGCAACTTCTTGATCTACAGTCAAATGCCCTTCCACAGGGTTACTTCCATCCCTGCATCTAGGAGCATCACCAGCCATCTTTGGTTTATTGTCTTTGTGTATTTGTTTGGATCTCCGGCAACTGCCACTAAGGTAGCAGGCAGCTATACTCTTCCTCATCAGAACTCAGAAGTCCAATCAGAGGTTAGGACAGGAAAGGGATGAAATGAAGATAATTAGATGGGCAGAACTAAAGACCAGCATACTGTGAGCTGTGACTTGACTCTACACAACCTGCCTAGCTGCCTGACTGTCTGCTTATATCAGGCTGGCTCATGCCTGCCTACCTGGCTGTTACACATAGCTACATCCAATTCACTTCAACGCGAAAACAAAATGATGTCTAAACTGAAATTTTCTGTAGTATTTTCTTAAACTTGAATATAATTAAGGTTTTATAGCCTGCAGTGTAACATGACTAGTTTGTGAAGGAATTGTGCAGAAAGTATCTATTACATGATATTGGCAACATCTTTTAATGTTAATCTGAATATGATCAAGGCTTTCAAACTGATGCTCACAGTCAAATACTTTTGCGTAGGCCAAGTCAATGGGGGACCTAGATTGTTTTCCTGCCTGACAGGATTAAGGCCGCCAACCAATGAGGAAATGAGGTGTCAACACATTGCTGTTTATTCAGCCCTCATTTATTTGTCTACGGGAAGCCCAAAAGCCCAAAACCAGCTTTACTCCGACACAGACCAGATGAGTGGAGGGACAGACTTGGAACATTTTAAATAATCTTACTCTATGTGTAGCAACAGTAAGGGGATACGCTGGGCAAAATGTAATCAAAACCAATTGTCTTGGACATTAATTAAATGGAGTTTCTCACTCTGCAACTGAAATTCCATAAAATGTAATGATTTCTTTTCTTTTTCACAGACACAAATCAAACAACAAATGCTTTGTAAATTGTACATACCCATTTACAGTAGTCTGTAGTTGTAAGAAAAATCCCTCTCAAAATGTGCAAGGTGGACGTTAGCGTGACTCCTGTTTTACTGTTTTATGTCTTTGGTTCCAGTTTCCACTTTCTAAGGTACTTTTTATCTGACTAAACTACAAGTCCCAGTAACAGGCAGACACCAGGACGCCTTTACTGTTAAGAAGTCAGTGTGAAGTGCCATCACAATAACAACCAGCACAATGGTAGCAGGCACATTATAGCATCTGGGGGCCAACGAAAAAACACCTTCCATTTATGTAAAAGGCCACTTCAAACCCCAGTGTATCGAGTGAAATGCCATGTCTCTGCACTGCTTTATGCCATTTCTCTTAATTGAAAACGTTATAGGGGTGCATTATACGCGGGCGTTTTTTGTTGTTGCTTTTTTGAAAGCGGGTAAGATTCTTGGACTGGAAGGGACTGGGAAACTGCCCATTAACTTATCAGGCTCAGGCCTTGGCTTCCTAATTGACAACCTCCAGGCCACTTTCATCACTTGTTGACTTAATAGCAGCAGCGGCGGTGCGTGTTTCCTCCGGGATGCAGTTGCATCTTTGACACAAGGGTGTTTCTGACACTGAGCAGTCAGCCGCCAAGACCGGAGCTGCAGCTCCAGGCTGTCCATAAAACAGGCAGTACACATTCCTCTCCCTCCGACTCCTACTCGACTGGCTATTAGGCCTTGTTAACCATGTAAACACCACTGCTCAAATACAGCAAGGAAACCATCGTGCCCTCTTTCAATGTGGAAACAGGCGTCTAATAAATTGTGGCCTTCTATTTCCAGTTCCTTTACTTTTCGATTCTAGTGGGATTAATGCATGACAAAATATTACAAAATGTGTGATAATAAAAAAGACAAAATCCCAAGCCTATAAATGCTCCATAGAATATGAATTAGCCAAAGTAAACAATAAGACCTCTATGATCAGAAGTGTTGCTGATCACAGATACGAAGCAAACCTCATTTAACCTTTAGGCAATACAACCGTGTGTGCTGCAGTCATATACACGTACACAATCACGAACACACACACACACACACACACACTGGCGTGACAGTCACTTCACACCGAAGATTCGCAGGGTCGTCAGAGCCTCTGGAAATTCATCTGCCTTGAATTAGAGCCACCTGGCTCTCCTCCCCTGATGACCAATAGGAGAAGATTACTAGAGCCTTAAAGCCACGGCCTTCTTTGTAATTCACATTGAAACGTTTTGAAGTCCCTCATTAAGATAGTCCAAAGAAATGAAGCACAGATGTACAAAACCAACAGTACAGTACAAGGAACCATAATATCCATGAGTGGAAGACACAATAGTTCTTCTGTCTAGCTCAATTATATTAGAAATGATGTATATATATGATACCTTTCTTCCCTGTAGGCCTACAGAGAATGAATATAATGTATTCCCTACAGTATAATTTTTTAATACAGTAGGACTACAGCATTATTTCGGAATGTTATGCTTTCATATGATTTACGTTGCAGTAGCACTTGCCTACGCTGTGGCACAGCCTTCAAGAGGACCTTGATCAAGGGCTCAAACAGCTCACATAATGGACAGGTTTGTACCCCACTTACATACTGCAAGCTCGAGCAATACGTTGCCGCTGCATCGTTAACTACAAGATTATACGAATGGGAAACTGAATAATCAAATAATTAAATAGGCTAGTGTTTAAACATTTAAAGTCAGAAATGTGTAGGACTTTCGAGCCTGTTTTGGGTGACACGGGCTTTCAGACCTTTAAAAAGAATTATCACGCCATAATTGGTAAAAGCTTTTACAGCCATACAGGCTATTACAGCAGGCTAACGTAATATTATATCATCATTTACCAATACAATGTCAGATTGTTGCCGACCGACAGCACAACGATCAGTCCTCGTTGTAAGCTTATGATGCCAGCATGTATGAGACATTCTATACTAAATTGCATTTCTGCTTCAACACTGTTTAACAGTCACTTGTGATAAGTACACTATAGTCAGCATTATATAAGTGGGTAGAAATCAGGACTTACTGAGAAGCAGTTCGTCTGACAGCTCGACTCATGTACAGCGCCATGTTTTTTCTGCCTACGTTATGGAAGGTCTCAAAACGATTGGTTACAAGTAAGCAATCGGAGCCCTCTGGTTGGCTTTAAAACGAAGAGGGCGTGCATGAGTAAGGTGGCACATGGCTCAATGTAAACAGTCTACTGAAATGTACTTTCCCTACGTTTTATTAATTAGATACCATGTAGTTGTTGTTTTTTTCATACACACGCTAAAAAAATTATGGATAAATGTTATAGAGGGCATGCCGCTATGTAGTTGGGGAGGTGGTGCTGGCGGCGGAGGTGGTGAACTCATTTCCACCGTAAATTGACGTTTATAGAGTGAAAAAATGCTAAACATATTCATGATTTGAAGAGACTTATTTTATATCTAATATTTGCAAATGAACCATGTAGACGTGGAAACTACATAAAAAAGATTAGACTTCGTTCTGATGACTGATTATTACATTTAATAGATACTATATTATCCAATGAGTCCATTCATTAGCTGTGAGCCATGCAAATTCCTCTTCAGTGAGTTGATTACTTCACAGATGGTCCTTCTCCACAGTCACTCGATGGCCTTCTGCTCACCAGAGAGAAATAAGGACTGAGAGAGGGAGCTTAAAGCAGAGAGAGATAGGAAGAGATGGAATGGGCATGGTAAAGAGAGAGAGAGAGAGAGAGAGAGAGAGAGAGAGAGCTTACAGCACCAGCACGGCACTTCACCCCAGGTGTCCTCTCTCTCAGCAGAGGTGAATTACGACCACTACCGTCAGCCAGGTCCGAGTGTGGCGCACAAATGACACGCAATATTTGCCATGATTAAGTCAGCAGGGGATTCGCTCCAAATGTCAGTGTTCAGAAAACAGCTATTCCACCGTGTGTGCGCAGCTTGCTGAGACTTACTGTACCTCTAAAAGAGGTGGAAGTAAGACACAAACAGACATACAAACACAGCCTTGAGCTGAAAAGGTCAAAAATAATGTTATTATGTACAATCAATTGCTTTTATAAGTAATAAAGTGTGCTATGGCATATATTACTTAGTGGCATATGGCACATAAATATACTATACCAAGAAACAATTTGTTGCGTTTTATCAATTGAAAACACGTTTGAATAGCATTAGTGTAGCTTTGTATACATGCATAGGCAAAACTGTTTTGGAAGGGCACCCCACATAAAGATATATCTTCAGTGACTTTACACTAACTGAACACCACCCTCCACAGCAGCCCACAAATGGTCATAACAGCAATGGAGTAATATTATACTCCAGAGGCTTATTCTGAATTCAATCAATACAGTCACTTTGCAAGGCAACATAGGTGTTGTTGTGATGATGTTCCTAACCAACAGCTGTGTATTGATATTATCCACAGTGACTTCCAATGGCCTTTAATGACTGATCATCTCTCTCCCTGCATCTTTCTGCACAGGACTGAAACACATTCATCACTAACATCGACTTTGGGATTTCACAATTCTTTACCCCAATGGAGGATAGACCACAGATGGAATGATAAGCAATGGATTCTCTTTACACATAACTGAAACATGAGAGATTTTCTCATGACCTTAGATCAAAATGAAGGTCATTTTCAGAATACAGACATTTTTTGTCGACTTTATCCGAGAAATTATTTAAACACCGAATGTTTTTCAGTTTTGTGAATTGACGCAGAGGGATTTTTTGGGCACCCTGCCATGGATATAGCAGAGACAGAAAATGCAATGTTTTTAGAAAATTCCACTCATGGTTTACTTGGAAACTCCCTCCCCCCCTCGTTCATCGAACACAATTGTAGTCTACTAATCCAGTTTTGATAGCATTTGGCACACTTTCTTTGGATCACAGCAAGATGCTCAACTTCCATTCTGGTCTCCCCTAGGAACCTCTGAGCCCAAGAAAGCAGCCGACTGCAGGTCGAGCCAGAGCAGAGGGGGGCTTGGGGGTGCTTCTCTGTGCCCTCATGAGCACGGAAAATTATTTTTCGATTCAATTCGTCCATCTCCACAGACACACACATGTGAGGTTTGCACGCACACACACGCATACATAAACACACACACACACAGACACAGGATGAAGCGTAAGCAGTTAGTTACATTGGGTCGTTTGAAAATCCAACAAGATGTTTCAGATGTGTTTTTTCCCGTCAATCTCATATGTCACCATCATCTAATGACCTCTGTGTAAGGCGAAGGAACATCAAATTTGATATGAAAATACATCTTCTCATCCAGATCCCCTCTGCTCCCTGTCTGTAGTCCCTGATCCAAATGGACAATGCATCACCAGGACTTGAAGCCTCAGATGTCTGGGTTCATTAAAAATCTTGAACTAGTGCCAGGACTGGAGCCAGAGATAAAAGAAAAATGAAAGGATGACAAAATTTATGGGTGGCAAGTCACCACCTCTCCCTGGCATTTATAATAAACAAATGGTTTCTGTTTCCAATTTAAATTTCTCATTATACTGTGACTTTTGGAAAATGTGTTTTGATTTACCAATATTTTATCTGCACAACTGTATAATTGATTAGATTTACATGGCTCTGATTTTAATACCGATCGCCTCCCCAAAAATAAAATGATAACAACTCCCGAGGCGCATTTACATGATACAAAACAAACGCACATATCAAACAGGACTGCCTGAGACATTAATTGGCTATAACCACCATAGAATCCAATTCATCTCTCCCAGAGACAGTTCTGTGAGGGGGCCCCCCAAAACATGGTGAGACTGACTTCACAGGCTTGGTGAGATGGACATCAATGCAATGTGTTGGTGCTGGCCACATTAACCCATGGCTAAATCCCATCACACAAATGTCAGTGGATCTGTTATGAAACCCTGACATTTAGATCCAAGGTCTCCATTGTGGTTTTAGAGGATGGCACACGTTTGTCCATTCTTAGCACCCATCCTACCTATGCACGCACGCACGCACGCACGCACACCAACCACCCTCACTATACATACACATTGGAGCCCTAAATGTTTCAGGGCTACTTTCACGTGTCAAGATTTTTGTGCCATAATTCATCCTTTTGTTGTTGTCAAGTTAATTATTTTGCTACATGCTTGGTCCAAGATCTCTTGCAACTCTGTTTGCCATAGATATGTCACCCGTTTAGGGCCATAAAATAATATTTCATACTGTATTGTTTTTGGTCAAATATTAATCTTAACCCTAATTAGACATAGAATTAAGAAGATTATAAGATTATAATAAGATTCATATTCTGTAAGTGAAATATAAACCACAATTGAAACAGAAATATACTTATGTCACACAAATAAATAAGTAAAATAAAACAAATAATTTCAGTTTGATTTTTATACTGTAATAAACACATATTTTTACACATATTGTCAAAATAAGTATGCAATGTGATGACAATAATAATCCTATCAGACAGTACTATCTAACCAATGTGAAAAAATCCTCTTCTTTACAGTGGCTTATAGTTGTAGTGCAGGGGTGTCAAACTCCGGTCCTCGAGGGCCGCTGTCCTGTATGTTTTAGATGTTTCCCTTATCCAGCTCACCTGATTCTTATGAATGGTTGTTATAACAACCCATTTAATTGAATCAGGTGTGTTTGAGCAGGGAAACATCTAAAACATGCAGGACAGCGGCCCTCGAGGACCGGAGTTTGACACATGTGTTGTAGTGTATTGGTGCAGTTGGGCCTATCACATCTGAGGCCTAGTTAGAGATGCAGACAACAGGCCCAGACCAGCCCAACATCAGACATCTCCCAGACAGCCCCCAACTCACCGCACCTCTTTTGCCCAATCTCACCAAAGCACGCCAGGACAGGCCACATCTGAGAGCTCGGCATTGCTCAGGAGTCGGTAGAAATGAGGACCAGGGGTTCAACAACAGGAGGACCGAAGTGTCATCAGGGCCTCATGTCATGACCACAACACCTATAACCCATGCGACCTGACACATGGGAGTTGCTGCATCATTGCCTGTTCGCATTAGCCATCAGGATAGAGAGACAGAGACAGAGACAGAGAGAGAGAGAGAGAGAGAGAGAGAGAGAGAGAGAGAGAGAGAGAGAGAGAGAGAGAGAGAGAGAGCGAGCAGAGAAAGAGAGAAGCAATGTCTGTCTCAGGCAATGAAGGATTGCCTTTCCTTCATGTCTCTCTCTGACCTACAGTCCTCCCTCCCCTCCCTTCCCCCCTCCCCCCTCCCCTACCCCTTTATCTCACGCTTGCCACCACCGGCAGTCCAGATCAGGAATTACAAATGATATCATGACAAAAATGTTCACGCTTTTCAAACCAGTGATGTTTTACCGTCTCATTTACGATGATACCTTGTTACGGTTCCAGCTGTGAATCAGGGATGCGTCGTGGAGCTGGGGGCCCGCCACCCACTGGGCTTGGCCAATGACCCGGAAGGCAATAGGGGATGCCAGAGCCTGCAGCATGTGCTGCTCTGACAGAGCAGCAGGGCACTGTCAAAAACCCTCCCATAACAAACTTTCCAGATCACTCCGTTTTTAACAGATGAGTAAGCACTGGCGCTGGCTTTTCTCTCTCTCTCTCTCTCTCTCTCTCTCTCTCTCTCTCTCTCTCTCTCTCTCTCTCTCTCTCTCTCTCTCTCTCTCTCTCTCTCTCTCTCTCTCTCTCTCTCTCTCCCTCCCTCCCTCCCATTCTCTCTGCCCCTTCCCCTCCCGATCTCTAAATCTGTCTGTCTCTCTCTTTAGCTTCAACGAGGAGTTGGTGGATTTTCCCTTCTGCTTTGACACACATCGAGATCCATGCCTCGGGGGTGGGGGGATTGGGGTGGGCCATGTAGGGGTGCAGGATTGTATCTAGGGAGTGGGAAGGAGATAGTGTGTGGCAGGGTCAGTGCATGGGTTAAGCAACAATTCGGATGGGTGCTCGTAACACAGGAGGGGCAGGGGGCAGAGAGGGGCACTAGTACACCAGCTCGAGAGGGCAAGGGGGTCAACGTGGAGTTACACAAGGCCATGCTGTCCTATTAGGATCCATTAGAGCAGTGGTCTTCAACCGCGGTCCTCAAGGCCCGCTGTCCTGTATGTTTCAGATGTTTCCCTGCCTCAACACACCTGATACAAATGATTGGGTTGTTATCGAGCTCTGCAGAAGCCTGACAATGACTATTGATTTGAGTCAGGTGTGTTGGAGCAGGGAAACATCTAGAACATACAGGACATGGGCCCCGAGGACCCGGGTTGAAGACCACTGCATTAGAGCAGCAGTGAATACTACCATTTGCTTTACAGTTCTTCACCTCATCGGTGCATTCTGTACATCTGCTTTGATTACCACACAACACTGTTTAACACCTGGACAATGGATTTCAAACAACGGCCGTACTTTTGGTAACGATAGAGCAATACGTAGATGAATACACCAAACAAGGCACACAAGGTTGGCTGCATCCTCTCAGTGTACCAGCAAAAGGATTAGAAAAAAAACGTCAATTGTGAACCGCAAGAAGAACCAACAGCTCATCAAGCACCTAAATCTAATCATCTTTACTGTCTAACAGAACATTGGGCTTGTTTGGGTTTTCCAGACTAATTCCCTCACGCGATCTCAGACCCTGCGCTTGCACTGCATTACTGGGATGATGTGACGCAGCCTGATGGAGCTCCAGGTGTCAGGAGGCATTAGGGCCCCGGACCCAACCCACAGACTCGCTGACCCAGACAGAGAGCCATAGAGAGAGAGAGAGAGAGAGAGAGAGAGAGAGAGAGAGAGAGAGAGAGAGAGAGAGAGAGAGAGAGAGAGAGAGAGAGAGAGAGAGAGAAAAAAGAGAAAGAGAGATAGATGGGTGTGAAAAAAGAAGACAGTGACAGATGGTGTTAAAAGAACCGAAGTGTGAGAAGTAAAATTAAGAAAAATAAATTGCGAGAGAGAACAGAGAGAAAAATTGAGAGCGTGAGAGTGAGAGAGGGAGAAAGAGGGAGAGAGAGGGAGAGAGAGGGAGTGAGACAGAGAGACAGAAGGGGGGGGGGGGGGGGGTTGGAGATGTGAGCTGGTCCGCACATTACCCAAATCACAGGAAATGGTTTTAAGGGCTTTTTTCCTGTTCGGTTCACTCTGATTCCCACTTTCTCACTTCATTGAACTGATTTAATGAGCAGGTCTCGCCTCAGACCTCAGACTACCACCATCTTGGGCACCAGTCACTCAGCTGAGGGGTGTGTTTGTGTTGCATGAGAGGTTATGAGAACAACACAGGGATGAAGACACACTCACACTATGCCGAATGAATGGGTCCACTGGAGTGTTGGCCACAGATGTGAGATGTGTCTGACCCACGAGCGTTTGAAAGTTCAGCTGGGGGTGAACCGACAAACAGACAAACGGTTGTGTCGCGACAAAGACAGCGTTTCTCCTTCTCTCCCTGGCCCTGTATTCAACACCACGTGTTAGAATGTCCGCCTATGTGTGTGACCCTTCACATTGTATGTGTCTGTACACGTGTCGGCGTGTACAGTAAGCGTGTGTGTTTGTGTGTGTGTGTGTGTTTGTTCATGAATGAGTGTCCTCAGTAGTAGTAACCTCTCCCGTGGGCCTGTAGTACTCTACTCACTGCACTGATGTGGAACAAGCCCAGCTGGACTTTGGCCTGGCAACACGACACACACACACACACACAAAACACCACGCAACACGACACGGCCAGTCTGAAAGACATCCAGAACATCAGAAAGGACCTAAAGCTGTGAGAGCCCGGTTCATGTCAGGACAGAGTTCCACGTAACACACAGTCATGTCAACCTCGGTCTGTCTGAGGTTTGCCCCCCGCGTGCCTTGTAAAAATACACCACTCCTCGACACACTGGACAGAGAGTTTGCACAACAGTATGTATCACGCTAACACGTCTTCCTTTTCAATGGACAGAGAGACTTACACGCGCTTCTTACTGTTTAGGCGTTTTACCTCCACTTATATTTGCATGTAGATATGTATTTGAATGGATTCCTTATTCATGTGTGTGGTGCTGTCTTTACCTCAGCCTCCATCAGGCTTTGTCACTGACACGATAAACATTCTGGAATCCCAGTTCGCCCAAAGCACCGCCAGTGTTGCCTCTGTGCAAAGTGGTCACAACTGACTGGTTACAGTCGCAAGGACACGCGCTGGCTGTAGACAAGCACCAAATGTCATACAAGTGACCCGTGAATTTTTAATACAAGCAAACGATGACAGTAAGACAAGTGACCAGGCAGAGCAGTGACCGGAGCGTGGAATCTCACTGAACCATAGCCAGGATTAAAGGCTGAATAAGTTCCAGTGATGTGTGCTGGCCCTGGTCCCTGTCCCATCTACCTCAACCCTAACCTAGGACCAGTGCAGTTTTATGAAATCAAATCTTCTCTCTGTGGTAAAGATACAACACAATAGCTGCGTTGTTTCACACCTTGAAGTTATTCACTGTATCCAATCATTCATTGTTTACAGTTCCGATTATATTTACCATTAACCATTCAGAAATGGTCAAAGAAAGCCACAGAATGCCTCTCTCCACCGCCTCCCTCCCTCCCTCCCACCCCCCACCCCTCCCCTCGCTTCTCGTCTCTCCCCCAGCGATGGTCAGCCTGTTTAACCAGGATGTGTTGGCACCTTGATTATATAAATACCCACACACCCTGGGCATAGGAAAGCTGTCAGCACAACATTTGTTATCCATTTTTCACCACCCAAGGCAGTCAAGACTGAAAGAAAAAACGAGACAAGGCGTTATAAATGTATACCAACACTTACTATTTTGCCCTTTGGTGAATTTTGGCAGCTTAACAGATGGGGTTTATATCGGCACCCTTTAATTTGAGGTAGTAGGGCTGTCCAACACTCATCCACCTCTACACATGCTTGCTCACTGTATTTAAATTCTTATGTGCTTACATAGACAGTCTCTCTGTCTCACATAAACACTCACCAACCAGTCATAACACACATTCTGTCGGTCTCATCTGTTTACCATTTGCATGTGTGCATACGGTAGGAAACGACTGTGAGCTGATGGGAAGCATTACTTCAACAACAAAAAACGGAAACTAATGGCCAACCCAATGGTTCCAAGTTCAAAGTCAAATCCTAACCCTGACCTTGACCCTGAGTCTAACCACGCAATTAGAGTATGCTTCAGAATTGGAGCAGTCAGCCTCATATTCAACATGTATTATTCAGTCATTTGGAACAAACATTGGGTTTGTTTTGAGAAAAACCTAAATATACTCAGACACACACACTAATGAAGGGCCACATTCAAGGTGCAAATGTATTGACTGGAACATGGTTCTGGCTGGGAAGCTCAGTGATTGGCAGGAAGAAGAGTAAGTGGTGCATGATCTGACCCAGTCGGAGACAGAGGCTGTGATGACCACACCACCACCACCACCACCCCCATGCCCCCCCCCCCTCCCCAACCCCCTCTCTCCTTCCATCCCACCGTAAATAGATGAAAGCACATCTGTTTCTGCGACCAGTAGCCACACATCTCTAATTGCGGCCTGGCCTTGATGCCTGTGAGCGAGCCACTGGACGCTAAGCAGTTTGGACACGGGAGACGCTACAGCACATTATGAGAGGAGCCCTACCATTAGAAGGCACCAGATAGGGAATTCTCTGGAGCCACGGTGTTAGTGCAAGCTGTTTTGTCTTAGGGCTGACTGAAATAGATATCGCAGCCACAGCCTGGGGACTGGAAGCTGGAAGGGCTGGGGCCGACCATACAGCTGAGGCTGGGGCAGCAGGTCTGGGCCTGGGGTTAGGGGACAGGGCTGAGGCTGGTTGCACAGCTGGGGCTGGGCTGGGGCTGGGGCAAAAGGTTTGGGCCTTGGGCTGAAGGATGCCAATGGGTATAGGACATTGTTTTGAAGTGATACAAGAGAGATATTTGGACAGGAATTGGCCGGGTGGAAGGGCTGGACTGGACTAGGCTAGGCTGAGCTAAGACTGGACTGGAGACATACAATGCATCCAGGGATGAGGGAATAAGTATGAAGGTGTTGCTAAATTCTGGTTGGGGCTAAAGAGAAACTGTGCTGTTCTGTGTTGACCTTATCATGGTTTGTTTTGGTCCAGATTGAGCTAAATGAGGTCATGATCAGCCTGAATGGGATGAAGAATATCCGTATAGGTATAAGTTGGTCTAAAAACGGTCCGCATTGGTCTGGCTTGGCCTGAGCTGGAAGGCCACAACCAGTGACCAGAGACGCCTCAAGTTGTCTAGTTGTCACACTGTGACGCTGATTCGGACTAATGAGCAGCATTCTGTCAGCACACATCTGCCCCCTGTACACTGGTGAGACCTGGCAGTCCCAGAACCTGCTGGAATCCCTGGACCAGTCTGGCCCAGCCCGGACTACTTCAGGTCGACCCAGTAGACACTGAGACATGCAGCACGCACCAAGCAGTTCACCTGACAGGTTGACATCGTTTACCGTACATCTGAGCCCATGGAGGGGTCACGACCTCCATGACAAACAAAGTCAATAAACAGGTCAGGAAGACGAGTCCACTAAAAGGGAATGCACACGCAGCACACTGCTGAGTCATCCACCCTGCATGGGAAGACGGTAACGTTTTATCAAAGCAGAAGGAAGTCTCGGTAAGGAGGGGTTTAAAGACACCAGTTGGATCTCATAGAAATCCAGAGAACAGGATTGTCTTGTATCTTGTATGATTCATGTAAACCTGTATGTTCCCTAATGAGTGACATTGGTTCTAACTGTGCTTTAATTTCTCAATATTTTTTTTTTCTTCATTATCACACCAAACTATCTAATCAAATATGAGTGTGCTTTTATTAGCAACGTAGCCAATGTAGCTGTGATCTTAATCCAATACATTCATATTGAACAGTAAGTTATGTTCTCGATTGAAAAGAAAGCGCAGCTAGTTATGTAAAAATAACATTCAGTTCGGAATAGGTCACAGAACTCCAGTTGGCAGAGAAAAAAAATGATAATGATGCTGATGATAATGAAGACGATCTCAAGAGTGACAGACAGCAGTCTCTCCCGGCTCCTGAACAGTCTCCGCAGATGGACCGGCCTCTGGAACATTCCTCGTGGCCATCCTGCTGGAAAAAATGGCACAAAGGTTTACTAAACATCATTGTGGCTGCGGCACCAATTACAGTTAATATACATCAAACAGCCCAGGCCGAGACTGAGAAACAGACTGATCACTCCAATGACGGCAACTGTCAGTCTTGCATGCGACGACGAGAGCTGTTGAAATGATTAGTCTACGCCCTTGTGAATGAAACAGCCACACAACCGCCGAGACGACATCTAGAGTATGGCCCGAATGACCAGAGAAAGCTGCTCGGCGACGACCAAGCCAATCCAGCCATGTCTAGAAGCTCAGCCGGGCCGTGACTGTCAAAAGAATACCGCCTTTGTTTTGAGGGATCCTATGTACATGTTGAGGGACAAAATCATGACATAGGAACAGCGACCCAAAACAGAGTGATTGTTTAGCTGGCTTTTGTTAGGTCTTGTGTGTGCGCGGGCGGAGCAGGACAGGTTTGATCTCTTCCACTGCAGAGCCTCTGCCGTTATGAAGCCGTCTTTGTCCCCGGTCCTCCTCCATTGTGATGCTAATCTGGCGCTTTTTGTCGAGGGGTCCATGGCTCCGTGCGTGTCCTCTACCACCGGTCTGGGGCTGCGAGGGGCAGAAGGTTCAAGTGTAAACGTCGACATCGCTCTCAAGTACGAACGGGCCTGCGAATGATGAAGGAAGGAAGCAAACGAGGGGAGGGGAGTAAATACGGGCATGTCTTTTCCAAATTCAAAGTCCTCTTCAGTTCAAACGTCGACTGCACGTCGCGTCTCATTTTGCCACCGTCTCGTGTCTCCTCTCATCATCTGCTCGGGTGTGATGTTTCAACAATAAGCAGCAAAGAACAATGAGGTGAAATGAAGAGTTGGTCTTCTTGATTCTATAATGGCAGCTCTGCCAGTGGCTGTAACCATGTCTCATGCAAACGTGAAACGCAACAATAACATTTGCGACAAGCAGGTCAGACAAGTGATCCGTGAAGCGGGCCCACGTGTATGCACCCCCTGCCCAGCTAAGAGGCCAAAAGGTTGGAGAATGGGGGACGGAGGTTCGAGGCTCAGGGCTCGAGGTAGGAGGATGGGGGTTGGAGGACGGAGGCTAGGTGCTGAGGGACGGAGGCTGGGGGAGCGACGGTGTGAGAAGGGTCCACCATGCGCCTGGGTGTGAAGTCACGAGCAGTTCACAGGGACGTGGAGTCACAGTGTGTGTTTCACAACCAGCTGAAGCAGTATCAACACGCTGACACGTCCCATTAGAGCAGACTGATGGTGAGGTGCAGGAGACAGCAGGAACTGAATGTAGGCTACATCCTGTAGACACCTACAGAGGCACACTGAAACGCCCCCTCACACACACACCTGCACAGATACACTCAAACACTCCCTCGCACACACCTGCATAGCGGACAGACCACCAACATTCTCAAAGAGAGGCCGTGCCTCTGTGTTCCGGTCTCTTCCATGCAACAACTCTCCCACGCACACCTGCTTCCTTTGCAACCCCTTTACACCTGATGTGCGTGGCTTTGCGTAGGAGGTGCGTGGGTGCGTGCAAGTTGATTTTTTGCCAGTGTACGACTTTTGAAAAGACATGTTATGTATTTGCGTTTGTATGTCTGTATCGATTTGTGTGACTGTGTGCATGTTTGTGTGTGTTCGTTGGGGTAAGTGCGTGTGTGTGCCTGTGTGAGTGAGTGAGTGTTTGGGTGTGTGTGTATGTTTGTGTGTGTGTGTGTGTGTGAGGGTGAGTGTGAGTGTGAGTGTGAGTGTGTGTGTGTGAGTGTGAGTGTGTGTGTGTGTGTGTGTGCGTGTGTGTATGTGTGTGTGTGTGTATGTGTGACAACAGGACCTCCGGTCACCCGTTCAGCACACGGCTCGATTTATAAAGGGTGTTCCTCAAAAGCAAAGTGCTCACTGTTTGAATGAACTGCCGTGCTGAAGCTGACAAGCGTCTGGCTACGTGTGAACGGTGAGTGTCCACGCGAGGGCCGGTGGAGCAGGGGACAGGCAGACAGGGACTTTGGCGGGACTGGCTGGACGGGGCTGGTCAGGCGACTTCTCGTCCACAGGGAGAGGTGGTGATGATGAGAACAGACACAAGCCACATGAGGCCCCCTGACAAAGAGAGAGTGCCCTGCGGTATCTCCAGTCGCATGCACACACACACGCACGCACACAAACAAACACACACACACACAGATGAATGTGAGCATGCACATGCCCACACAAGCGCTCGCACACAAGTCTCAATTCAACTTTCTTTCGCCATGTATACAATACTAGTTGTATACATGGACAATTTCATTTGGTATTCTCCATGCAGGGTTAGGGTTAATGTCAGTGTTTCATTGTTTATCAAAATAGATCTAACTTTGCACTGGACGTAAGTATTTTGAGCAACACTTCACACAGTAGGAGGGATACCGCATAGAATATCAATAGCAATGTGCTTCTCTATTAACAGTGCAGGATGAGAGGAAATGCAATTTTAGACAAGGAAGAGTAGTTTTACGGTTTTACACCAAAGCGTGAAAGCAGTATTTCCTTCTTTTAGATTTTAGATTATGGTTGTACACCCTCTAGTGGCACACAAATTAACAACAAGTAAAAATGTATTCAAGAGAACATAACATTTTATTGAACTAGCAACTGCATACTATGGCAATGTTTAAATGTTAATAGATCAACGCTGAAGTGAATGAAAGACTCATTGCCTCATTTGAAACGTAGCTGTACTTGGAGTTTGTCCACTCCAATCCAAAGACGCTGTTGAGTAACATTTGATATGAAATGAAATCTGGCAGCTAAAAACATCCCAAATTTGGTCAGGCACCTTTTGTGGAGCCATGCTGGTGAGTTGGTGGAAGATGTGGACATGAGAAGTCATCCCCAGTTTGGCTCACCAGTAGACCCCTGGTCTCTCCCCTACTCAACGAGGCCACCTTTAAAATGATATGCCTTCTGGGGTTGCTCACTCGTGGGCTGTCGGGGCACCATTGACTGCATCTATTTTCCCTCCAAATCAGTCTTACCCCTCCCTTCCACTACCCTTCATACAACTGCCACCCTCCTCTCTCTCTCTCTCTCTCTCTCTCTCTGTCTCTCTCTCTCTCTCTCTCTCTCTCTCTCTGTCTGTCTCTCTCTCTCACACACACACACACACACACTCTTTCCTGTTTTACCCACCACTATAAAGGTCACATTTCTGAGAAGTGACTTCCATGCATGTTCCATGCTGGGGTCGTCACTTTCAATTTCCTAAAACCTTTCATGTCACACACCCATCAGGGCACTGGGCTGTGCGCGCAGCTCCCGGTACTGAGGCCCGATTCAGGCTCAAGACTTCAGATTTGTATGTCTAATTGTGCTCTCATATCATACCGTTTTATAATTAACATGATTTATCATGTTCGTTTCACTTACCGATTCACCATTAAAACCACCTAATACCTTACCAACCAAGTAAGCCAACGTGGGATCCAGTCAATTAGGCCAGCAACATTAGTACTAAAAAGAATATAATGTAGAAAGAAGTGTATGTGAAACTCGGTGACATAGCATTTACGGATAATCAACGAATAGTGATATGTCCCCGTCTTATTTCAGAGATAATAGTTTTGAGAAAGGGGCAGAAGGGGGAGACCCCTGCGTCCACACTGTGTCCATGAATGCAGGTTCCATTCCAGGGACTCCCCTCTGAGCGCGTACGATAACAATTGTCATCTCCCTATCCGACCCAGCGTACACGCGGTCGAATCTTAAACTCCGGATTAATGGAGCGTGAACCCTCCCCGCTCTCAGGTGACGGTGGATTCATGGGACTCGTTTCGTGATCTAAATGAGCTGTATCATAACCGCGTGTGACTGGTGACGATTGGTGACCTTTCGTTAGTCCAGAGCCATCGGCTTCAATTACTCGGAGCACGCTAGCTTGCCAGGCTGAGAACCAGCTGAGCCTGACCGCTTAGAAGCTACAAGAAGGCCTCTACTGTACTCTGTTGTAGCCTACTTCTGCCACGTTGTAACTGTGGCGGTAGGAACCGTTCCTGTAACTGGAACCCTAAATTAATCTGTAACTGCGCTTGAAATGTGAGAATTGCTGAAACTGTGACAATGAACCTGTGATTATTGAATCTGTCACTGTAACGTCAGCTGTCACTGTAAGTAGGGAGGGTAGGCCACAATTTCTGGGAAAATTGTGAGGTGTGCTTGCGTTGGTTACCGATGGGTCCGTTTTGCTACTGATATTTTACAACTGATATTTCTGTATATTTTTAATAAGAATGCATAATTATTATTTATGAAGATGGCATAGATTAAAAGCATACATTTCTTGCTGCTCATTTACCCTTCAAAATACAAAGATTGAAGTGTAGAATGAAACTGTGTTCTCTTGTAATTTCCCTTAGTGCAAGAGGGAATTGTGATAGGCTATGTTGCAGCCTCAGTTAGTTGGAAAGAATTGCATCAAAACGAAGAAATTGGGCAATCTTGGGTCAAAATTGTCCAAACCCTAATCTAACAACGTTGTCACAAGCTTTAGACCTAGGTCTCGGCCTATTTTAGCTGTAATCGCGATTAAAACACTATGCAAACTGAATATATTCCCCCCAAAACATGAATAAGCTTGAAATGTATTTCTGGAAAACTGGCTAATATAACAAGTTTACTATAATTGATCAT
The DNA here is from genome assembly GCF_054491055.1 of Hypomesus nipponensis. Classification (NCBI taxonomy): domain Eukaryota; kingdom Metazoa; phylum Chordata; class Actinopteri; order Osmeriformes; family Osmeridae; genus Hypomesus; species Hypomesus nipponensis. The sequence goes on from NC_140383.1 coordinate 20,037,415, forward strand.
TAGTAGTCATTAACGTCAGTAACGTCCCTATAGCTGTCTGAAGATTAAGTGGTTTTGTGATGTCACCGGCTATCGGCGCTGTAAGTAGGGTGAAGAACATTCAACTTTGTCAGCTTTAATGCTCAATCTTGGTCATTGATCCTGGTCCTTGGGCTAGCCCTGTACATTTTTTGATGTGTATCTGCTCCAAATGGCTGGCTTGTCAAAACAAAAGTTGGAAGCAAGATACCATCTATTGTGACTTGCCAAAGGCAAACACACCCAATTACTGTAACATTAGAGCTCAAACTAAAACTACTCCAGCTGGGGTACAACTTGCACACTGTCCCCAATGATAACTTCGTCTTATTCATTACCTGGGTGTCAGTTGAATAATAAGAGACTTCATAAGAAATTCAGTTTTTCAAAAGGTCATGTGAATTCCCGCTCAAACTGAAGACATATTCAGTTAAGTTGGACTCTGTGAAGTTTCAAATAGCCAGGTGTTCACGCTGAAGAATGTCTATCTGAAGCTCCTTTATCTGAGAGATCTTATTTTCACACAGCTTGCTGGGTTTGGGCTCAAACAAAGTATACAGATACAAGTCACCGACAGGTGTATCTATTTTTCTTAGAGAGTTTCTCTTTTGCTCAGAAGAATGAGTTTGCAATAGCAACACACTCAGCTGATGTCACCTTGTAAATATGTTTCTAACCACCTGATGCAAAAACTTCCATTGTTCTAAGCATCCCACACGATATACTCTGACAAGACATCTGGACAGTTAAAAACTGCAGATTAACCCTTGTGCTGCCTTCGGGTCACATGACCAAAAGGTTCATAACGAACCATCGTTGTGTTTACCCAATTTTACCCAATACAAAAGCAAATAAAAATAATTGTCTTTTAACCTTCGCAATGTGGGGGGTTTGAGACAGCTCAACGGTTAAAAGAAAATGCTTCACTTTGTTTTTGTATGCGGTAAAGTTGTCGCAAACGACGGTGGGTCACAATGACTGATGGGTCAGAATGACCCGAGGAGAACACAAGGGTTAAAACTTACATGTGTGTGAAACATAGACATAGTATGCATTACTCTGGAACAGAAGTTTCACTAGCGACATAAGAAATATGTGTCTATTCACAGCCTCCAAGTTTTCACACAACCCGCTATATAACAGTTATTTCATGTCTTTCTGCAGTGTGCATGAATTCGGTCTCGCTGTTCGACACTCGCTGTTTAGACGCCGTGTGGGTACAATCTTACAAAAAAGATTAATCCACATCACAGGATTCCGATGCCGCAAACCCACCCCGCACACACACACCGCCACTGCGAATTTGGCGTTCTCCTAATCTTCCGACATCTCCACCTCAAACTTCTCCTCACCTCAGGTACAGACTCTGCAGCATCATAGCCACTCAAACAGGATGCTCGTCCTCAGACGCTCCTCTAACCTTTCTTATCTATCACCATTCAAATCACACAGGACATACTGGAACAGACGCTCGTCTTTAAAGAAAGTAAACGTGTGCATAGTGATGCCGTCTGCTTCAGACGGCTCACTGCTATGGCGCCCAGTTTGACTATGGGGTTTATCAGTGAACTGTCAGACCTGTATCGTGTCTAGATGCATCTGTGACAATGCCCTAGTTTGCACGCTCCTGTGTACGGTATGCGCGTGTGTACGACAACCACACGCTTAGATGTTGACAGTCACAGACTCTCACAAGGTGAGAGCACAGAAAGGTGACAAAAGGGACACTAAAGCTTGACCTAGTATCATAAGACTCAAGGAAACGTTTGACCTGACTGACCTTTTTACATGTATATGAAAGCTAACTATTAAATCATGTTGTTTGGTTTAGGTACAGTAACTTTCCATGAACAATTCCACACTGGCCAACCATTACTGTCCAGACTGTTGAATTGAAAACTGTTGAAAAACATGCATTGTAAAAGTACACACAGTGTTCACGACTGCAACATAAATGATAGTTACAGTCACAGTGACAAGTCTGATGACAATAGAGACAGTTGAGGATGGAAGGTGGGAGGGTTAGGTTTTTTCTTTTGACATACTCTGTCATCAGAGTTGACAAGCAGTCTCGCTGCTTAGCACAACTCTCAGACACCAGAGACAGAAGTCAGGGGAGACCACTCCACACGAAGGCACACTGCAGTTCTCGTGAGTATCTTGTCAGTGCTCAGTCACTGACATACGATTTACACCGTCTCCTATGGTGGCTTTGCTCCCCATAGTATGCCGGCTCTGGTTATGTTTGAACACACAGCTTTGATTCTCCAACAGCGATGGCTGACAATAGCACGCAGGACAACTTCTCCACCACTGCCGATGGGAGCTCCTGCGATGTACTCGTCCACAGGACTCCGGCGCTGGTCATTTTCCCCGTGTTCTACTCGCTGGTCTTCCTCGTCAGCGCCTGTGGCAACAGCCTGGTCCTTTACGTCAGCTGTGGGAAGAAGGGGCCAAAGTTCAACTCCACGTCGGTGTACCTGGTGAACCTGGCGCTGTCCGACGCCCTCTTCACCCTGGCCCTCCCAGGCAGGGTGGTCTACTACATCCGGCAGTTTGACTGGCCATTCGGAGACCTGCTCTGCCGGCTGACGGCTGTTTTGTTCTTCACCAACACCTACACAGGTGTGTGTGTGTGCTGACAGAATGACCCAATGCATTGTACGTGTCCAGATGTTTGTCTGCTTGCCCGCTCTGGAGTGTCTGGAGTAGTGTTTGCGTGTGTCGAACTGTCTGGCTAAACCTAAAACCTTGGTTAGGTTATACTGTATACTTGGGTGTCTTTCTCTGTTGTTCGACCCTGCCCCGTGCTTAGCGTAACAAGTCCATCTCATCCTTCTCCTAGGTATCGCCTTCATGACCTGTATTAGCCTGGACCGCTTCCTGGCCACGGTTCACCCTCACCGTCTGCAGCATCTGCGTAGAGCGAGGGTGGTCCGGGGGGTCTGCTGCCTTGTCTGGCTCCTGGCTTCTGTTCAGACGTCGCCGCTTCTGTTCCGTCCCATGCTCCAGGAGCAGCAGGGCAGGCGCACCTGCATGGAGTACTTCAACTTTGACGGCTCTCCCTCCACCCCCTACCTACTCCTCCTGGCCTGCCTGCTCTCCTTCTGCTTCCCCCTGCTGGCCATCCTGGGCTGCTACACCCAGATCCAGCTCAAGCTACGGGCCAGCGCCAAGCAGAACCCGCTGACCGGCCGTTCTGGCTGGAGCCGAAGGGCCAACACCATCATCCTCCTCATCCTCCTCACCTTCGTCCTGTGCTTCAGCCCCTACCACCTCAACATCATGAGGTTCATGGTTAGGAAGATGGTTGGCCAACCCACTTGCCCCGAACTGCGAGCCTTCAAGGTGTCTCTTCAGGTAAGAACGGATAGCTGAGATACTAGCTGCACCATTCTCTCTGTTTTCTCTGTTTTATTTCCTCTGCGAGTCATTCCATGTGGGGAAGCGAGGGGAGCATACTTTTGTATAATAGTTTTCATGGAATATATTTACTCATTGCCAAACAGGCTGCTGTCTTGAGAGTGCTGTTTTGAAAAGTACTTTTGGGGGTTTCATTTTGAAAATGTATTTAAGCACAAAGGAAGTAATGTTTGACGTTTCCAAAACTAAACAGAGTCTATAAAATGGAGAATAGCTCTGCGGAGCACTTTCATATTACTTCACGCTGTCAAGTAATATTGCAATAACTTGCAGCCAAAGAGGGCAACTAAGTTCACTCACCTCGAAAGTAACCATCAACAAAACGGCCAAAACGACGATACAATAACATCAAAGCTCATTTATATTTCGGTTTTATCTGAGTATGTTTTATTTGAGTGTTCTATGTTATTCCACTAACAAAACTATCTACCTTCATGTTCATCCGATGATCTGTTTCAGGTGACTGTGTCTATGATGAATCTCAACTGCTGCCTAGATCCAGTCATCTACTTCTTTGCTATAAAGGCCTACAAGAAGAGGGTGTTAAGTCTGTTTAAGGGTTACCTGTCCGCCTCTGGACCCACCTCCAAGACCACCACGGACAACAGCAGCAGCAACACTTGAACCTGAACCCCCGGGCAGAGATCAGAGACCATTGGAGTCTGAGGAGAGAGAGAGAGGCTGCTCTGGAAGTCGTGGGAATAAACGTTATCTGGTTACTTTACCAGTTGCTTGGGTTTGTAGATGTTCTTGTGTCTGATAGCACTTGTTTGATAAAGCAGTTGACATGTGGTGGACTTTAGCTCATCGTTGACATGGACAACCCCTGAACAATTTTCTGGGGGAATTGCCATCTGTCAGTGACATTTGATCTGTGGTTAAGTGATGTGACAATGACGACTATGAGAGCAAAAGTCATGTGAATCAGCCAAGCCTGTTAATTTAATGTAAAAGACTGAAATGTATACTATATAGAACTGCTATCCGTTAGATTATGTTGAATATTTTGACTCTTGGCTGACTAACTTGAAATATAATTTTGTACATGTAAAATATTACCGCTGTCTGTTAGATAAACTTTGTGCTGTACTGAATCTGACTGGTCACATAAGGCCAGTGCCATTTCTATGAGGTCAACAGTACCGTTGCTTTTTTTCCTTGTGTGGTTCCTTTTTTGTAGACAGAATTTGTTTAGCTTTGTTGTATTTTTGTGGTTCGGTATGTCTGTCCTCAGGAACAAAAAGTAGTTCATTTCCTCTTTATATTGATAAAAAAAACACAGACATAAATGTCAGTGTAGTTTTCTTTCATTGGTTTATTAACACCTGTTTATTGGTTGATCTTTGTCAAATTAAAAAGTACTTTGACAATTTACTGGTTGGATGTTAATTCTTCTGATTTTAATTTAAACATTTTCTTACATTTCCCATCTGCAAGCGTCATTGCTCATAGCCTACATATCATCACAACTCAATCGTAAAATGGCGCAAAAAAAACCGTTTCGCTTTCGGCATGTCATAATTCTGTAAATTAGACTGGAGACCACTTCAAAGTTGTTGTTGAAACTTGTCAACAGACATGAAATCTTAGCAATCACTAACCAAGGTACCTTAATGAGTTGTTTTCATTTTCAGCTGGCAGAGAGATTAATATGTGGACACAGTCCAGTGGAAACAATCAGAATGTAGCAAACCGTGTAATTGAATGTCATTTGATTCTGTAAACTCCCCACTCCTCAGTGCCATTACACCAAATACAAAGAACAAAAGCAAGTTTATAAAAGTTAATAATACTAACACATGGAATGGGAATGCTGCTTAATGAACAATACAGAATGTCTAATACTCAGGGGACTGGCTATGATTCCCACTGAAATAGTTTCCCAGCCAATGAAACCTCAAATGCAGAACTGTCAGCATGGATCTGAATCACATATGAATATCAACCTGAAACTGTTTTAGTAAAAAAAAGAAAAAAAAAAAAAAAAGAAAAAGGAGATGAACTTAACCTTCATTCACCAACTTAATTTACATTTCTCTCTTCTGTGTGTTTGTGGGGAGTGGGGTGGAAGGGGGTGCGTGGGTACAAGTTTCCTCACTTCCTGCTCTACCTCTTGTGCGCATGTGTGTTTTCGTTGTGTATGCGTTGTTCTGTGTAACCAGGTGGCTTCTTTATAGAGCATCAGTGTGGATTCAACCATTTCAAAACCTCAAAGTTTCATTTCTATATTTAGACGTAAAACCTCACATGGTTTACATAGAAACCAACCTCATCTATTCCTCCAAGAAAACAATCGTCATTGACAGTGTATTTATTGATATAAACCTGCTGGCAGTGAAGCTGACAGTGAAGCTGAACTTTTACTGAGCTTCAAGTCCATTTCCCAGATCAACACAGTGTCTGAAGACATTGAACAGTACCAGCTTTTTCTTCCCAAAATGATCTGAAGAAAAGCCCATTACCACCTTTGAAAATCCAGACAAGTGATTCAAGAATTTTACTTGACCGATTAAAATGCCAGTTTGATTCTGTTTACAATTTCATGTTGACTACTGAGTTGACTAGTCTCTTAATATTTGGATGCCAAAATAACCCAACTCTTAAATATATACAAAAAATGCAAGCCACCCAAATAATAGGTCAGCAAAAGACGCTACTGCCCTCCTGTGGCCAAGACACTGAAGTGTCACATAGCAGCTCCACATGCTTCCCTCCAACACTCAATTACAGTTTTTATCCATTGTTTACACACAAATACTGGTACTTGAGACACAATAACCACAACATGTAACTCATACACCAACCCTCTGAACCAAGTCTGCAAACTACAAGCACAATTCCTGCTTGACACTCAAATTGCAGTTCTAAAACACACTTAACACTACACACAATTCTAAATTTTCATGAAGAAAATCTCTTGTTTTCACGAGGAACACACTGTCATTCAAATATGTACACTGACACATCACATGGGCAAACACCTGTCACAAAGTTTTACAATTAGCCATCGGAGCATTAGCATAAAAGGGCAACAGGTGAGTTCTTCTGTTTTGGAGCGATGGATGCCAACATTGGAAACAGAGGCTGAGCCAGAGGAGTGAGAGTAAGCGGAGGAGGACGGGGAGGACGAGGACCGTAAACTCTGATGAGATCCGAACCACCTTGGTTGACCATGTGGTCTGTGGTGGCTGCAGTGGAGCACCAGTTCGCCTCCATTGATGAGGTTGGATTGAACCTCACAAAAAGACGAAGGAGGGGAAGGGATATCACTGGCGAGCGTGCCATTGTTGAAGTCCCTGGCCTGCGCGGAGGGAACATCACAATGTGTGCAGCGATTACTCACCACGGCGTCATCCATCACCATGCTACCCTTGGCCCCTACAACACTGCCCATCTGATCACATTCCTGGACACCCTACACAACACAACTCATTCCACCAGATCAGATAGACGGCCCAGAGCAGCTCAGGAACGTTGTCATTTGGGACAACGTAAGTTTCCACCGGGCTGCTCTGGTTCCTAACTGGTTCACTGCCCACCCACGCTCATGTTATCTCCCTCCATATTTTCCATACAATCCTATTGAGGATTTTTTTTCTGCCTGGAGATGGAAAGTGTATGACCGAAATCCACAAACCCGTGTACCCCTTCTCCAAGCTATGGAAGACGCATGTGGAGATATAGCAGTTGATGCTTTTCACGGCTGGATTCGCCATGCTAGGCGATATTTCCCCCGCTGCTTGGCCAGGGAAAACATTGCTTGTGATGTGGATGAGGTGCTGTGAACAGACCGAAACAGAAGAGAGGTTGTGTGCGTGTTTTTTTTTTTACTGTAACTCTATACAGTAAATGATTCTGTTGTTTTGTATGTAGACCACTGTATGTGCAACTTTGTGTTGGTTGGGATGAACACTGTGTACATTGTTTTTGTTGGGAAAAAGAAAAAATATTTGTTACCGTGTATTTTTGTGTTCGGAGTATAAAAACAATGTTCTCAAATATTTTACAACACAGTTATGTATGTACTGTCTGTAGTAAGTGCAACACTGAACAAAAAAATGCCTAATTCATTCTGGTCAATGGAGAACAATTGTTTTCCATTCATTATAGTGTTTTACATTGAGCACATCAGTGTTCAACTGGTTCTTATAAATGTCTATTCATAGGATGGTTTGTGTGTGTCATTTGAAAACAAAATACAATTTTGAGAAGACATGACATCGTTTTGAATGTAAAGTTTCATTTTGCAGGAGAATTGAGGGGTTTTACTCATTGTGTGTGTGTTTTTGATTTGTTCTGAGTGTATGAGGCATGTTTTCAGAAAATGTGTGCAACCAATCATAAGGCATAGCCTTGTGAAATCAATTATAAAAAGGGCTTTTGTGAGATTCTTTACATCCATGTATTAAAGGGATGGTCAGGTATTTACTATTTACATCACCATCCAATGTACGTTAACTGCATCCTTCCCTACACAGGCTGTGGCTCCAGCAAATCTAAGCAAGCACATTTTCCTGCTCACTCAATAGAACTAGCCTGGCTGCCAGCCCAACTTAGCCCCGCCCACAAAAATTTTTTGGCTCGGTTGGGGGGAAAGTATGTCCGAACAGGAGCTGTAAATAGTGCAAATAGTCTGGGCGGGCTTTATACGATGATGGACAGATGATCAACAGTAACGTAATCAACCACGTCACCAAAGAGCGCTTGGGTTGAATTTGTTTTCAACCAACAACATATTACGTTGCTCTTATTGGTTGGAAGTATATCCAAGTGAGCGAAGAGGGATTTTTTTTTACGAGTTCGGTTGAAACATGCCCCATAGTCACAGCCCAACGGAGAGTTATCAGACTCATATTCTGACTAGAATTATGAGTATGACAACGTCAGGCTACAACAGAACTGCCTTTATCGTGATTTACTGTGATACTGCTCTGATACCAGCAGAGGGAAACAATCATCTTACCAGAGCTGTCTGGATAGGAGTTTATAGATAGGACAGCTGGCATGGAATATGGTGAACTGATTGGTCAAGCTTATTCTGCAGAAAGTATCCTACTATCAGCAGGACACAATGTTGTTGAAATTTACAGACCGGTGTGTGTGTGAGGGAACAAAACTATAGTATTTCATTTCCTCATTACATTCATTTTCATATGAATGACTTGCTACAACATACAATGTAATATATACTCTTAGAATGTTAGGGTTCCCGAAAATACCTTTATAACAGATTATTTGCAAAAGCCTTCTGTAACACCGACAACCAAACCACTCAGTAGGGTGAATCCGGGTTCAGGACTTTCATTTCAAAAGCAACAAAACTCACAGCAGACAGTACTGTAGAGAGACAATCAGCAAAGTCCAAAACAGGACAAAAGAAACAGAAATGGGCATCAGAGAATCACAAAGGGTAGGTCTGGGCACAGAACACAGGGTACGGGTAATAAACATTCAGAGACACAAGTGAGAAAAGCAAGCAAGTAGTGGGAGTGAGCTTCTGTAGAGCTCATGATAAGTGGACACTAAACTGGAGTGGCAAACGATTACTCCAGTGAACCTAGTGCAGGTGTGTCAGTGGGGAACATACTGTGCTTCTCTTATTTTAGTTATCTATTTCATGCCAGTTTTACATTATATGATCCTGTCACAGTCACAGTGAATCCGGCTCCACCCGTGCAGGGTTTGGATCTTGGCACAAGGCAACACAGAAACCCGTAGAGGCCGATGTACAAAAATATACTTTACCATTAGTATCCACTCACAGAACCACACTACAAACCAGTGAAATATAATATGACACTCCACAACACTGCACTCTTAGTGTTCAAGAGGTGGCAATACAACCATGGTGATCAAACAGGGTGAATGAACTACAGCACGCTGGTGAATAGCAGGGGGAACCAATCGAATCAAGACGCTAGCGTCGTATATTGCATGCCCCACTATCTGATTAAAAGACACTTCTCTCTACAGTCAGTGCTCGCGCAAGAAGGTGGAACGTAAGGGAGATACCCTTCCAAAACTTGTAAGGGCTCAGCGTTAATAGTTTGTGAAAGCCCAGAGAAACACAAATATCCCTGACAATTTTGGAATCCCTGTCGGATGCATTTTTTAGGTCTCGAAAAGAGGACATGTCCGGGAAAAAGAGGACGTCTTACAACAAATGTTGTATGTTGATAAGGGCGCACCTGTAGAGCACCTGTATATCAATAATGATCGATATTATATGTACATAAACCCAAGTCTGCACATTTGTACATGACACCGTTTAACACAAACCACAACAGTGACCTTAGAGAACTACAACTCTTTATTAACTTTTATAACACGCCCCCTAGCGTGGTGCACTGTGGGAAGGCAAGCGGTGCAGAGCGTTAAAAAGCGCTGCAGTGTGAACGCTCGTCAGCGCTTTCTACCTTCATTAATTAGTCGGATCGGTAACAGGTGTGTCAAAACCCTTTCTCTGTCCCCTTCCACCCCTTTACAATCGCTTTATTTTGTGTTAATTTCAGCACATTTTATTTACCAAAACCTAGCATTCTTGTTTGCCTGGATCAGTGGCGATTTTAGACCCTTTTTAGGGGTGCTCAAGCACCCCTAAATTTCATCTCAGTGTAACGGGTGCGAACCTGAGAAACTCACTCCTCAGGTATGTAATGGGCTACCCGCGTCAACAAATAGCTAGCTTTTCTTTGGCGTAGCTGGCAGCTTGGCAAGTCGGAGGTCGTGCGTTCGAGCCCAGCAAGTGGCGAACGACGCCTTGTAGTGACGGAGCGTGGCCACGTCCGTTATATACCGTCACATCAGCACCCCTTAAAGTAATAATAAAAAAATACAAAGTATTATTGGTTATTATCATTTGATGCTGGGAGTTCATGCAGAAAGGGACATCCTCAGGTTTTTCATTCATTCAATATTTTGCAGAAAAATACAGCAATGTACAATTAATTGTTATCCAGTGAAATTAGAGATTATATTAGCAAGGTGGTTGAGCACTTTTGCAAGGCACTGTATTCATGTTACATTCTCATTGGGGGCTGAGCACCCCTAAAGGTATGATCCTAGAATCGCCCCTGGCTTGGATCCTGTAGCTTCTTTTCAGACGCTTAATGCCATTTCCTCATTGTGGTTTTCAACTCTAATGCTTGTCTTGTTTGGCAGGGGATGTGTTAAACCCTGACTCTCAATGTTAGTGATGGTTCAGATCCATGTGTGTCCATACATTTGTTTTGGAACGGCACAGATATTTGAAAATTTCCCTCACTGAACTTAATTCCTTTTGATACCAATAAAATGAAACATTTGGACAAGAAAACAAAACTTTGTGCTCTGTAGCAATGTATGAACAAGCATGAACTTCACAAAACCATAAATAGTTTAAGGGAATTTAAAAGGCACTTTTCAAATTGCTTTACAGAATAAAATAGCTTAATCATGCAAAAGGAAACCACAACCCAGTCCTCCCTCAAATGGCTTTCAGTTTAACACAAACAGGTTGTTAGGAGGAAGTTTCGATGTTTATCCTCAGATTGACACTAAAGCCGTTACCCAAATGTGTTTTTGAAACAGTCGGTGAGAGAGTGCATCCAGTAAGAGGTTTCCTGTCCAAGTGTTGCAATCTGCTCTCTTTCCGCAGTGACACCTTTAGCTTCATTAACTACACTGACTGTACTAACTAACTCAACAGACTGTTTGGAAATGGTTCAGGCCCTTTTAAAATAGCCGACATATATCTGTTTTTGAATTCAAATCTGATTTGAGCAGATTTCGGGCAGTTTTCCAAAGCGATGTCGAACCATGGCCGCACAGTTTCACACATCAACATCTACATCCGACCTAAACACCCAAAGAAAAGGAAAGACTTCCAACAAAAAGCAATTCTCTCCTAGGAGATCAAATGAAAATCTCCATGTCCATAGGAAGAAAATGTTTGATATGATGTTATTACAGACTGCACTGTGCACTGTGTCTTGTAACACAGGCCATCTTCAGGCATTTACCACTGTTAAAACTGGGTAGATCTAGTCCTTGATTATCTTGTGCACTTGCAGCCAATGTGTATTGTCTCAACTCACTCCTTGGTATGAGTACAGACCACCCACACCAGCAAGAAGCTAGTATTCGGTTGGCGTAACTGGTAGTGCAGGTCACGCTTGTGGAATCGGTGGCGCAGAGTTTGAGTCCAATGACGGGTGGTTGGGACGTGTGCGCACTGCTGACACAAAAAGTATCTTGCACACTCACTACAGTACGTGTGTTTTGCACGATACTTTGAATAACAGTGTCTGCTAACAGAATAAATATACAGTATTTAAGAATGAAATAAATGAAAAATGGTGCAAATATTAGAACGGTCGTGCAAGTGACTGCTCTCTCACCCCCCACGTCCCACAATAAAGAAAGGGACTTAAGGTGGAAGTAGGGATGGGTCTCCAAAGGTTAAGTTTAGATTTGAGTAACACTTCAATCGCACAGTCAGAATGCCTGAAGAGATTTGAGTTTGTTTTCATTTAAACACTGAGTGGCAGTAAGTGAGTTGCGTCTCTGAATTAAACAGAAAGTTTGTTCCAGATGATAGGAGCCCTCTCTGCCCAGCCTTCAAAATACCTCACTTCACTTCTACTCTTTGGTGTCAACAGTTGCGATTCTTTGAATCAGATACCACTAAAAAGGATTTCCTGAGTGGAGGTTGTTTGCATGAATGATTAGTTAAAAGCGACTTTGGTTAAATAGAACGGCTGAGCTCTGCTCACCCAAATGAACACCAGTTACACCGTGGTATTCACAACTCAACAGGCCCAAAATACCTCACAACTTCCCACAAAACTCTACACCAGACAAGCTAGATTTTTAAAAATAGTTTAGTTTTTTTAAATACGTAGATCTGATTGGATGAAAACAGATATCATTCTACCCTGGACTGTTGAGTTTAGGTTAATTCCGTTGCTCTGATCAACACAGTTGTCAGGTACTGTATTGTAAGGCTGGGTGTCACCCTGCCCCCACCTCTCATATGTTAAAATATAAAGTTGCTGGGCAGTGTCTCTACTTAATGGGTCTCATATACTTCATTGTGAAACTTACGTAGTGTAGCATTATCATGTGTTGATAAGTGTCAAGATGTGGTCGGATTGGCTGTTCTTATGTATAAATTGAACACAATTGTGAAGGAATTGTGAAGAATAGTTCTGTGGATTCCTCGTCTCCTGGGGGCATTCTCCTCAGCTCTGGCTTGTCCCACTCCTTCTCCTTACTCACCTCCTTTCTCTTCCTGATTTACAATAATCAAGGTAGGGTAGGTAGTATGTAAAACCTTCATTTTGTAACATTGTCATTGATTTCATTCATTTGTAATGTTATTAAATATCTATTTCATTTAACCTTACTTTTTACAATTTTTGCTCTGATTTAACCCATAGAGCCAAATGGGTTGCGTTCTTTCCCCTCTGCTCTTCTCCCTGTACACCAACAGCTGCACCTCCAGTCATCAGTCCGTCAAACTCCTGAAGTTTGTGGACGACACCACCCTCATTGGGCTCATCTCTGACAGGGATGAGTCTGATTACAGGTGGGAAGTTGACAACCTGGTGACCTTGTGCAGCCAGAACAACTTAGAGCTCAATGCTCTCAAGACAGTGGAGATGGTTGTGGACTTCAGGGAGAACACAGCCCCACTCACCCCCATCAGCCTGTGCGACTCCCCAGTCAACACTGTGGAGTCCTTCCGCTTCCTGGGCACTATCCTCTCCCAGGACCTCAAGTGGGAACTGAACATCAGCTCAACATCACTAAGAAAGCACAACAGAGGATGTGCTTCCTACGACAGCTGAAGAAATTCAACTTGCCAAAGGCAATGATGGCGCACTTCTACACAGCCATCATTGAGTCCATCCACACCTCCTCCCTTCACTATCTGGTAGGCTGCTGCCTCTGCCAAGGACAAGTGTGAACTGCAACATATCACCCTCGTTGCTGAGAAGGTGATCGGCTGCAATCTGTCTACCCTCGACAACCTGCACTTCTTGAGGACCCTGAGCCAAGAAAGGAAGATTGTGGCTGACTCCTCCCACCCTGGACACTGCCTGTTCCAGCCTCTTCCCTCTGGCAGAAGGCTGCGGTCCATCAGGACCAAAACCTCACACCATAAGTAGAACAGTCAGAACAGTGTCTTTCCATCCGCTGCTGGCCTCTTCAAAAAGGCCAAGGATTCACACTGACTTTGAACACTTTTATCTGCACGAGCCACCTTGTTATGTTGCCCTATTTTTGTTTTCATATCTATTTTATATTTTGATTTATTTTACATATTGTTTAGTTCTTTAGTAACAGTCAGACTTTGTACACTACTTTTATTTAAGATCCTTATGTTTATTGTATTCACCTTCCTGCCACAGTAAGTTCCTTGTTTGTGTCAACTTACATAGCAAAAAAAACAAATTCTGATTCTGAAATAACAGCAATTTCCATTGGTGTTGGCATAATTTGGTTAATGTTAATACACTGTTCAGTTTACCCTCTTCCTTTCAACCGTAGTGAAAAGTTTGTTTTTTTGGTGGCCAATATTGAACCCATTACAATATACTTAAATAACTATGTCAACAAATACCAGCTCAACTCTTAATAATCTGCTTGTGGGATTTCTGAACTAGGCAACTGAACTGCACATTTAACTGATTTTAACAGATCTTTCCGTACTGTGGCTGTCACCATGGCACCAGAGGCGTTGTTAGACATCAAACTCTACTGGGGCACAGGCCTCCATTGCTTTTTTTCCATATCCCTTTTTTTTCGTTCAAGCTTGCTGTGCACAATGCACTAGGCTATAGAAACCCTCCTTGCTTAACCCACTATACAACAGTTCAGGGACGCAAGTTTGATATAAGCTTCGGCGGGGACATCAATAGTTCATGCGAGCGCGCATGTTTTAGTCCAAATAAGATCATCGGTAAACCTATCATTTAGAAACGATCTTTAGTTTCGTAATGTTTTCTTAGCCTACCTCAATTCTGACTTGTGTGCCAAGTTCGACACCTGGACGTCTGTGTGCTTGCTGCAGTGGCTATTTGGCAAGCTCAGAAGAGCGCGCTGACATGGAATACTATGTGCATCGGTTTGTGTTTTCGGTTAAACACTTTTAAAAGCGTTGATTGGGATACTGCGTTTATTTTTTCCAGGATTATCAATCTAAATGAATGCGATGTATTATAATAATGTGATGACTATTAATAAAGTCAATTGTTCAAACTTTTTATTTTGCTGGGGCACAGCAGATTTATACTGGGGCACGGGCCCCAGTAAAAAGGGTCTAACGACGCCCCTCCCTAGCACTATGAATAGGCCAATGCGGTGAGTGAGTTTCCTGACTGGCCACGAGGCTGTCTGTCAGTCAGCACGGTTTCTGCGCGTCTGTGAGTCAGCCACACAAGGCCGGGCCAAGAGGAAGTCCACCTCTTCCCCCTATACAACCACAGGGCCTGATCCCCGTCCCTACTACTCCACCCACCACCCTAGAAGAGGAACATGGAGAAAAGTGCTCAGAGGAAGACATGCCATTTCTTTCACCCTGAAGTGAGAACATGCCCACGTGTTGTGACATAAGAGAAGAACAGTGCTAAAAAACCTCGCGACAGAAAAACATCTGTCCAGTGCTATGTCGAGCCTATTGAATTCGACATCCACGACTTGGACATTACAGTGCATTATTATATTCACAAACACTCAAGTGTTATTGGGAAGTAGTGTTCAATCAAATAGTTCTCAAATACACAATTGAATAGTACCCACATTTGGATGTGTCCCTATACAGACCACATCAAAACCATGCAACTGTGTTAAAAGAAATGAGGCATTAAAGTCATTCTGGGTATTAGGCTTCTCAACATAACGTAGTTCAACACCTTTTTTTTTCTTTCCTAGAGCGGGTGTTAACCAAGCTGTGAAATACAAACTTGCCTATCTCTAGAGACATCAGTGCAACCTTTGTAACCGTTGGGACATAATTTAATTTCTGCCATTTGACTTTTGTGCTTTCAGGATAGTTCAGATTTCATTTTTTATGCATTATATATACAGAACGTGTTGCTTTGATTGGACACTGAATTTGTCAAGTTGTTTGGGGAACGGATGACCTGAAGATCTCGCGTCCTCTGTTTTAGACAGTGTACTACCATCCTTTGTTCACCAAACACAGATTTAGTATGTTCCATAAGATGTTGATACAGCCTGATACAGTACACTATAAGTGCTATGATGATGTAGTACAGTACAAAACATTTTCATTCTGCATGATGGAAGCAAGCTTGCTTTCTGGCTGTTCTTACCTACAAAGAAAGGGGGAATCAACCATGGAGACATCAATGTCAGACTGATATGAACCTGTCTGTTAATGACCTCATGATACAACAAAGTAAGTAGCATGTCCCAAACAGGTAGCATTTCACATATACTGCCTATGTGTGTATGGTACTGTATATATACACTGTAAAATGTGCTGAACAAAAAGTAGTCTCGGGTTTAAAGTTTTGGAGGACGTTCCTACGATGAAACGTTGAGTGTGATCACCTCTCGAGGTTTGTCATGTGACAGTCGGTGGTTTTTGAACTGAAAAACAATCCTCTTCGTTTTCCGCTTCAAGAAGAGCCATTCCATTGGTAATGGGATAGGAGCTTCATTCAAAGCTCTTGTCAGAACATCACGCGAATCAAAACACGGAGATGGTGCGTGGATGGGTGTGTGTCTGTGCGCACTTCTGAACATGCTGTTTCTTGATAGTATGAAGCTCATGCTGAGCCACAAACCTTTTAGTGAAATTGTAACAAATAGTCAAGTTAAAAAAAATAACCTCTTTAATGAGATGATAAGGAACTGTCACGCATGTACTTTCAGCTGAAGCCACATCCTCCCCGGGGTACAGACGCACATGGCATGCCATGTGGCAAGCTATTTCCTCCCAGAAATCCAGTATCTATGACCTGTCCTTGCCAAATTAGACAAAGTATTGTTTGTATAGTGTAATCCATCAGGTTCATTTAATTAGTTATGGGTTGGTTCGCTGAGGTCATAGTAAAGTTTATTGATTAACATGGCACGAACACCGGCTGAATAACACCCAAGTCGTTCTTGAAAAAATCAGAACATTACCTCATAACAGTAAAGATCCACTCAGTATGTCATACGCACACAGGTGGTGAAAGTTTCATTACCAAAGAAAGAGAGAAAAGACAGAACGAGAGAGAGAGAGAGAGAGAGAGAGAGAGAGAGAGAGAGAGAGAGAGCGAGAGAGAGAGAGCGTAAACATCCACACAGGAAATTGTGTCACTATGGTTTGACTCAAACTTCTGTATTATTCTGAGTGGAGCAGAGCTAAACGGGGCCAGCCAGGTCTGGGATCATCTTGTAGTAAGAACCGACACCGTGCCAGGCTAAGAGGTTCTATGCAACCTCCACAGGACACTTGGAGAGAAAGGATATAACAAAATTCAGTTACTTGGTGAGTTCATGCTTGTCTCATGGGGTAATAAAATAGGGTATTTTTATCATGAATACACTTGATGAATGTGTAGTAATGGGATTGAGCGAGGATGTGTGTGTGCGTGACCTGTCCTTTGAGATGTCCCCGCACAAAAACCTGGGCACATGCACCCGTAGCTAGAACCAGTACAATTAGAGCCAGGAGAATCAGCAAAATCAGTTTTAACATACATATCATGTATGTTAGCCTATATGACAGAGGTTGGGAGTTTTCTGAGGGCTTCAAAAACTGACTGAATCAATCATCATTAAGATTCCAGATATCAAATAACAGGTTTTAAAGTAACACATGACACAGAAGACAAAAAAAAAAAATCACGGCAGCGTGATAACGTGTAAGATTCCCCCGAAAGAAATCAACCAGAGTTCATGGCCAGAGTCCTTCATAGGTGTTAATGGCTAGGAAACATGTTTTGTGTCGTGCTGTGGTTTGCAGTAGGCATGTGGGGCCCTGGAAGGTCACTGTGAGGACAGACCCTTGGCTGTCCCAGGGAGGTGGACCCATCCGGTTGTGTGGAGGAAGGTCTTTCAGCACCTTTTCTCTCTGTGATGTGACCCCTGCAGCTGTGTTCAGAGCTTAGCGCTGGCATTGTTCTGAGGTTTCCGCAAAGGCAGTTGTTTTTTGAGTTTTTGAACGTGCCCTGAGATTTGGTGTGGGTCAACATATTGTAAGTGGCTATTGAATGTGTGTCAATGCATGTGTAAAAACAAAACATAGGAATTGACCTGTGAACATAAAACAGATTAATGTCACCAGAACACAGATGAACTCTGACTTTATTCTTCTGTGGCTCAGACATATGTACTCTGTACTGCAGGCTAACAAATGTACATTTACATATTTAGCAGATGCTGTTATCCAGAGCGACTTAGAGTAAGTACAAGGGACATTCCCCTCGAGGTAAATAGGGTAAAGTGCCTTGCCCAAATACACAACGTCATTTGTCACAGTAGGGAATCGATCCGGCAACCTTCTGATTACTAGCCCGACTCCCTCACCGCTCAGCCATCTGACTCCCTATGTCAAAATGTACATTTTCTTAGTACTTTAGTGGTTCAGACATGTTAGCACACATACAGTTTGGAAAGCAACTCTGATCATAACACAATGTGGCTCATAAAATGTTGAGAAGCATGTGTTGTACTTCCTCAGTGAAACTAGATTTCAGTTATCGATACAAAGGTCATATCTTTTAATAGAGCTCATTTCTCATTTATTTGACAGGGATTTCATCTCTGGTTATGTCAATTTACAGTAGAGTGGGGGATAGGGTTTTGTGTTTGAATACTTTCGATTATTTCGCAGTGAGCGAGATCTCTATGTACTGTACATGTTCTTGGTTGTGATAATAACTATTGTGATCTGTCTTTGCAGGTATACAAATTCCCAACTCCCTAATTCCAAAATGGAAGTGAGATCCACCACCCAGCCTCCACTCTCCTTCTCCTCTTTCTCCTCATCTCCCAACTCCAGCACCAACTGCAGTACCCTGTATGCCCACCGGCAGTATTCAAGAGTTTTCATCCCTCTGTTCTACATTGTTGTCTTCCTTGTGGGCTTGCTGGGCAACACGTTGGCACTGCACGTCATCCGGCAAAACATGAAAAAGATGAACGCCACAACTCTTTACTCCCTGAATCTGGTGGTGTCTGACATCCTGTTCACCCTGTCCCTGCCTCTGCGCATCATCTACTATGCCCTGGGCTTCCACTGGCCAATGGGAGAGGCCCTCTGCAAGTTCACAGGGCTCCTGTTCTACCTCAACACCTACGCCGGCGTCAACTTCATGACCTGCCTCAGCGTGGACCGCTTCATCGCCGTGGTGCTGCCGCTGCGGTTCTCCCGCTTCCGCAAGGTCAGCCAGGTGCGCTACATCTGCGTGGCAGTGTGGGCGGTGGTTCTGATGCAGACGCTGCCCCTCCTCTCCATGTCCATGACCCACACAGAACCGGACGGCCACATCACCTGCATGGAGTATCCCAACTTCGAGAAGGTGCCCAACATCGCCTACATGCTGATTGGCGCCGTGTTCCTAGGTTACGGCATCCCCGTGGTAACCATCCTGGTGTGCTACTCGGTCCTGTGTTTCAAGCTCCGCCTGACGGCCCGGGCCAATCACCTGACAGATAAGTCGGGTCGGAGCCGCAAGGCCATCGGCGTCATTTGCTGCGTGTCGCTGGTGTTCGTGGTGTGTTTCAGCCCCTACCACATCGACCTGCTGCAGTACATGGTCCGCAAGCTGGTCTCCGAGCCGGACTGTGCGGAACTCACGGCCTTCCAGGTGTCGTTGCACTTCACCGTGTGTTTGATGAACCTCAACTCTTGCTTGGACCCCTTCATCTACTTCTTTGCCTGCAAGGGCTACAAGAGGAAAGTCCTGAAGCTGCTGAAGAGACAGGTGAGCGTGTCCTTCTCCAGCGCCGTCCGAACGTCGCCCGAGGGCTCGTCACGGGACATGATCGACGGGAACAAGATTCACCTCAATTCTTCCAGGTACAACCCGTGAAGGGGGACAGCAGGAGGGGGACAGAGGAGAGGTATGACGGGGGTCAGGGCGGTGCTGCACTACTCATTTGACCGGATTGAAAGGGAGATTCACACCATTCGAGCGTCGTGGTATCCTTGTTTTACACTTTTGCTCAATGTGGAGTTGCAGTGTGAGGAAAACCAGACCGTATTTGTCAAGGCATCAGGTATCATCAGCCAGACTCATGGCCATGTTGCTTTTGTGATTCAACAAGGCCACAACATTGCATCATCCAAAAAAATATGGTGTGGCGGCAAACTATGGAGAAAGCATACTAGCATGTTCTCATTAGTTCTCATCAGGTCCCTCTGGTGGAGAGTAAAGCCGAGGTGACAGAAACTGAAATCAAAGGGTTGTTCCTCTTACAGTTTCAGTAGACACAATCTCATTTTAATAAACACGTTGTCTGTATTGCACCAATAGTAGGAGAAAAATATGGTTTCAGATTATTTCACTTGTGGAATTATTTTCAAACATTGAAATCTGTAGTGTTCCCCTCATGTACATATTGTTGTTCCACAGTCGTTCATGATGTAAAGCTTGTGAATGGACCTTTTTGCAAAGAGTGTTCAAGGGCCATTCCTATTGTCATTGCATTTCTAATAAATATTTCACAGGGAAAATACTAGTGGTATTTTTCTGTGTGCAATGGTGTTTAAACGTGATTGTGAACCCTTGTGCGACCAGTTTAGCCTCTAGAGGGCAATGTTACACAGAAGTAAGAAGCCTACTGATATATCCCCATCTTGGTTACTGATGTAGAGAGTTCGAATTCAGTGTCCTAGCGCATAGTGGTCATAGATGGCATTTGCTAAAGAGCCAGTATTAAAACAATATTAGATTTGGAATTAATCTTCTCATACATAGCATTTGGCAGTTCCTCACAAATATTACATGTACAGTTATAAATACCAGAGAGAAACAGACTTTCAGATGCAAGCACATGACAAAGACAACATCACACAGACTGTTGTCAAAACAACATATTGCAATGAACACAATACACCATCTGGTCACTGAAATGCATCAGACAGTCAGAGAGGGAGACAGGGAGAGTAGCAGAGAGGTAATTATATCCAGGGAAATCATTTAGATGAATGGCATTTCTACTCATTAAAGCTACTTCCATCATATTCAGCGTTTAATATCATATGGAATAAAAATTATGCATTACCAGAGCATGGAAGGTTATTATGGAAGGGCACGCAATAAAAAACTAAACAGCATCCTCAACTCCTCGCCATAAACAACTCAGTCCCTTGGGAGTTGTAGTCCATGGGCTGCAAATCTGAGAACAGTTTGTGGTTATTTATATAGCTCTAAGTATAAAGGTTGTTTCTCTGAGTTTCTGCATGTGGACTGATTCTCTATCCAGTCAGTTTTATTACAGAAGCGTCTGGGTCACCCGGTGTGACAGCCATATCTCTGATCCTATCAACATTACACTCCAACCGACGTACAACAGAGTGTTAGAAACACCATGTAACCTTTAAAAGAAATCAAATGGCCTGTGCAGAATGGTTACATGGCTTAGAGGAGGAAATGTCACAGAGGTGGTGCGGGAAAGTGTGACAGAGTTGCTGTTCCATTGTGTGTGAGATGTTCCAGTGGGGGAGACAGTCTGTGATGCTTATGGAAATCGTAAGACTGGAGATGACATTTTCTTTCAGCCTGAAAGTCAGGTGGATATTTGTCCCATGTGAGCTGGCTGTCAGCATGTGTATGTGCTGTCCCCAATGGACAGATGTTCATGAGTGGACACACGTTCATGCACACACGAACACACACACACACACACACACGCGCAGAGACTTAGCCTCAACTTACAAACACAAACACCCACTCTCCTCCTCCAATAAGTATTCTGGTCCAGTTTGACCTTGGGCGTTTCACCTGAGCGGTGCGGCTTGCATGCATCAAGAGCAGTGGAGGCGGAGGTATAAAACCGTCTCACAGCGAGGACAGTGCTAAAGTGTCTATTACTGCCATCTTATTTCCTGTTTATATGGCAACTGCCTCAACATCCTGTTTTTAATTACATCTCGCAGGCAGCAGATGCTTCTCACAGCCAACCTGCTGTGGATGACTCCCCTGAGAACTAATGTGCTGTGACAGACCCCACTTTTCCAATCAATAACTCGCCCTAAATCTGCCATCGCTCTGTCTGCCACCCACACGCACGCACGCCAACACACACACTCCCATTTCTAATGGCACATCATTTTCTTTAAGGGGGTGTAATTGGAGACTGCTCAAATTTGCTTTTTGCTCGGGTTGCTGTAGCTTCGTGAGCTTTACAGTAACTGTGGTGGTGGTGGGGGTGGGGGGGTGGGGGTGTGTGGCTGAACAGGATGTTAGGAGGTGGAGGGGGGAGGGGGGGCTTCAGCCTCGAGACGGTCGCGCCGCGTCCTCCGTCGCACTTCACTTCCCATTCGCGTGGCTCAAACTCAGCCCAGAGTGAGAAAGTCAGTGAGAAAGTCAATCGGCCGCCGTTCCTCTATACAGTAGCTTGCCCGGGTGAGATGAAGAGAGAGGCCTGTCCATCGGAATGGTGAGAATCTTGGAGAACATGGACTCCGCGGCCGTCCCAGAGGTAAGCATAAATGTAAGGTCATGTCACTGGAAAAGAGACTTTTGAATATTTGAAACAACCTGTCTGACAAGTTACATTCGCACTGGGAGGCGTACATGTGTAGTGTTGCCTTGCCATGGTTAGGATAGGAAAGGCAACTTGGTTTTCCTTAGTTTGCTTTCCTTTCTCATGGTGCTGTTTTTGTTGTGTAATATTCTTGAAAGAAGCTGGCATAATGTAAACACGTCAGCTCAAAAACAGATACTTTACATCTCTAAGGGAGGAAGGTGGATCTGGGCAGCTGAGGCATTTACAAGAAAATGGCAAATTCCAAGGGAATCGTTTTTGAAGTTACACTTCTTTATTTAAAAAAAAACACTTCCTTATACTCATGTGAATTACAGATGGGTATTGTAAAGTGTCTGAGATCATACCATAATGCAGCATGGAACTTGAAATAGCAGATGTTGTCGCCTCTTATTTCTGCGGTTGTGGACATCAAATATTGTACGATCTAAGCTGAAGCATAGAGCTACAGTCAGCCACATCCACAGTCAGACTGAAACTTGTGTCTTCCTCTTCACCTCGTGTGGAGGCTGCAGCTGCACTGCTATTAAAAAAACATTCAAATCATTGAGTAACGGGGTTGTGCAAACTGTAAACACGTTTATATCTTCTGCCTCGAGTGCCGTACAGTACTTTATCTAGAAAGTGGTTCACTTCCATTTTTTGGACCTTTACATTCCTCACACCTGGAGGTGGTAGATAATTGTTGTGTTTCAGCGAGTCTTTTCCTCATGACTCTCTGTCTTCTGCAGTCGAACCGGATTTGGCCTAATGTCTCCATGGCAGCAGTCAGCCTGGATCCATCTGAGGAGCTGATGCCCGCTGAATACCGCATCGCCAGTCTGGTGTTCTACAGCGTCCTCCTGGCCATCGGCGTGGTCGTCAACCTCACGGCATTGTGGGTGTTCGCCCTCACCACCAAGCGCAGGAACTCCGTCACCGTCTACATGATCAACGTGGCCGTGGTGGACCTCCTCTTCGTCTTCCTGCTGCCCTTCAGGATGGTCTACTACGCCCGCGACCGCTGGCCCTTCGGCGACTTTTTCTGCCGCGTCACGGCCGCGCTCACCGTCTTCTACCCCTGCATGGCGCTGTGGCTGTTTGCCATGATCAGCGCCGACCGCTACGTGGCCATCGTCCAACCGAAGCACAGCAAGGAGCTGAAGAACATCCCCAAGGCGTTGCTGGCGTGCGTGGGCGTGTGGCTCATGACGCTGGGGAGCACCGTGCCCCTCCTCTTCCCCGACGACGACCCCGACGCCGCCGCCAACTTCACCACGTGCCTGAAGATGACCGACATCGTCCACCTGCGCCACGACAACCCCGTCAACTTCGCCCGCCTCGTCTTCTTCTTCCTGGTGCCCGTCGGCATCATGATCGGCTGCTACGTGGTCATCGTGGACAACCTGGTCCACGGGCGCACCTCCAAGCTCAAGCCCAAGGTGAAGGAGAAGTCCATCCGCATCATCATCACGCTCATCGTCCAGATGCTGGTGTGCTTCGTGCCCTACCACGTGTGCCTGGTGTTCCTGCTCCTCCAGAGGGCCGGGGGAGGGGACTTCAACGTCTGGGCGGCCTTCACCACCTTCCTGATGAACCTCAGCACGGTGCTGGACATCATCCTCTACTACATCGTCTCCAAGCAGTTCCAGGACCGCGTGATCAGCGTCATCCTCTACAGGAACTACCTGCGCAGCGTGCGCAGGAAGAGCCGGCACACGCACACGGGCAGCGTCAGGTCGCTGAGCAACCTGACCAGCGCCATGATCTAAGGAGGGAAGAGGGCGAGTTGAGGAACCGAGAGACTCCTGTGCCGGCGTATGGACAAGAGCCGCATCACACGGATGACTAGCGTGTTTTGTCCTAAAAACACTGTTTAATTCATTTTCGAGATTCACATTCACAGTGCGGAAGTGTTGTGTTCTGTCAGCGTAAACATCTGCTTTCAAGACTGATTGGTTTACGCCTGGGACTTGTGGAATATAAAGTACACACACACACACACACGCACGCATACAAGCATGTCCTCATACATGCACACACAAACACACACACCCGTATGCAAACACACAAGCATGCACACACACACACACCGGCCTCGCTCTGTATTCAGTATTCTGTAGGCCTGTTGAGATTAGAATTAACTCTTGCTCACGTCTAACTACCGAATCTGTTTTGGATTGTCACATTGTAAGTTGTGTGTCCTCCATGACCACAACATCTCTCTCTCTCTCTCTCTCTCTTTCATCTGTCTGTTTCATGACTTAAATCTAGTTCGCCCGCTCGGAGGTTCAGAGCTGTAGACAGGACACTGTGGTCTCTGCATCTTCCACTCCACTTTCACTGAGACTCTGAGACTTATCATTGTAAAATGTGTCAACCTTGTCCTGTAGATGTTATAATTTCGATTTGATACAGAACGACAATAATCCTCAACACAAGGTCGTGACATATGTACACGACATGTATAAAAGAACTGTGTTTGTTTTGTTGCCACAGCAGTTTGTGTTTTTGTGTGTTCGGTGTCAACAGTGCAGTAGGGGAGCAGGGGCTGTTCAGCCCTGCCTGAGGGAGGTGCTGTGCTACTGGAAATGAGACGGCAAAAAAATGAGCTGAGATGCAGTCACACAACCAGACCAGGAGGTGGCAGCACACCCTGGTCAACAGGACAGAGCCACCTGTCCAGAAGAGGAGAATCAGCTCAGCACAACAGGAGCGTGGATCCCACTGGATCCTGCTAATGCGTTAAGTGTTGAGAAAGAGAAGGAAGATAGGTTGGGTAAAAGTGACTTCCATTTTTGATTTATGGGATTGACATGTTTTGGTTGTTTCTTTTCTGAGTTGGAGCATGTGAGAAGGCCCTACATGAACAAACATGAAAATATGTTGCAGTTGTTGAATGACATCGCCTATGAGTAAGATGGTAAGTGTGGACCAGACCACACAGTGAGTCTGATCTTTACTGGATGGCTGGGTGGCTGGTTGGCTGGGTGACTAGGTGACTGCATAGCCAGTGACTCATGTTGGTGGGTTGTCTCTGGTCTGTGGTGGTATTCCCACCTGTGCTTTAGCAATGGACACCATCCAGGCTCTGTATATCAGTCAAGGGATATTCAATTGAATGGCATATTGTCTACCATGTTGCGTGTGAGAGGAAATGACTCTTAACTCGCTTCCCCATCTCTCTTGCTAGGATAAAAGATCAACAACTGATTGTGCTTCCGTGCTCGACTGGAAGGGATGAGGGTAGATGAATTATAGTGGTGGGACATTGTGAGTTGTGTATAGTCTGGTTGGGATATCCAGACTGCCACCCGTATCGCAGTTCATCTTTAACATGTTTGGTTTATTGTTCATTGGTTCTGCCCAAATACAATTTTATTATTCATTCATTCAGTCAATGGGATTTATAACCGAGGAGGTCAGAGGTCAAATCAAGCAGGGGTGGGTTCTGTCTGTTCCACCTGTTACGCATCAAAGAGAAACCTAAGACGCTCGGCACAGCGAGTGACATTTAAAACAATTACGTTTCCTGTCGAGTCCCTGTGATGAATTATCCGGAAGCTTTACTCCGCCGTAACTCGAAATCTTCACAACAAGCGCCTTTGTTGTCTCGAAAAATTAATGAAAACAAGATTGTCTTTCATTCGAGCTGATCCAACAGCGCGACAGCCAGCTGCTCTTCTCTGGGAATAAAAACAGTCAGCATTAAACGAAGCTCGGTGAAAATACCTTTTCTCCCGCCGCTCGTGTGGAAAACAAATCAGGCGACGAGCTCAGTGGCCATCTGTTTCGTTATTTGATATGTGTGAATACATGTTGTAATGACTTTGTTTGTGAATCGCTCGGCTCGGCGGAACACACGAGAGCTCTCCAAGTACTGGAGTGTTCAAAGCTAATCATATAATTGGACACAATAGTCGATGACAAATGGAGACGCTCGCAGCCAGCCAGCTGGGGAAGTGAATATGTAATCATTGTAAAATCATATCATTTTGCATATTTGAAGACAGCTTAATAGAGTTTGCGTGTCAGCACACTATCAAGTGATGATCAGAGCAGCCGTCCCTGGATTTGTTTTCCAAATATTGCTTTGATTGGGCGATCCGTCACACCGGGCTCGCGCTCGTCTCCAGATCTAAACTCGTGCCTGGTTCCGGGAGCACCGACGCGAGGTCTGCGGGGCCCCTCGTCGCACAAGGCCTCCCGTCGGTGTGCCCGTTCATCGGGCACATATCACAACATTCCCAAGACGGGTTGGTCAGTCATTCACAACCACGGCGTGCCCCAACTGGCCTATCGTAGCATAAACAGCTGATTCGCCAGTCATTCCATAATCGCCGTCGTTGAAAGAACGACTTTCGTAACTGTACATGGGAGTACAGTAAGGCCCATGCTTGTACTCTATTGCCAGCCCTCATGCTGTTTCCATTACAGCCTATAGGAACATGAAAGAACCCTACAGTAATTACGCACTGCCTCGGCCTCCACCAGACCCTCACAACAAGCCTCCACAGGGCCCAGCTATGTCAGGGGCATTAGCTACCTGCACATGTCTGCATTTACATCATTTAGACTTTCTCTCAGGGCACTTCAATACACAGTGCCCCCCTCCCCAGCAGGCTCCACCCCACTCCGCGGCCCACCTCTCTCAGTCAAGTTTACTGCGGGGGTGTAGGGGGGGACCCCTCCCGGCCAACCGAAGGAAATGAGAGGCACATGTGTGTACCTAGTGGTGCTGCAGAGGGTGAGGGTGAGTTTCTGGTTGAGAGCTCTGCATTAATGGATTCCTTTTGTCTGCTGCACTGGCCTGGGAAGTGCACGTACTGTTCATATCTATGGTAGCGGGCTGGACGCTCAAGCCACATGTGGCTGTTCTGTGCTCTGTAGGAGCTGGAAGATCAGTACTGGGATATTTAGCACACACACACACACATGCAGTCCCCCCCTCCCCACGCACACAGAGTCGGGCCTTTTGCGTTGGCAAATGAAATGTACACCACAAAGTCTTCCGTCTCCATTATAAGAGGATAACGCGCTGCGAGGCGCTGCGCTCGCTATCAAACTGACTCCAATTGACCCTGCCGTTAGCGCGCTGCAGAGAGAGGGAGAGGAAGGGCCGAGGAGGAAATGTATGGCCTTGATTACAGCCCGCGTGTCTATTTTAGCAGATTGTTTGCTGCTGATTCACACACATAGCAAGACGCGGCGCCATTAGTGCCCATAAATAATGTAGAACGCCCCCGCCCCCCCCTCCCCCTTTTTTTTCCGACTCTACTCAGCTAAGTGGCTGGAAACCTCAGGCTGCTCTTGTCAGGTTCTCTATAGATTAGTACGAGATTTATTTGAAGTTGGTAAAGCGCTGTGTTCTTGACAGCGTTCAGAGGGGATCGAGTGTTCTGCCCCGCACACAGGGAGAGGGGAGGGGCGGGGGGGGGGGGGTTGGCGGTACTGTTTTTAATTGTATCATGGGAAGTGGGGGGGTGGCCTGGCTGGGATGGGTGTGTTAATATTTAATCCAGTCTCACTTTGGCTTCCTCTTGAGCTGTGCCATCGCCAGCCCCAGACCGAGAGAGCTGCATTACAAACCGGCATGGAGAACAGGACGCGAGGGTGGAGATGTCGTAATTCTCAAACGCGGCCTTGCTCTGGAAGTTTCCGGATGAGAGCGAGACTCGGGTGGAGACCGATGTTCCTGAACAGTGTTCTCTCCTTTGTACCACGGTGCAGATAGCCGCGGAGGAATCCGCGAAAAGGAAGTGTGTAAGATCTTGTTTTACAAAGCAATCAGGCCCTACTGCCCGTGTGAGTGGATGTTTAGAGAGAGAGAGAGAGAGAGAGAGGTACAAATAAACAGGTAGAGATGACACAGAGGAAGAGATTGAGCAACAAAGAGAGAGACAAACACGGAAAGAAAAGGAAGGGAGGGGGATAGAGAGGCAGGGAGAAATAGTGAGACACAGAGAGAGAGACAGAGAGAGAGAGGGAAAGAGCGAGGGAGAGACAAACTGGGGAGGAAGGGGAGGGAGAGCGTTGTGGAAGGGAGCGAGGGAGGGAAAGAGGGAGGTGTGGAAGGGAGCGAGGGAGGGAAAGAGGGAGGTGCGCGTCAGAGTTCCCTCTGTGTGCTCATCACGTCTGCTCTCCCTGAGCTCAATTACAGGATTGGTGCTCAGGAAGGAAACTTCATCATGTCATACAGATGTCTTCACTGGCGGAGAGAGAGAGAGGGCGCATGGCATCATTTAACATGACAGGATCTGAATCACTTGAACAGAAACATACATAACCTACTGGACACGGACAGCGCTCTCCTCAGTGCTGGCTGATATTTACAGCGTATAGATGTAGATATACTGTATATAGGTGTACATTTACATTTTACATGTAGTCATTTAGCAGACGCTCTTATCCAGAGCCTTGCCCAAGGACACAACGTTATTTGGCACGGCGGGGAATCAATCCGGCAACCTTCTGATTACTAACCCGATTCCCTAAACGCTCAGCCACCCGACTCCCTATACATTCCCCACAGTATGTTAAAGGTACAGCAGCATTCTGTGAGGTCTCACATTGCAACTGTACGGCACATGCTTTAGCTCTTAAGTGATTTCATGGTACCATCCTTGACGTTGAACATCACTGTGGTACGGAATATAGGACCTATTACTTTTCAGAACCCTGTTTACTGTGTAATGCTCTTACAGAACCATGGGTGATCATTAGTGTGTGTATGTGCGTTCACATCGCCCGGCAGCCCTTCAGATCTTGCTGTTATATCCAGTGCGCAGCCCCTTTATTAAGTTGTTCCCCGCTACGCTTCTGACATGACACAAGCACAGAACACTCTCCACAACAATAACGCTGTTTCATTTTAATTTGATTACGTTTTCCTCTCAACGGACGCCAAGTCCTGTTTTGCCTCAGGAACCCACCTCTTAATCACGTTCCATCCAGACTGTCTTTCATCTAAATCTCACTGCCATGGCATGGGCCCAACTTCGTGATGCTGAGAGGTAGGGAAAAGAGAGAGAGAGCGAGAAATAGAGAGAGAGAGAGAGAGAAAGAGAGAGAGAGAAACACAAGAGGGAAAACAATGACAAAAGCTACAACAGCTCTCGTCTCTGTCACATAAAGTGAAGTTTTGTGTTAGCGCTGTGTTAGCTCTGTGTTCCACGCCGGCAAGGGGCTGCGTGTGTGTGTGCGCGTGTGTGTGTGTCTGTGGGAACTCAGATCCTCTCAGCACTAACAGAGCTGTAGAGACGAGGGAACAGATGGCGACAGGCCCTTTCTCTCCTGCATCCTCTCGCAACTGACACACTTCCTGTGCCTCCATTAATCTTCCCCCCCCCTCCCCCCCCTCCCGTATTCCTGCAACACAACTTTATTAAAACAACTCGGGAGAGCACGGCGAAACAAAACAGGCCCTGGCACAGCTGTCATCAGCCAAGGGAAGAGCCGTCCGCCAGTCCGGCCGACCGGTCCTCTCGCTTCTAGAAAACACATCTGCGGTACAGCTCCGCTGGAAATCGGGCTGCTTTAAGGCTGTCACCCCGTAAAGCGGTAGCCGGGGTTGGAACCAGGAAGAGCTCGTTAAGAGACAGCTGGGGCTGCTGTTGGCCGGGACTTCATCAACTCCTGTTGGTCAAGCGTACTTGGCCGCCGTGTTGCACGGCGATGATGACTGCTTCCTGTGGTTGACGGGGGGGTGGGGGGGTGGGCGGGGCTGTGATATCGAAAGGGTGCTGATACACCCCGAGTGCTCTGTGAGTTTGTTGGTGGTCAGATCTCACGTGCCGATGAAACGAGGTGCGATCCATCAGCAACGATCTGAGATCAGGCCACGAGGAAGTGACTGACAGCTTGAGGGAACACATTGATCGTGCTCGCTTTCAAGTGGAAACCTACGGAGCCAGCTAGCCTGACTGCCCGTAGAGCCAGACTGTGTTGCGCGTGGGTCTGGGACCTCCACATACGGACGCGCGAGGACGGCGGCGTGATGACAAATATTCCGGCGACGCAACTCGAGTCTTCTGCTGTGCGTCCGGAGCAGTTGGTGGCTAAATTGAAAAATCAATTCCAATTTAAATGATTGGAATAAAGAACTCCAGGAGCTGAGATAAAGGAGCCTCAGTTTCCTACATCCCCTTTAATTGGAAAGTCATTTCTTCAGGGTATTCTAATGGTTCTGAGGGAAGATTGCAAAATAAAGTTGATGAGCTGGGGGGGAGGTTAATAGTGTGTGTACGCGTGTGTGTGTGTGTGTTCATGTGTGTGTGTTTTGTTTTCGGTACCATTCAGTATCACTCAAAACCTTCACTTATGACAAAGGCACAAAATGAAGAGTAATCCTTTGGGTTCACACACACACACACACACACACACACAATGCTCACACAAGGAGGTCCCTTCCATTGAACACCAGATGAATTAGCATGGTTTTTTGGCCCCCAAAATAAATCAACTACCTCTCACTCAACACATACATAGTTTATAATATAATTTTTCAGGTGTCAAACATCACCATGGATATCATTTGCAAATGTAGTCTACATCTATATACATCATACAGTATCAGTTAATATCAATATGTACTAAACAGTTTAAGTACTGTATACTTCAACAGTATAACAGATTAAGTAACATAACATGTATTACTTTTATTGCTACTACATACTGTACTGTAGGGACGATCTGGAGGTGATAACAGCAACACAAAAGGGAGTGATAGAAAAAAGTATGGTCTTTTAGTGTTCGCTCACACACACACACACACACACACTGTAAACACATTCTTTGGCCAGACCAAAAAACATATATTATACAGTTTATGTTTTTTATGACCACAATATATGTTTTTTGTTCTGAGCAAAGAATGTGTTTACAGTGTGTGTGTGTGTGTGTGTGTGTGTGCGCGCGAACGAACACTAAAAGACCAGACTCTTTTCTATCACTCCCTTTTGTGTTGCTATTATCACCTCCAGATCGTCCCTACAGTACAGTGAAAGGCATACAGTCAACACTGTGCCCAGGTCCAGTGGCCCGGAAACCCCGAATGAAAGCTCCCCTATCAACAACATGGCTGCACAGGTATGGAGTCCTGGATAGATCAAAACTCACTGGTTTTCTTCTCCTTTTGCCCCCGACATACTTCATACGGAGACCTTTCAGAGCGCCGCTGGTGACATTTGAAAGAAACCCAGCGCCAAGGCATTTCCATGGAAGAAACTTGTTGACATAGTTATCAGACATCAAAAGAGCCATGTGTCATTTTGAAAAGAGCCCTATGAGAGTAATGGGGATGTTAAAGGCCGTGTTGGCTCCAAATATCACCAAAAGGATGAGAGGATATGAACACGCTTTGACTGAAGGACTGAAAGAAAAGAGGGTGGGGGGGGGGGGGGAGTGAGAGATAGAGGAACAGATAGGAGGGAAAAAGAGGGACAAACAGAGAGAGAGAGTAAGACAAAGAAAGAGTGGGAGAGGGAGGGAGACGGAAAGAAAAAAGAGAGGGAGAGAGAAAGAGAGAGAGAGAAAGAAAGAAAAAGGGAAAAAAGAAAGTGATAAAATCCTCTGCAACACATTCTCCAGAGAATGAAAGGCGCTCGGCTCCATTTCCGCCCAAGAAGCGTCGAGTTAAAAGGTGGCCCCCTGTACAAATGAAACTCAATTTCACGCCACATTATCCCTCCCTGTTCTCTTTCCTGGCTTTCATTTTCATTAAGACCAGAGACAATCATAAATTAATAATTACTGCTAGAATGTCTAAGCGCAGGGTGCACTTCTGTAGCCTTCTTCCTGCCTCTGAGGTGTTCATGTTCATGCTTGCAAAATGTTCATTTAGGTAATGTGGCCTGGCCCTTGTCAGACTATTCTGCTTTTTGTAGTTTCACTAACACATAATGGTTTATCTGATTAGACAGCATTAGTGCTATCTCCAGACTGATAAAGCTGCACTGGAAGAAAGTAAACTCCAGTTTCTTCCTGGAAAGCATATGTAATTTCAGTTCAGGTTGAAGGTTGATAATAAGCTTTGAATGCCTAAAGTGTCAGCACTGAAAACGCAGCACAAATGCACTTGGTCACAATCTGAATTCAGCAGGTGTCGGAGCAATCATAATTGTCACATGAGTTGCCATATCACCAACCTTGTGTTACAGTAACTATCACTTTCACCCTTGTTTTCATCCTATAAACGGTTTTTGTTTTCAGGTTTCGAAGGTGAAAAATGGCGTCCTGGGAGTCTCACTTCCCCCTCACGATATCTTACACACCTCGTAATACAGACAAGCGCACAGCAACATTGGATGTAGGAACGTTAACTTCTGCAAGATCAGGCGGAATAATACTCTCTGGGTGATGTCTGTGTGAACACGTCTCCATGACAAGTCAAGCAAATACACTGCTGTAGTGTACTGTATCCATGCTCTGAATGTTTCCAACTCCATAATGAATATGCTCGACATACTACAGCGTAATATAACACAGCGCAGCTTATGCTCGTTTGATATTTAAAGTCTCTGCCTTATGGTCATATTTGTACCGAATTGAATTTATTACAAAATGTGCAGTGGTATGAAACATGTTGCTGGAGGCGACCTTGCCACAGCTACTGGTGCAGAACAAGGCGTCACAACGACAAATAACACAACATCTAAATAATAGCTTTGAACTAGCCAAATATCTTACTCACTCAGCAAAAGTGGAGTTAGTGGAGGGAATCTTGAACTAAAACCACTTCAACGCCTACAAAGAGCATGTTGGATGAGATGTGTTGGTTTGGGAAGGAGCTGAGCCATTAGAGAGGTCGTAGTGGGGTGTGTGATCGGTGCTTTGTCCAGAAACTTCAGCTCAAGTTTCCAGTGACAACAGAAGTTCATTATTCTGACAAAGAAGGCAGCCACAGAAGTTTCAGCGCGCGATTGATTGCCTATTTGTGTGTCGTGTTGCTGCCTCAAGGTTGATTGAAACTTTAACCTCATTTTTAATAAAGGGAAGAAAAGCTTGAAATGTTTCAGACCTTGAATTTCTACAATGTGCTGTTGAATTATGCAGCGATCAGTCAATTATTCATCTATGTGGCTGTGTTACGGACATGCTTTAAAAAGCATGCAAAATGGGACCGGGCAGAGCTGTGCTGTGTCAACATATTTCACTCAGAATTGCTTACAAGAGAAATTTGTCTCTCAATGTCGATTTAATGTTTTCTTCGTACATGTTTTAAGTGCTGGCCTACCCGTTACCAATCAGTGATATGATCCCAATGGATCAGGTACATGTGTCTAGTGTAAACAAATTAATCAATTAATGCCTGTATCTATAATTATTAATTGACTTAAATGTTACTTATATAAGTATATCATGTATGTGTGTGAAACTGTACAAAACACTTAAAACATTCTTTGAATGAATACACATTTTCCTTTACTACAATACAGCATAAAGAACAATATGCTTAGAAATCTTGCTACAGTCTAAGGTAGGCTATGCCTTTATGTACTCTGTTCAACAACAAAATGACATAAACACCAACATATGGATGCTCGGATTTGAAAGGTTATATGTTTGATTGGAAACAGAGACACTAATTGTTGACAGCGTCATTGTAAAAGGAACAATCTTCAGTAAAATGTTCACTTTGAATACATTTGAACTGACACTGAAATATCAAATGTCTGATGGGAAAGGGTGCTGAACTAAGTATAAACAGGGTGCCACCCTCTCTCCCCCACTGTCTTAAACAATCCTGTTGCTGGGGCCATGGCTAGGAACACGTGCTTCATGCAAACTCTTCTACACTTCCAGAAAGGGGTGGGCTTCCACTTCAGCCGGCTCCCCTTCCTTCTGGCCCAGATCATCCATGGTCTATCCCTCCAGAAGTATACAATTGAGAGAGTCAGAGAGAGAATCTCTACATAGATGAATATGTATCTACACAGCAACACGTGTAGTAGTAACAACATTAAAGCTGCTAGGTTTCCCCATACGCCTACAAGGTTGTTTGTAACCTAATAAAATGCTCTGTACCAAATGTGCATTTATTATTGCTGTGTACTAAGTGTACTAATCATAGCATACATGTAAAACATCAACTTATTGATCCTGTCTAATACTGTTTTGTATTGGAACTTGTTTCATCTAAGGTGTCTTTTAAATAAACCAACATTTTGAACCGTTATCCTTGTCACACAGGAAACTCACATTGTTTATCATCAACAGTTTAAGTTTATTTGAAATTGAAGTACAATGAAGGGGTGGTTGAAGAAGCTATATAAGTTATCAGTGACATGTCGACAACAGACACTCCAAGGCAACAAACTTAGAAAAACACATTATGAACATGGGGAAACTCCTTTCCATTCATGGTTGAGGTATATAAACCCATTCCTTTTACAAAAATTGGACACGACACCTCTTGTTTAGGGAATATACTTACACACACAGGAGAAAAAGGAACCCCTGAAGCCCAAGCATCTCCTAATGTTGAGAAACGCTTTCCATCACGATGGCATGAGACACATTTAGTTGTTAAAACAAATACATGGATGTCCATGGACGTCAAGGTGGCCACCGTGTCATGGATACACTTATATTTAGTTTAGAAAGAAGAATATACTACAACTGAGACAGTGACTGATTGCTTATGTTACTCAAGCTGGTATATGATCCTCAAATAATGAACTAATCAGCATAAAATGCCTTGAAAAGTGTGACAATTTCATTTTTACGGGATATTTTGAGATGACCAAAACTATGTTACAAATAAATAGACACAGTTTTGAGAGTTCTTTATGAAGAAGAAAAAACCTGAACAGATAATAAATCCAACGCCATATCAACCAAGTTACAAAGAGTTTGACATGGATTATTTTGAGATGTTTCAAAGTAATTTGAGTGAAACAACCCTAGTTTTTGTTGAGCACAATATAGGATTTATAAATATCAGGATTCCAGGACAAACATTTACATGCCTGCATGCTTTCTCACCAAAATGGCAGCTATTTGAAAGAATGATGGCTCAGAAATAAAACAAAACTATAAATGTATATAAATGTTGGTATTGTTTGCCTAATATTGTTTGCTCTACTGCATACACAATACCACCTCTGAACTTTATATACACATATGTTATCAGTCATATCAGTAATCCTATCAGTATCCTCGGATATTCTATATACAACAGTGGTAGAAAGGAAACTTGATTGTATTTTTTATCTAATTTAGAAAACATTAAAATCAGTCGTCTCTTTTGATCCACATACGGACAAATTCACATTTTCTTTCTTGTCTCAAGACTCTCCAAGTGTCATATTTTATAATCTCGGAATATTACTTGAAATACAAAACAGACAACAGAGTCCTATCTTTTTCAAAGCTTTCTGGCTGGTCGAAACCCAGTATAAAAATCTTCAGTGCTGTGAATTTGGAGTTTTTACCAACTTTATACCATTGGTACATTTTACTGTGCTCAATTGTTTTTATCCTTCAATGTAGCCAACCAACTGCACCAAAACCTGGTTTATCAACTATGTAATGTTGGCCTCTGTGAGAAAAAGATTTCTAATTCTACATTCAGACACAACCCCCCAGCTTTTGGCTGAATACAGCACTTCCATTGAACTCCTACAAGCAGCTTGACTTCATTCCACTACTAAATCGGCCGGGTTAAGGACTCTTGAGAATCTCATGTTTTTTTCTCTCTCTTTCTTTTCCTTCAGCTCCTCCTCATGGTCTTATCAGTACATCACCGTGGTTTTCAAGAACAGCCTCCCATCTGAAAGAGAAAATACAAGAGAGAGGGAGAAGGAGAGCGAGGGAGTGAGAGAGAGGGAGGGATGGAGGGATTAGCCAACAACATTCTGCTGAGAAAAGCCTGCTAGTTTCTGTTACCTTGACTGGTTGTTATAACCCACAAGCATGGCTCCCTGCATACAACTGAACACAGATCATTTTACAAAGGGCTTTTACCCTTGTTTTGTTCTGTGTAACAATCGGGCCTTAAAAGGCACGATTATTCAAATGTTTTCATATTTGATACCTTACAAAAGGGACATGGTCAGAGGAGACGTGATATCCGAGGTTCCGGGTCTAACAATTGCGTGTCAGATGTGTTTAAGACATCTCGCCCGACGTGCTTGTTTGAACACAGCATTGCACTCACGATGTAAAGCGCTTCCTAAGTGACACTTCCTGCGAGGAAACAGTGTTTATTGAAAAAGGCAGGCGCTCTCTCCCGATGCTATCTCCAGACACCTGCAACCTAACGAGCTTTGTCCATTTTCAAAGAAGCCTCTTGTCTGAGAGCACGCCTGAGCGAGCAGGGCTGTTCCGACTTCGGAGCCGGTAAAAGCATCTGTTAGGCACAGCCCACGAGTGCGCCTGACGTTTATTACCTTTACATTTCCTTTGCCGGCGAATGCTACATTACTGCCTCTAAGCTGCCTTCCTCATCTCTCCATGGCAGTGTACCTAAATAATTCAATTTGAAAAAGAAAAGCACACCGGAAAGACTTTAGGCAGTGACAGCTCTAGGGAAAGCAATGTGTTGCTGGCAGTCAAACATGACACAGTGTCAAGGCAGAGAGATATCACCGAGGGCTGAGGAGGAGGAGAGGGCGCTGAAACACACACCCCATGAATGGGCCTACATCCATCATAAGGATCTCACGCCTTTTTCCTCGTTCTCCAAAACAAATCCAGCATCTGAAAACACAAACGCCGCGGAAGTGCTACCTCATATCCCGATCACATGTTCGATGCGGACGCTGCCATATCAATCATAGTGACCCGACGTGAACCACATTTCCCGGACGGCTGTCAACGTAGCATTGTGTGAGGGAGTGCAGGGTTGGAAAAATGAACAAAGGCTTGCTGTGTGTGTGGGTGAGGGGGGGGGGGGACACACAAACACACAGGCTAATTACCCC
The DNA here is from genome assembly GCF_054491055.1 of Hypomesus nipponensis. Classification (NCBI taxonomy): domain Eukaryota; kingdom Metazoa; phylum Chordata; class Actinopteri; order Osmeriformes; family Osmeridae; genus Hypomesus; species Hypomesus nipponensis. Next base: position 20,074,476 of record NC_140383.1, read on the forward strand.
GCTCCGCCGCGGGTCTCTAAGGCGCTGCACTCTGGCCGCCTCTATTCAAGCAACACCAACCGAGTTCTGTGTAAAAGTCATTACGGCGTGAAAGCGACGCTAAAAATAAAAATAAATATGGGGAGTGGGGGGTTTTCTGCTAGGAGGAACAAATAGATGTAGACAGAGAGCTCAGTGTGCAGAGATAAACATCCCCCTGTTTGACGCGGACATGACGGATGAGATGCCACCAACATTAACACCTCTAGAATTGGTCTGTATGTCTACCTGCTTGCCTGTCTGTGTGTGTCTGTCTGACTGTGCACCTGTCTGTCTGTCTGCCCGCCAGCCTGTCTGCATGTTTTAAATAGGCTAATTAATAAAGGTATTTGTAAGCTGTGAGTTTTTTTTTTATAAATAAAGGGACATGAGACATTGGAGACAAGGGACATTAGAGAATGGGGGGACCACAGGACTTGGGGAATGTGTTGAATCAATAGGAAGAAACTCAAAAATTGTTCTTATTCTAATTATCCAGCGAGGCCATCTGTATGCAATATCACTGCAAATGCTGAAACACCTAATTTAAATTTTTGCGTGAGATAAAATGTGTGACGTCTTGACACACATTGTTTTATGAAAGAACGTCTCATTAAAATATGTTAAAACTTAGTATTTTTATATTCAAATCAAGATGAAAAGTTCATTAAAGAGGATAAATATTTCATTAGATGCTAAATAAAACAAAGGGATTTTTTGGCTTCTCTCAGCATAAAATTCCTTTGAAAGATTAATTAATACATGTAAATTATGCAAATTATGCCCATGCAAATATTTTATGAAGACAATTAAGGGAACCATTAATTACGGTCTTTTTGCTTCAGTGACATTCATTCATTTAATTTTAATTTCACTTTAACTGTTTTGATGTTTAATCTTGCAACAAAGAACTTTATCTCAGTGCACAGGATCATGTAAACTTGCACATGGAGTGGGAAGCGGGCGGGAACCAAAGAGCAGAGACTGGGGGGAAGATATTCACATGTGCACCGTTGCCAGGCATTAAAGGTGGGTGCGGTTCCAGTAGCAAGGTTGGCTGGTGAAAACAGCCATACTCCCTCTTGGACACGATTCAAAACACAGCAAAAGCAATTAATAAACACAGACTGGGTTAATATCGCAGGATTAGAGAAGTGTGACAAAAGACAAATAGAAATAATTAGTTCTCAAAAATTATGCTCTCATTAATTTCTCTCTCTCTCTCTCCTCTCTCTTGCTACATCTCTCTCTATTCCTCTCTCTGAGTTGTGAGCTCAGAACAACTCACATTTTTCTTGGCTTTCATGCGGGTGATAGGGTTGTTTTTTTCCAGTTTGCCTGTGTAATTTATCAACCTCATTTTTTTGCCATTTGAGCTTAATTATACTGCCTTGGTAGTGGAGTAGAACAGAGTAGACATGGGTAGCTGACAAACGCTATTCTAATTGAACAGAAACACACAATCCATTCTGTAATTCAACACTCTGCAGGGCAGTGAAAAGTGGAAGACCTTACAGAACGACAAACTATGTACAACTACAGAACATTACACTCGCTTAAACATAAGACAATCACAGATGAAGAAATGATCTAGTCTGCAATGTCCTCTGCATAGTTTGCATATCTATTGAATATACAGTTTGATGACGTACAGAATGTCAGTTTAAACGGTACTAATATAGAATACGGTGCTGTATAAATACTGTTTTAGTCTGCAGAGAAATGATCATGTCTTCTAATGATATACTTCTATTAAAGACGTGCGAAAAGTTTAAGAGACTGAATTAGACGTAACTCTAGAAAGGCCACAGTCAATCTTTTCATATAGTTGTAAAATATTCAAAACGAGACCTGCTAAATATACTAATTTGGTATGAAAAAGGAGTCTATAAATGTGCTCCTTTTAAGAAGAATCTGTTTGGCGATGACCTGGGGGGGGGGGGGGGTGTTCTGTTCTTTTTGGAGCCCCACCTATTCATATCTCTTGTGAATGAATGGCATTTAATTAAGTGACAATAGTCCTTTTGCAGGGGGTACAATTTGCTCAATTGGTTCTTTTACCCTTTCTTTCGAACAAAACCATCATTTTCAAGAAGACTAATGGAGCTGAGTGACTAACATGATGTTGATTATTACCAGGAATATCCCCATTTGTTCCACTGCAAAGTCAAACCAGAGAAATGACTAGAGAAATCCTTTTTAATCGGTCAGGGAGTTCTCAAGCGATGGCCCCGAGTGGTGAAAAGTCTGGAGTTGTGACATGAAGGTCTTGTTAAACATAGTGAACTTATCCCACGTTTCTCTTGGCACAAAACATCTTTTCTTTTTTTTTTTGTGGGTAAACACACAACCAGCTGAGATTCCACAGTGGTTACTCCAATCCCTCTCTCCACCCCCCCCACCCCCCCCCCCAAACAAAAACAAACAAGGCATTAAAAAAGCACACAGTTAATTCATAAAAGTAATTGATTTCTTGTTCTTTTTACGGCAGCAGAGTGGGGGAATCCGTCAATCCATGTCGGTGATTTTATGACTCGTTTACAGGTTTTTTAAGAGGTAAACAAACAAGAAAACACACTTATGAGCTTGCAGTGCACCCACATGCAAACACGAATCCCCTCCTCGCCTTAATATTCGTTAAAAGGACGTCTATTCCAATGCCGTATTACTCTCCTAACTCTAATAAAAGACTCATTTTGTGCGTGGTGGAAGCCAATGATCTTGACCCAGAGCCTTGGCCCAGATGGTGAGCTGTATGCCTGAACAGCAGGAAGACACACACTAATGTTCATATACTGTAGCAGGGAGAGGGAAAGAGAGAGAGAGAGAGAGATTTATTGTCTCCTCAGAGTGCTATACCTTGTATTGTCCTCTCAGCATCTGTTCTTCCACTGCTGCGGTCAGTCTCCATCTCTGGGGTCAGAGCCTCTGAGAGGAGAGAGAAGGAAATGAGGAGAGGAAGGGAGGAAAGGAGGGGAGAGGAGGAGAGGAGAGAGGAAAGGAGAAGAGAGGAGATAGGAAAGGAGAGGAGGACAGAAGAGAAGAGAGAGAGGAGAACTACGATCACTAAGACGTTTCACTGTATCTCTGTTACATAGAAGCAGCAGCTACTGTAATGACACCAAATCTGTGAACAGATGACTACGTTTCCAACGCCTGTTCTAACGCAAACTCAAACTCCAACCCACATGTCACACCGTTAGCAACTGACACCAAACACCAGCAGTCTTCTGATAAATTCCAGCATCTAGACTTCATAGCCTTGCTGAGCTGGCGTGTGTGTGGGTCTGTGCTCATACAAATGAGGACAGGGGCGAGAGATTGTATTTGGAGACATGGCTCACAACATATTCAAACAAGGCCGCGGTGGGGATGTTACCACTTCACCAATACAGTTGCACTCACTGTAGTCATTGGAGAGGCTACATGGATGTGGCTTTGACCAATTCACAGCCGAATAAATCAAAAGCTTGAAGGATGGGAGGTGTGAGCAGGGATGAGGGGGTGGGGTGAGACGGGCGGAGAGGTGAAGGGGGGAGGGGGTGAAGGGGGGAGGGGGTGAAGAGGGGAACGAGCTGGAGCGTGGCGCGGGTGGTCAGGAGAGGTGCTGGTGGGTCGGGGTCAGGGTTAGTTTGTGGTCGTTCGTGGTGGTGGGGGGGGTACCGACCATTGAGGGAGCGTATGCTGTCGGAGGGGGACGGCTGTTTGAGGCTCTGCTCCGCCTGCTCTCTCCTCTTGGTCTCGTACTCCAGAGCCTCTTGCAGTTTCCTCTTTGTCTTCTTCTCCTTCTTCAGGCGCTTCTGGATGATGGCTGCGTTGGACACAACGGGTTTTAGTCCAAAAAAACGGTTTCGAAAATGGACTTCAACTCTCAGGTCATAACCATCACGAAATCTTTAGGGACACATTCAACGGTGTAAATACACACCTTGTCATTGGGGCACAAAACATACACCTAATATATGAGGAGGAGGACTTGATATACCATACGCTATGACCAATCACCCAGACCCAAGCCCAACAAGGCCACCTCATGTGTCGCCTTCACAAACACAGTCACCAAGTTACATGATTTTACCCTAAGGCCATGATATTGTCAGTGCAACAGAACACACTCGCATGCTAAACCTTTCAAGAGTCCTGCTCATGCTGGACTATCATGACGGAACCTCCCATTAGGACCACGAGAAGAAGTGGTCTGTGTGGGAGATCTATGACGTGGTCTGCACTAGCCAGTTTGGTTTCGCACATGAACATGTTTCAATGCAATCCCTATGCGTGTGTTTGTCACACTGGGTGAATAGCTGTCGAGCTGCTTCTCTTTTACACACGCAGAAGTAACCCCACAGACATGAATTAGTTAAAAGGTGGCTCAGAGATTGTGCGGAGAGAGGGAGATTGGAGACAACAGATGTAATACAGGCTGAATCTTGTCAGTCTGTCCAAGCAAAGAAAGCTTTTGCAAAACGTTTTTCTTTATTTTTCTTCCCCTCCACATATTGTGCACGTAGCAAACTGCTGAAAAGGTCTTGAGGGATATTTTGTGAATATTTTTTTTCTCATTAAAGTGAACATTGTTGGATTAAGCTGGTTAAACTGATATGCATAGAACATGAGGGTGTTCAGTTAAGTTATATTTGTGTCACTTTTGTTTACAGTGATGATAAATCATTCATTTCTATAATCTAATATGTACTTATAATTATCTGATCCGACTCTGAGCAGGAGTACAACACTAAGTGGATCTTTGGAAGCACAGTGTCTCTCTTATGTATGGTCATGTTCATAATTTAGATGTGTGTGTCTGCCCGTGTGTGTCTGTGAGTATGTGTGTGTGTGTGTATGAAAGGGTTTTAATGAGGGTTGATGCGAGCACACACAATCGCATAATTGCATTTCAATGTTGTTGCTTTGATTACAAATGTATGATCATCTCCTCTGTATTGTCGTTACAAGTGCACGACTTGACACAATTGTGACACATACCCAGCAACACCCAGTAACAGACCCCCAAATCCCCAACACACACTCAAACACACACAAGTTTGTTTTGCTATCGTAGTGGATAATTCTAAGCATAACTCTAAAACCCCCTGTACAAAGCATTTGAAGTTATGGGGTCCAGCTCAAGGGCCATGCAAGGTCATGTTTTTCAAGTTTCACTCAACTTGTGAGGACATTTGGTTCCCACAAGGGCAGTTGAACAAGACCACACAAACACACACACACACACACACACACACACACACACACACACACACACAGGGACACAAACCCTGCTATCACCACACACACATTCTCTGAACAAACACTCACATCACACACCCAGGGACAGACCCTTTTACAACTCCAATCCCTCCCTCCCTCCCTCCCTCCCTCCCTCCCTCCCTCCCTCCCTCCCTCCCTCCCTCCCTCCCTCCCTCCCTCCCTCCCTCCCTCCCTCCCTCCCTCCCTCCCTCCCTCCCTCCCTCCCTCCCTCCCTCCCTCCCTCCCTCCCTCCCTCCCTCCGTCCCTCCCACCCTCCCTCCCTCCCTCCCTCCCTCCCTCCCTCCTTCCCTCCCAACCCCTCCCCTCCCCCACACACACACCCCCCACACCCACACACACGACACACAGGCACTCACACAAGCACACAGGCAAACACAGGCGCGCACACACACACGCGGGGCCCTCATCCCGGCGCACCTCTGTTCTTCTGCTCCACGGCGAGCTGTTTCTCCAGGGCCTCCCTGAGCTCCCTCTCTCTGAACAACTCCATCTTCAGCTCCGTCTTCTCCAGCTGCACCTGCTTCTCCTGGGCTCGCGCGTTGTCAATCGCCACTTTTAGCAGGCCCTGCGCAAACACACGTGCACAGACACACACGCGCACACACACACACACACACACACACACAGGCGCACACACAGAGATCATGAGGGAGGAAGAAAGATTGGGGGAGCTATTTCCACCTGAAACGATGGAAAGTATGTCACAGAAATGTACACCTCACACCCAGTAACGCACGCAGAACCACACAAAGAAGCAGTTCTATCACAGGACAGGAGCATACAAAGACGGTACCTCGCAGTAACTCGGAGGGAACCGCACATTACCCAGAACCGCGCTACACCAGAGAACCAAGCCGTGCACAGAACCATCGCAAACAGTGCATGACTTCTGAGCGAGGCTGAAATCTAGCAGGAGCCTGCTTCAGGGCACCTGATCACTGTGAGCTGCCTCATTTATTCATTGCTATGTCTCTGGGTCTATTACTACGTCTGCTCCCATGTCAAGCTCACCCACGAAGAAGAACGCTGACTATATCTCACAGTCTACATCGACAGCGCAGCATTTGATACTGTACATCGTTTCGTGCGGGGCTGGCGTGAGGGTAGCTCTGAGATTTGTCTGACCCCTCTTGGCCATGGGTGTGACATAGAAGTTTCGCGCGAGATTGAATCCTCTCTCGGACGCGCTAATCTGAAGTTCCCGCCTCTCCTGCCCTCTCCTTCCTTTCCCTGTCCTTCTCTCCTCTCCACTCCTCTCCTCCTAAAAGTCTGGGACTTGTTTGTGTTTTTACTTTCCGAGGCGTCGTCGTGAGTGATGCCAGCACTGAAGGACACAGAGCTCCAACAGACCAACGCTAAGAGACCTCCCCTCTCAGGTCGCAATAGCCGTCGCCGCAACAATTATTCCCCATTCTCCGCATGCAATTACGCCAAATGCACTGGGTCATATCTTACTAATTGTTGCTTTTCGTGACCCCAATTTACACTAAGTTGCTTTATCTCAATTTTCTGCTCGGTTTCATTTTGTTGATTTGTATATAAATATGAAACGCCGAGATCATTATCAAAGATGACTTACTGGAGTGTCGGGGCACTGCAGGGTATACGTGTGCTGTTCTAATTACCAGTCAGACCTAAAGGATAAGCAGGCACTCTGATGTCCATAGCAGCAGTGCAATGAGAAGGGCAGCGCTCTACACACATCATTACGCACCCAGGGAACAGATCCATCTTTATGACTGCACTTGTTTGTATTGCAGCCTAAACGCCGCCCGCCACCCGACTGTCATAGAAACGGACGCCGCTGAAGTCTCGACGCTCTCCTATTGGCTAGGCATCGCCTGAGAACGTACGGTGCCGACCGACTTGTGTGTTAGTAAGCACCACCCCTATTGGACTAGCAAATATATATATATATATATATATATATATCGTATCTTGGCTCTTGTTTAATCTGCTTGCATTATAGCCTTTTGGAGAATGTAAATGTGTCTAATATCCCAGTATTCTAGTTGGTCTACAGTGTACCTATTGTTTAAAACTGCTACTGGTAAAACCTACCTAAATATTGGTAAAAAATGCCCTTCTGCTAAGTTTTTGTACCTGGATATTAATAAATAGTCTCTCTATGGGTCAAACCAACCTGGATGATAGTAAAGAGCGTTTCTCCTGGTCAAACCTACCTGGATGTTGGTGAGCAGGGTCTCTATTGATGACAGGCCGTCAGGAAACAGGAAGGGGGAGGGGAAGCCAGGAGGGAGACCCTGGCTAGCCAATGACAACCTCTCGTAGCTGTCTCTTGCCGTCGGGGTGCACATGGCGTTGTCTTCTAGAACAAGACACACAACAACACCTGTCAACAAAGCATTTCAGAAAGGTTTCTGCCCGTTTGTCTGTCTTCAGTTTGTGGAGTCAGATTGCGAAACACGTTTGGAGTTGGGATTGTCTGTGCGGTGACTAGCTGTAAGTATCATTTTCCTAACCAAGGTTTCAACTACAGCTAGCCAATGGCTGCAACCATATTTGCGTTGATGTCTGAGAGTGCAGTCGACCAGCGTGCTCGTCCTGTCATTCCTAAAACCCTGTTCAGGTCCTTGGAGGACACATCCCTCTGTTCTCTGAGGGCCTGGACGAGGGCTTTTCAACATTATCATCTCCGACAGAAGTCCAGCTTTTCCCATTTAAGGCATGTCAGGTAAACTCCCAGATCAGACGGGGCAGAGTCTGAGGCCAGGACTTGGAGGTCTCCTTTGTGTGTACGCGTGCACGCGGGCCTGTCAAACCGACATGACATCATCTCCCATTCATCACCAGTGGAGGGGCAGAGCCCTGGCCATCTGCTCTCCAGCCATCTCTGATACGCTACACCTCTCGGAGACGGAGGGAGGGGGGGGGGGAGTAAGGGAGGGGGGAGAGAGCACGGGGTAGAGAGTAAGAGGGAGAGGGTGCGAGGGCGAGGGAGGGATAAGAGAGAGGGAAGGAAGAGAGAGGCAAAAAGAGAGAGGGAAGGAAGAGAGAGGCAAAAAGAGAGAGGGAAGGAAGAGAGAAAGGGCGAGAGGACAGACGTGTGATGTTATCTGCGAGCCTGTCTACGGGATATGCCTCTCCTGATCTGAGGCCTGTTTATAATGCGCGGGGATTCTCCTGCCAGCCACTATACTGTAACCCAGACCTGCTACTGTGCTCCCACAGAGAGAGAGAGCCCACTCACCCCCAAACTGTCACTACAGTGACTTGCACACATCGGTTTTTCCCGTTCACCCTGTTTGGACGAATAAAGTTTTATTAGCAGAGGGACACCCCGGCTGTGCTCTGTGTGCCCCCCCCATTGCACACGCACACACACACACAAACACACACAAAGACACACCACCTTCTTCCCTCTCCAGAATGAATGGGTGTTTATGTGGCAGTCTGACTGCTGCACTGCACCGACACAGGGAGGCTCTAAACAGCACAGTCTACCCCCTCCCACCCCCCATCAATATTCACTGATGCCAGCCAAAGTGGAGGGAACAGCTGGTCTTACATTAATTAGTTTAAAGTATTTATTTCAACCCGTCCTCGGAGCAGATTGAGCAAAAACATTGGAGATTATTTCAAGCATCTGCAAATGCCCTGGAAACTCAAGCTCCGCCAGCACAGAGAGGAGTGTGTGTGTGTGTGTGTGTGTGTGTGTGTGTGTGTGTGAGTGTGTGAGAGAGAGAGCCATGGTTTAGGTTAGTAATTTTCAGGTTTTTGGGAGAAAGTGAGAAGCAGTGAAAACACATGCTGGTGGTCCGTGGAGATGCCCAACACCCTTTTCTCCTCCTTTTCAGAGTTCACCCCTTGTTGATTAATTACAATGGATGGTTGCCTAATGGATTAAAAAAAAATATGAACAGCCTACAAAAAAAAAAAGCAATTTCTGAAGGTAATTTGTTTTGTTTGGCGCTTAGGAGCATTTAAGCGAAAAGGCAAAAAAAATAGTGTTAAATGCCATTCTCTTTCTGATGCTAAAAGTAGGCCTACATCGTGTTACGAAGGCTTCAAAAGCATAATCAAAGATAGAAAGTACTTCAAAATACATAAAGCAAAAGCTATTGAGCTTTTGACTGGCTCAATAATATATGCGCTGTATTACATCTAACAGTGCTGCCCCACGACCACTACGCACATTCCCTCCAATAAAATCAGCATAAATATTACCGACGTTAGCACACGTCCGGGAGAGGTATGATGTTGTAGATTTGTAATTGATTTGTACCGTAGGCACTTTGTCCTCTTATTTAGGGTTGGCATTAATCATAAATCATTGCTTTAACAAACTCGAGCTACGCGCTCAGCAGGCTTTCCCTACAACGCACCGGTGGATCACACAGAATTTTTGATGGCTTTGTTGCAGGGGGAAGCAACCTGTCACGCCGAGGGAAAAAGCAAACAGCGTGTTTTGTTCGACAGGCTCACTTCGGCGGGGCTTGTCAGATAACATTTCCACCAGGAGCAGTGCATAAATACAGGCGGTTTGGGTTGGGGGGGAAAAGCGCGCGGAAGCCAAATAAAATGCTCATTAGATCAATATAATCGCTATTTATTTAATGAAAATGAACCATGCAGTTATGAGTACATCATTTCCGGATGTGGATTTTGAAGGCCTAGCCTGTGCCTCCCTCGAGCTCCCGCCCTCTCCCCCGTCTCTCTCCCCCCTCCTCCCTTCCTCCCTCTCCCCCCCCCGCTCTCCATCCTCGTGGCTAAGGAGCTGGCGTGCGTTTGCATGTTTATTTCTCACCAAAGCTCCAGAATCATTGACTTCTACTTAATTACAGCGACAGACGCTGGAGTGATGGCGCCTGCGGAATGGAGGGGCCTGGTTTCCAGGTGATATTTCTCCCCCTCAGCCAGTCTGCCAGGAGCAGCTGTGACAGCCCCTCTCTCGCGGCATGCGCCGACAACGTGTGCTGCAGGCCTCCCCAATATGAAAAAAAAACTCTCCACATAGGAAACAAACGTCACACAGGTCATCCCCTGTAACCTGACAACGTTTCGCGAACAACTGTTTGGGCGGATAATAGGGGCCGCAAATAAAAAATGGGGCGCCGTAAATACAAAGCATTCTGGATGAAATGCCATCATTTAAACAACCCCGCTTTCTTCCTCTCCTCCTCTTCCCCATCCTCCTCCCCTCTCTGTGTTGTCCCTCTCCCTCTCTCTCTCTCTCTCTCTCTCTCTGCTTTCAATAGCAGCAGAGGGAGTCCTTGACAGTGTTCTAGCAGTGATGAATCACCTTTCCAGTTAATTTTCTCACTCCTCGTGTGTTGTGCTGCTAAAACAGGGGCCCAGGAATTGACTTGACAAACTATGAATGTAAAAATAAAAAAAATCACTTGGAGGGATCTGGGCTTATCTCCAATTTACATGTTATTAGATTTGTGTTGCGAGCGGCACTTGGACCCGGCCATGCCGAGAAAAAAAAAAAGGAAAAAGATGGGGTACATGATAACCGGAGATAAAACACGTCTGAAATCCACTCAAAAGCCTTTGAAATATTTGATGGAGAGCAGGAAAGGAAATGGAGAGGAGCAGAGGGGGGAAAAAGTGCCCTGATTTAAAACGTGACAGACGTGCGTGGCGATCAGTAGTAAATCTAGAGGAAACCTTGGGAAATTTAACTGCAATCTCTAGATAAATAGCTGTAATTGACCTTGGGAGTTGAAAATGTGCCATATGTTTCTGCTTCCTGTGCTTGAATCGGGATCCCAGAGGGCCGTTCAGCTGCGTCCTCACAGACAGAAAGATAGAAGGAGGAGACAAAGACAAGAGAAAGCGACAGATAAACAGCGAGAGGTAGCCAGAGAGCAACTGATTTGAAAAGCAGCCTTTGAAAGAGACATTCGAAGAAATAGCAGGTACACAGTAACAGACAGACGGCAACGACCCAAGACAGGAGACGACTAGCGAAATCAAGTGGGTAAGAGGAGAGAAACCCCTCGACAGAGACAGCGACGACCGGAAAGAGGAGGGCAAGGGGAGCAGAGCGCGCGAGGGAAAAAGAGAGAAACAAACAGAGAGATGGCTTGAGTGTTCCACCCCGACAGGTGAAGCCTGTGTCCTTGCGGACCCACGTTGTCCTCCCCACAGGGGTCCTTGCATGCTAAAACCCCGGGGGTGTCAGCGAGAGCCGACAAGTAGCACGCAGCCGCTCCACCCGGAGCCGCCGGGCTGCGGAGAGGGAGCAGCCTCCTCCTTCAGCTGGAGTGGCTTTGACCCCCTCAGACCCGGCTCGGAGAACGCAACGCTCAGTCTGGCGCGTCCGTGCGCCCACTCTGTCAAAGGACAGTCCTATGACCTTCCCTTCTCCTGGACCGCTCGCCGAAGGTAAAGTGTTTGGTAAAAGGCACAGAGAGAAAGAGGAAGCTAGGGGGGCGTCTGTTATCTCGCCCGACGCGTTTGTATGTTGGAAAACAACTTCCACCAATAGGTAGTTTGGTTCTTATAAAAACAGATCTTTAGATGGATAGATAAACAGACACACAGACAAAGAGACAGACAGACGCACAGACATACAGAGAGATAAGGAGAGAGAGAGTCACAGAATCTAGACGGAGAGAGGGTAAATGTGCCGGCTGCTCCATACAGTTTGGATTCCTTTAGGGATGACTAACACCTGCATATGTTGTACACATGGGATGGTTGTCTCTATGTCCTTTATAGCCCGCCTCCAACAGGAACCCCTCACCCCATGCACGCAGCCTCAAACACACCAAAACACCCTCACCATTTGCGCCTCACCTCTGCGCGGGCGGGGTCCAAAGACACAAACACAAACCCACAGGCGCGCGCGCGCGCACACACACACTCTAATGTGCCCTCATCACATTTAAACTAATTTCCTTTTCATCACAGAGAGAGGAAAATGAGTGTTTGCTCCGTCCTGCTGGGGGGACAAAGTCAAGAGAGGAGGGAGGCCTGGTCGGGCTCCGCTAACAGGTAACATTTGGCTCTCGCTCTCTTATCACAGCATGAAAATCAAACCCGCCTGCTTTCCCTATTTCGCTCTCCGGCTCTCTCACTTCCCTAATGTTGCCGTCACTTGGAGATGAAATCGGTTGCCGCACAAACCCATTTGCAAAAAAGAAGGGGAGGAAGAGAGAGAGCGAGAAAGAGAGGAATTGAGAAAAAGAGTGAGAGGGAGGGAGGGAAGGAGGGAGGGAGGTGACCAAGATAATCAGGTTGGCCAGTCGGCCGTGCTTCTTAAAAACGCGCTCCAAAACATTACTGTGCAGGGCAGTGGCTTAAAATTAGCGACAGGGACCTTAAAAACGCTGACATTTAAGCATGACTTTTTGGAAAGTGACACCTCCATATTTTCTGGTAGGATACCATTAAGTCTCAACTGCCCTACGGCTGTGCCTCTCCATTAATAACCAATTCGAGATGTCACTCCTCTCTTTCTCCCTCCGTCTCTCTGAGGTAATGAGTCCTTTGGTTTGCCTTAATAAATTGAAACGGATTCTCCAGGCAGAGGGCTGAGGGCAACCCAAACTTGACAGGCAAGCAGGAAGAAATAAGCATAAATCCTTAGAAGTTGACAGTGTAAAGGTGACACAACGCATCCATGGGGAATAGGGCTGCTGCAGTTGTAACTATGGATACTGACAATTTTTGTATTTATGAACAAGACTTGTATTGAAAGATCTCTTTGCAGGGCAAATACAAACACACATTTTACACCCAGATATGTTACGATGCTACTTTGATTATGCATTACTCTACAATTATCTGCAGTCATTCATTAGTGATTAAAAGAAACACTGAGAAACACTGATTAATTTCTTCCTTTGCTTCACATGCTGCACAAATGGGAGAACAATTTGGTACAAGAAATCCACAGAATAGATTTCACATTTGTTTTTATGTCACATTCATTCAGTCAACTGAGAGAGAGAGAGAGAGGGAGAGAGAGAGAGAGAGGGAGAGAGAGAGGGAGAGGGAGAGAGAGAGAGAGAGAGAGAGAAACATAAAGAGAGAGAACAGGATCAGTGTTGACTCCCATTCAGGAGGAAGATATCGTGTCTTTTTATGCGGCCCATGTCATATTTATTGCATAAAGGTCAGGGTGTTCATTTGTTCAAAGTCAGCATTTTCGCTCTCTCCCTTTCCCTTGCCCTCCCTCCCCCTCTCTCTCTCCCTCTCTTCTCCTCTGTCTGTATTCCTCTCTCCCTCTCTTTCTCTTGTGTGTAATAAATGCAGGGGCTATGTCATTATGGGACCTCTGAGGATTAGGGTCTTGGCTGGCTGTGATGACTGCATAAAAGCCTACAGGACTTTTGTTTCTGCCAGCGCCCACCTTCAGAGGAGCTCTTAAAGGGGACAGCACGAGCAGACAGCAGAGACTCAATGGAGTGCCGACAGAAAGCTGGTATCTGTATCTGTACCGCTGGTCAGCACAGGATTACAGATTACAATACTTAACCTGCGGCCTTTAAAGGGCTCAACCTCTCTATCCCAGCCTACCTGCGCTTCAGGGATATGGAGAGGTTTAAACCGGGAAAGCAACCTTAACACACACACACATACACTGTACAACTTGACCGTGTATAACTCATGTAGGTGTCCTGTGACTGCACATTATCTTAAACCACTGACCCAAGAAATATCAGTCTGATATTGAGGACATAGACCAGTCAGACAAAACTGAAGGCGATTCAGCAGAGGACGGCATGAGTACGTGTTTGAGACAGCCTGCGGTATCTTTGCCTATTGAGCACCATTGACCAGATCTGTCCGTTGACCTCTGAGACGAATCCCAGAGATTAAATTGGCCTTGATTATTGATCGTGTGCTTTGCCTGAATCGTTCAACTTTCAAAGTCGATCGTTACTACTGTGTACCCTCTTAATCTCCCTGACTGGCTAATCATCCGACCGTTTATTTCTCACTCATTGTTTAGTCCCGCTTTTGTTTGACAGTTATTAACACAACTTCTTAACTGAGGCTTACTTTGTCCTGCTTCAACATGATAACAATACAACTCTGGCGCTGCGAGAGGTTTTGTGCATCAAAACCAGCACGCCCACGCACCAATTACACATTGATAATGAAAAAAGCAAACAAACAGCAAATAAAATCCCACATAATCGCGACTCTTTAATAAGGCTTCTCCAGATAGCGTGCAGCAGGATCAGACATACTTCTGACTATGAGGGGACTACGTCACAAGAGTGTCATTGCCTGGCAATGCTAACCTCCAGGGGGAGAAACGACAGAGAAAGAAGCCTCAGATTCGGCCTAACTAACTACCAACAAGCGATGCCAGGCAGACCCGCGCTAGCGCTAATCCAGTCTGGACATACAGTAGGTCTCCTGAGCTGGGCTAGTTCTAAATCAAGTAGAAGAAACAAAAAGCGGAAAGGGATAGCTAAACTTTCAAAGGCCCGGCTTAGTTTAGCTCTGTCTGGGCCTAGCTCGCACCGCGGCTTGGAAATGGATGCAAATCCATTAACGGGGTCCTGGTTTTGCAGTTCTGAGAATGCTTAAGGGGGTTTTAAACTGGGAGCGACGTGTTAAACGTGTGGAAATCTGTTTTGATAACATTATTCATAACATTGGCTTTGCGCTGTGTGAATTAATAACACTTCATTTGGAGACGGAAGAAAGCCGGCATGGTATTTCCAGTTAAAGAGATTAATTTTTAAACACCTAATTGACAGGCCAGGGTTAGGCAGGATAAGCAATACTCTGCTAGGCTGCGGTGGCAAAGTCAAGGTGACTGGAATACTTAGAGAATGGCTTTTAAACACCCGCTCAGAGAGAGAGAGAGAGAGAGAGAGAGAGAGAGAGAGAGAGAGAGAGACAGAGAGAGAGAGAGAGAGAGAGAGAGAGAGAGAGAGAGAGAGAGAGAGAGAGAGAGAGAGAGAGAGAGAGAGAGAGAAAGAGAGAGAGAGACAGAGAGAGAGAGAGAGAGAGAGAGAGAGAGAGAGAGAGAGAGAGAGAGAGAGACAGAGAGAGAGAGAGAGAGAGACAGAGAGAGAGAGAGAGAGAGAGAGAGAGAGAGAGAGAGAGAGAGAGAGAGAGAGAGAGAGAGAGAGAGAGAGAGAGAATTAGTCTTCCAGTCGTCTCCCTCTATTCTCTTTCTCTGTCTTTATTAGGAATGATTTACTTTCCCAGTGAAAGGATATAAAAGCTCAAGTATAGCAGCGTAATTACAGTAGAGTGAAAATTTAAAGGTTCGACTCGCAATGTCCTCAAGTCAGCGAGCAGACTGCAGCATGATAAGAGGGTCCATGTTCAACACTGGCCTCCAATTGGATGTGTTTTATGGGGCTTGCCAGGGAACGGCACACAAATAGCCTTCTTCGTGGCCAGTCAGTAAACATGATGGACTGTAGAGCACTGGTATTCCGGTGTTTACCTTGGCACGGGCACCGCCTGGCATGTAGGAGTGTATCACTTAATTACTGTTTACATGTAAACATTAAATTATACAAACAACCAAAACAGAATGCCTCTAAAAATACATATACATAATCAGGGTCAACCCTATCTGACTGCAGCAGTGGCCGGATGAGATGTGTAATTGTTTTGAATCGCAAATTTCCACCATTGTACCTAATCTTCATAATTGTTTTATGTTTCTGTCCAAGGGCATTCAGAGGAGAATCTGCTGCCTTAATATGCATAATACCAGCTGCTCAGATATGTAAAATAAGCCCTCTATTGTCAAAAAAGAAGAAAGGAAAGGTTGCACTTTTGGTTATTATCCTAAAAACTCAGTTCAGTTTTATCAAGAATGCCGACTGTGATCCGAACTTAACTCCAGTCTTCTCCAATAGATACCTGCTTTGATGGTGGATGTGCTTTTGACAGTCGGGAGAAGTAGCAAAGAGGAATGCTGATAGCGACAGTACAGGCCAGGCCAGGATTGGTGCAGCACTCGTTGGTTTGCAGAGAAGGGTAACATGAAACAGGCCCAGGCACTCTGATGGACAGGCAGATTTCACCTTCTCCTCTGAATGATAATGCATTATTAAATTTGCCTCTCTCTGCTCACTAGGTACACTTAGCTGACCACAGCATATTTATCTCCCCCCATCCGAGGCTCACGACTTGGCAGCAGAAAGCATTCTGTCACTTTTGAGGCATTTCAAAGATTAAAAAGAACCTCTCTCTTTTCAACGTCTCTCCCCCCCCCCCCCCCTCCTTAAAAGCATCCCCCCTTCTTTCGCGGGGAAATATGATTAGCGGAGAGAAGGTATCACGCAATGGAACATTCATGAGAGAGGAGAACAAATATCCAAATGAACTCTCCATGTCCTGGAGGAATCACCCCTCTCTGCACCATCAGCAACCCCCCCACATACAGCCCCCCCCCCCACACACACACACTCCTACCCACCCAATCCAACCCCACAGGTCCAAGCAAATTTGATTGATCCTCTATTGAATTATTTTATATATATATATATATATATATTTTTTTTTTTTCTGCGCTCTTTCATTTCAACAGGACGCACTGACAAGTTGTTTGATCATAAAGCATTATTGTCTGCCAAGTCACATTTCAGGGCCGCTGATGGCTAATGATCTCGCCTCCCGACTCCTGCAAAGTCAGGTAGTCAGCACTGTGTTTGAAGCTCGCAACGCCAAGGACACATGGAGGACCGAGGAGAACACTATGGATTAAAGGGGAAACCGAGAGATGAAGGGAAGGAGCTTACACAAGGAAGATATCTACCTTTTAATGATAGCAAGCAGAGATAGCCCATCAATGTCGGTGTACTGTTGACACAGCCTACAATGCATCATAAGGGAGGCTGCAATTCATACTTACAGCTTGACATCAGCAGGAGAGGCACTCTGCACGGAAATCTACTTACCTCACATCAATTTGACACTGGGA
Organism: Hypomesus nipponensis; assembly: GCF_054491055.1. NCBI lineage: Eukaryota > Metazoa > Chordata > Actinopteri > Osmeriformes > Osmeridae > Hypomesus > Hypomesus nipponensis. The sequence continues at coordinate 20,091,640 of NC_140383.1, forward strand.
CACGCGGGTTGTCTGAAACACTGAAACGAGGCTTATTCCTGCTTTTCCTTTACAGCCTGAGGACAGTGGCCTGTTTCAGCTCTCTACTGAGTACAGCCTTCTCTCTCCAAACAGCCAGCCACATGCAGGCTGCCGGCCCAGAACCACACCTAGACGTTCCTCCTTTTGCCGCGGGGTTTCTGGGACCGTGCCTGTACCGTAGACCTACTGGGACTACCCTTATTGAACTAGTGGGACCATTGCTATACCGTAGTTCTACTTGGATCCTCATTCTACGGTTTGACCTCAGAGGCTGTAATATTACCGCAGGCCTACTGGGACCATGGCTGTACTGTGCGATCACTGTGACCTGTAACTTTGTAATGTTGCTGAAATGACACTCACACTAAGCCCCAGGAACGAGATGTGGCCATTCAGATGTGAGCTACGTTTGCGCGAGCAGACAAAAGCACTATTTGTTTCTCTGCTTCCTCTGAAATCAGGCCACTCGGCTCACCTCGAGGTAACGCGACACTGGGATGATCCATTTCTGCCATGCAGAACATTACCAGCGCGGCTCACATTGTGTCAACAAAGATACATAACATTTACCAGCCAAGCGCCAGTATATCACATTGCAGTCGACTCATCCCCTTTTACAATATGGTTTACAGAATCAGTTTACACGCGAGGCTTCTACCACCTCCACGTAACTGCTTTACTGGAGATAAAAGGCTGCCGATGGTTTTGTTACCCTTCCGAATAGGTTTGACATGGAATGGAAATATACCATGCTAGCGAACTGTATCTGCCCCATGGTTTGGAGGACACATATCTATAGTCTGTATGAATGGAGTATGGGTCGCGTTTAGAGATTAGAATAGTTGTCCCCGAGAAAAGCTTCACGTTTGATGTCTATATTGAATTTTGAAGCCAAAGGCTCACTGTCTTTCAAACTTCCGCTGTTTGTCAACTACCTGCTGTTTTGTGAGACAGAGGCTTGTTGGATGTTATCGCCACAGACTTTGTTTGAAGTATTTCAATGATCACATGTAAGATAATCGTTGGCTTTCTGCTTTGCTTTACCCCCCCCCTCCCGCCCCCCCCCCCAACCATCTAATCTTCATCTACTACAAGCTGGAGAAAAAAGAACTCTGTTCAAAAGACGTCCCCAAAAGCTGCCATCTGGTGGTAGCGCATTGGGTGACTCAACTTAAGAAATCCTCTTTTCAAAACGACAACAAACACACTTTGTCGTTTACCAACAAAGTGGATGCGGCGGAGATAAGAGATGAGGATGGGACTGTTGTCGAGGCGGTGTTAGCTTTAGAATGTGTGTGTGTGTGTGTGTGAGTGTGTGTGTGTGCATGGACTGGTGTGTTTAAGGGACAGAACCATGTGTGGATCTGCTGGACCAGACAGTGCGGCAGCAATACTCTGGATTAATGTAATGCTCTGCCAGAACCATAAAGATCAAACAAGTGGAGAGAGATATCATTAAACCAGTGGAATGTTATCTCATTTGTCTAAACAAACTGATGAGATGAACAAGCCTAATTAAAAAGCTCCCCATAAACAAAGGCCGTCGTGAATGTGAGGCGCTCCCTCCCAACCTCTTTAACAATGGAACACATTTACTTTATGAATCCAATGCATCATGTATCATATCATTACAGTTCAATATATCTATCATTAATTTTATTCCCTTCACTTAAGGCTTTTATTGGGATTACTTTGGTTATTAGTTGGTTCTAATGTATTGGTTACCTCTGAATCTGGCTGCTACAATCTCTCTTATCTCGCAGCATAAACCTGTGCGTGTTATTCAAATTGCCTCATTTATTATGATAGCTTCCTCATGTAAATTGTGCTGACTGCTCGCCCTTGCACAGTCCTCATTAGACTAATGAAAACCTTCAAACGAAAAAACTAAACAACCTGCCAAATAAAGGTCTGGGGTTATTATGAAAATTACAACTGTGGGAGCCGGAGAAGCTCTCTTCATTAATTCATGCTCAGCAAATTGGTAACTAATTTAGTTGCACTCCTCTGCATTAATGGCTTATTTTATAAAAATGTTTTCCACAGCCTGAGACCTCTGGTGCACACGCTGGAGAGCCTTGCATTCTAATCAAGACCGGTGACATATTAGGAATTGACAATCTCAATAATAATGCAGTGTGCGTGCGCGCGCGCGTGTGGGGGTGTATGACACGAAGACTAAATATGTGGATTGTTGGAATGATCTCACAAGGCCCCTCCTCTCTCTCTCTCTCTCTCTCTCTCTCTCTCTCTCTCACCCACACTTGCAACTCAAAGAAACAGATGCTTTTTGGCTTTGACAATCTTAGTATGTAAGCATGGGCTAGCGACCAAATCCTGTTAAGATAGTCACCTGGCATTAATGGCTTGACAGAAGTTTCCTTATGGTTTAGCGTATCTTCCTGCACCCCCCTCCCCCCCAATCTCTTCCTTTCTCTTCCACCCTATCCACAAACCCACACACTCACTTTGACCCGTCGAATTCAGATCATGATCCTGCTAATTATTACTATTCACTGCTTCACACTCTGCCAGTGAAGGTCTAGCACTGATCTCTACTTTGGGCTAACCAGTAGGGAGCACACACACCAATGATTTCCACAGTGGTTTTAATATCATTATCACCCCCTCCTGCACGAACGCACGCATCCCCCACCTCCCCTCACCCTAGCCCACCCCAACCCACCTCAGCTCCAGTCCATTCCATCGGGAAATACTCAAATCTATTATTTGCTGAATATTGTATTTAATCCACAGCACTTGGTAGCTCGATTTTCATTTGCTTCTCTGTTTTGATTGTTTTCTTTTTTTTCCTTGCTCACATGAGACTTACTGGTTGAGTGGATCGGAGGACGAGGTACGGCAACCATCTCATACAAGAATTGCCCAAACTTAACATTATCTTATAATAATTACCGTAATAATTATAATAATTATTGATTTGGGTGCCTCATGCTGTTTATGTTGGCGTATCACCACAGCAGTGTATGTTTGAGTGTAAGCAGGAGATCTACTGTGTATAACCGAACAGATGTACGGTATACGTGCACGATATTCAGACTTTGGGTATAAGAGCTAATATATATAGTATATACAGTAGAGGGCAGATGTACTCGTACATACTGTACGAAATGTACACTATGTTACTGTAAGACTTCATCAGGGGCAGCGTCTGACCTTTGTCGATGTGCATCCTCTTGGCTTCGTGGCTCATGTCGTGGGCTAGGTCCCCCTCCTTGGGCCCAGGCAAGATGCTGGGGGAGAGGCCCAACAGGGCCTGGTTCATGGACAGTCCGTTCTGGTGCATCGCTGGGGGAAGGGAGGTGGGGTTGGGGGTGGGCGTACAGAGAGGGACAGGTGACGCGGACTGAACCACAAAACTTAGCTTTTATCCGGCATCTGAAAGTGAGAACTCGATGATGAGAACACACAACATAGCATTCCACACAATCGAATCGGTTCCGCGGAGCAGAACCGGTGTTGGTTTTAGTCAGTTTGGTGGGTTTGTTTACTTGAGGAACTGAACGCGCAGTTCGCCAGTCTGATTCGCTGCATGGGGAGGTAATAGGGGGACGTACGTATCCTGTCCGAGGAGCTCTCTGTGCGGGCGGGGGAGCTGGACACGCTGCTGCTGCGGTGGGAGGAGGGGTGGCTGCCCGGCCTCCGCCCGTCCTCCAGGGAGGGAGCCGGAGACGGGCTATCCGGCATGCGCTCCTGGAACCCCAGCACAGACAAAAACCCACACACGTTCACCCTTAAAATCAACTTTGCAACCACTCATTCCCTCACATGGATTCTGATTTAGCTCGGTTGTAATAATAACAATAATAATAACAACAATAATAATACATTTGGTTTGTAATGTGCCTTTCTTGCACTTAAAGCGCCAAGTTGGCTCATGGATTTAGCATTAGCAACACGACTGGCCTTCTGTTAGTTTGGACTGTTCCACTGTAGGGGGCGGAGCCTCGGGTCATGGGTGTTACCTTTATGACGGAGGTGACCATTCTGGAGGGGAGACTCTGGCCCTGGGCGGCAGCAGCCATGTTGGCAATGGTGCTGAGGTGATTCATCTGGCTCATTGCCATGGTGACCGAGGCTGGGGGCAGGCTGACTGGGATCAGTGGGTGGGGCATCATCATAAAGGGGAGTTCCAAGCCTACGGAAACAAGGAGGGAGCAAGCCGATTGGTTAAAAAAGGCATATTGTAATACTTTTAATGTGAATGCTGTGGATTTGTACCAAGAAGAGAAGAAATAATCATCAAAATGAGTAATGTACTAAATATTAACATTTAGATATGAGCATAATTTACAACTCAGAAGTATATTTAAGAAAAACGTATTCAAGAGGTTCTCATGCACTGTGCTAACAGAAGATATGTGAATGTTTAACAACACGTTAATTATAGATGCATTTTCAACAATTATATTGAAATGGGCATACTAACTATACCAACAGTGTTTCAAAGCCTAAAAAGTTTGAACAGCTGCAAATATACATTAATTATTCTACGATGAATAAAGAGGGTACATTATGTAAATGTTGTCCCTACTTACTGTACATAGTCACATAAAGTGCATCTCTTAAAGAGACAAGGCATTCTTAGAAGCCATTACCCAAATGACTAGTTAAAACGCACTAATGACAAACAGCTATCCCTAGACTGCATCATGGCAAAGACTTCAGCCTCATTACAGTGTCTATATTGTAAACTACAGAGCCAGCTTGCCTCACTTTCAACTCAACTACAACAAAGGACTAACATATTTTGGTTCAATTCTGCATGCACACAAATTAAGCTATTACCAACATCAGATACTCTTACAAATGTTTCAAATTATTCAATTTCTGCTTGGCAATAGTTCTCTAATTGTTCAAATAGATAACATTAGGGGACTGTAGAGAAAGTCTAGTGAGAAAGTGCTTTTGGGACCTAGTGTACTCTAACACTTGGCTCTCAAACACTGCGATAATAATAATAATAAAAAACAGACCAACTTTCAAAAGAATATGAAAACACGTACAGAAGGTCAAAGCTAGGTGTCTGTAGCTCAGAACCCCCGCACCCCACCCCACCCCACCCCACCCCACCCCCACTCCAGAGACTTTGAACTCAGGAAGGAGATCAAAAGTGACTGGGAACAGTTTGGTCAGATTCCTCCACCACAGTCGATGCTTTCTTTTTTTCGCGGAAGAACTTTAAGGGGAACCTCACAGTGTTGAATCTGATTGAGACCCTCTGTTGATTTTTCTTTCTCTCTTTTTTCCGCTCCTTCTCGTTCTTTTTTGTGTGTCTTTTTCTCTTGGCAGAGTGGCTCAAGAGCAGAGTGAAAGAGGGAAAAAGAAAGAGAGAGGGAGGGAGGGAGGGGGAGAGAGAAAAAAAAAAAACTGCACTACAAAAAGCTGATCTTCCAAACAAGTCTGTCTTCGGGTTTTTGTGACTGAAAAAAAAAAAACCTTAGTAGCCGACGGGGGTGAGGATATCTGCATGGCGTAGCCTCCAAAGAGAAGGACACGGGTTTCAAATGAAAGGCGTAAGAAGCGCTCCTTCTTCCCTGTCATTTATTCGCCCTCCTTCCGAAACAAAAAAAAACAACAACAAAAACACATCTTGATTTCCATAAGAAAGGATGGCTTGCAGGTTCTCAGTGGCCAGCATTTCCCAAACATGAAACAGCCGCAGAGATTAAAGAAGGCGGAAGCCGGGCTTGCACCTTGCCTGAGCGCCTCTTCTGCAGCTCAGTCTGAATCAATTACCACTCAGCGGGCTGAACTCAATTAAAAAACTCCACAGAGGGGCCTGATTGCAGGGGTACTTACAGCAGGACAACATGGAGAAGGCCTGTCTCTGTACCCACCTTCCTTTGAAAAGCACTCGGGGGGCCTGGGAGGAAAGGGTTGTTCAGGCTTTGAGGGCTCCAAACAAATCTCAACCTATACATACCTATATACACACACACGGGCAAACAGGCATTCATACAACTCCACGCCCACTGACTGGGTCTTAAACAAAACCCACAAACCATCGGCTACTTGAAAGAGGAGAGGTGACTTTGCTTTTGTCATTCAAAATAGCTCTCCAGCTTTAACCAGGCCACCGGTCAGAGAGAGTAAACGACGTGTCCGTTATTCACCGACATGACGTCGCCTGGTGGGCTCCAGAGGCAACCCTCTCCCTGGGGGTCCTGGCCCCCCTCACTGTGTCCGCCCAGCTCCCTTTCACATCCTTCTCTCCACATCCCGTGTCACTCCTCTGAAGTTCCCCCATTCAGATCACTGCAGTAGCATGTTCCATAGGCTAACAAGGCTATGCCAAGCCCCATTATAGCGGACTGAAAGGCAAGGGGGCGGAGAGGGGTCGCTACCATTCAGAGTGGCAGGTGTTGTCGCTACATGGTTGAGTGTTTTGTGTCCTACTTGAATAAGTCTTGAATAAACGTTGTATGGGAAAAAGGGGAATTTCGTGAATTTGTTTCCCTCAGGTACCACCATGATGGATTAGGGCAAGTGGGTATGGGAATGTGACCCATACTAAATCAGTGATGCTATCATGTTAGAGTTTGTGGCTCGAAGTAAAGTTGTAAAAAATGAATCCTTTTTGTATGTCACTTACAGAACTCCATAACAATGTTGTGGGCTGTATTATTACACAGAGTACAAACATGTCCTAGTTGAAAAGGTATAGGGCAACACTTTACAGGTAACATTAACTACACTCTAACTGCATGGCAATATAGTAAGTAGGCCTATGGAAAGGCTATGTAATTATATGATATTAATGTAATCATATGATATTAATTTAATTATATGATATTAAGTGTTAGCAGGTAAGTGGATGTTGTACAAGGGCAGTTGACAGCTGTGTTGATAACAAGATGAATGTCAATGTAACATCCACTTAACATACCCCTTAGCCTATATATCACTGTAATATTGTTCTTTTGGTTTTGTTATGCAGTTGCATGGTCGATAATGTAAATATAACCTTAGGGTAATGTGTTGCCAAAAGTAACATCAAGAAAAAGTATCTCTAACCCATTAGTTCATATTATCATTTCCATAAGCCTTCAGATCAGTAAATACACTTCTATAAGCCTGTTTGTCAGCTCCAGTTTTTTGTCTATTCAGAAGTTTAAATCTGATGCAGGTTGAATTCCCACGAGCTCTTTGCTAACGGAAGGGCATAAACAATGCAGTCAGAGTAATTTACCTGGAGTAAGCCTAAGGGACTTCCAAAGGTGAACTCCTATTTACCATCATTAAAACTACAAATCACTTAATATGGATACAAACAGCTAAGCTATTATGTTGCTCAGAGCTTGGGATAAGTTCACGCCTGAATAAGCAAAGATCCGAATCAGAGGATGAATTGAATGAATTAAAAACAGCCTTTGGTAAAAGCGTGATTAAAAAAAGGTGTTGCATCAGACGCGCGAATGGAAAAACACACAGTATGTAAGCTACAGATCAAATACTCAATTTTTCCGAGAAATTCCTGGGAAATCACTTGATGAATGGCTTAAAATGATTAAAACGAGGGCAGTAATTGCAACCTTTTTGGATGACTAAAATGATTGAGTCATTAACCCGCAGCAATCTGTGCTATCGTTAATCCTGACTGTTGTAACAGCAGGTCTGATCCAGCCAGCCTCTCCATCCATCTAACGGCCCTTCACACTCGCCTTCCTCTGGGTCTGGAAGGGAGGATGAGAATCACAGCTGAAACTACAGTGTGTTTGTGTGTTCGAGAGAGAGAGACAGAGATAGGGAGAGAGAGAGGAGTGTAAATCCCAGCCTTCAAAAGAGAAGTGCGCGCAGACCTATTCAGCTCGCGACAAGCACCGACTCTTCTAGCCTGGCCCTGGGTAGATTTCCCCTGACAAAAATTAAACCAGCTTCTACTTGGCACTTTATTATCTCCTCAGCTGAATGATTTATTGTTTGTGGAGCGAAAGAGGGAAAGAGAGGGGGAAGATTACATTTCCAGCCAAAGCTCTGGCCTGATCTCGTTTTTTACTCCCTCTGTCCAGGAAAAAAGCCGCCTGACAAACAGTAATGTCAGCTGTAATTGATCTGGGGTCGGCGGCTGGGCTCGCGGTAAAAGCGCACTATTTAAGCGACAATCGGCCCTGGGCTCCTCAGACGCTGGCTAATGAAGCTGTCTGTCTGGGCTATTTACCTTTCCTTAAATGGAGGAGGAGAGATGTACTGTTGGAGACAGCAGCAGCCGGGAGAAGAGGATGTGGCGCTCCCGCTTTGCCAAAATGGGAGTTGACGACGACGGAGCAATGTAGGCCTATAATTGGTTGTCGCCACTGTCTTAGAGGCAGCCAAATCAGAGCATTCTCCGCTAATGAAATGCCTTGTTTCAAGCCTATCCGTCTTTGTTTTGGAGGCTCCAGGCGTTGGAACAATGCAGTGGTAAACGTCAAACAAACACATTCTCTGGTCAGTGCTTTGATTGATTTGTTCGACGCTAACCCTTTGGCTTTCCTCACGGTTGAGAGATGCACATTCTCCAGTCTGTCCCAACCACCGATGCCATCGCTAAGCGTTCAACTTTAGGGCAGAAGCCTCAGTGACTTCCTGTACTGCGATAGGCTGCTTTCGGGTACAAAAAACATCTAAGCTATTCTTGTAATTGCCCTTGTAAAAAATGCCCCATGTCGCTTCAGTGTATTTCTGAGATAAAGGTGAGACTGTGAGTCCACACATATGGCCTTAAAGAAAAGCTTTGTTGTGGTCACATTAAAGATTTGTAACCCAAATCCCCATAGGAAATGAAGGTCTCATGAACTAGAGTCTCTCAGACTGTGGGACTTTTAGTAGTCTCCCCCCAGCACTCATGTACCATCCATCTTTACTGTAGGTACTAATCTCCTCAGAGCTCCACAACACTGCTTAAAGAGGACCGGAGCCTCATAAAACTCGGGCCAAAAGTAAAAGAAAGCTGCCTGGTTCAGAGGGCATTTTGAGTCATACAAACATAACGTCTGGCAATATGGTGCTAAAGACTAGTGTTTTTTTCCCCCTACACAAACACCCCCCCCCCCCCCCCCACACACACACACACACACGCATGCACACACAGACCGAGATGGCAAGCCTAGTCAAGGCTGGTGAGCCCTGTTCCTCATTAAAGGGGGGGTGGGGGGGTTATTCTTTGATGTAGCCACCCACGGCCCCTCAGTGTCATTGAGTGAAACTTTAAAGCCCTTTGGGTGTTTACACCATTACTGTTGATAATAAAAGACAACATCTTGGCTTTGTTAAATACCTGACATCTCCACTATGAGCTCAAACACACAAGTACCCACACACACACACGCATACAAACAGACACATAAAGCAGCGAACCTGCCTCCACTAACAGGGAGATCTAAACACACAAACATGTGCAAACGCACCCTGACACCATCATGCACAATCCTGCATATCTTCAGAACATGTGTAAGTAATGACACATACACACAGCAAACACATACAGCACACAAACAATCAGACACACACACACACAGACACACACAAGCCGGTGTACCACATACCTCACCCAACACAGATGCAAACAATATGGGAGATCATTTCAAAGCCACAGCGGAATGGCTACATCAGGAGCACATTTGGACCAACAACCAGAGAGTGTGCGTGAGTGTTCATTACACCTTGATGAAGAGGTGCATATTCTCTCCTCCCCATAAGGTCGGTAGAGAGGACGTTTTAGCATGCGTCATGTCATGCTGGAGAGAAGGAAGGACAAGAAACATGTTTGGGTTGATGGGGTAAGATAATGGAGGTGCTCTAGCACCACACCCTACTATACTGGAACATGTGGAAGGCATTAAAAGGCAACAGACAGCCTTGTTTGTCCTGTAAGTACATCAAATCTCAGACAGCCGCCTGCACCAGCTGATTCCAATCCACGGCTCCGCTGCAACAGACTGTGAGATGGAAATAGAGGGCCATATCTGCTCCCTGTCTGGAATGAATTCAGAGGATGAAGAATAATTCTGAAATTAAGTGTGTGCAAGAAGTAATGGAATTAGTAGCTGTGTGTGTATATATATATATATATATATATATATATATATATATATATATATATATATATATATATATATATATATATATATATATATATTGAAGTTATAAACATCTTAACAAGAGTTCTATATAATGACTTAGAATTAGAGTTGATCTTCTGATCTCGGCTGCAACACAAAGATATGTGTTGCTTCTCTGTTAATATTTCACACAGAACATTATGTTCAAATCTTTTTTTTGTCTTTCACTCCAAGATTTGTAAACAAATAAGCTTGTAATTCAACCATATGCCTCCATATGGCCAACCATATTATGGAAAATGACCTCTAGTGAGTCAAGCCAGCATATGTGTCTGGCAACATATAAAGCAGTGAAGGCATCTGTGTGTGCAGTGTGTGTGTGTGTGTGTGTGGTTAACATGATCATCCACATGGCAGAGGGTAGGCATGGTCAGGAGAGCCAAGCCTTCAGGACATATTACATCTCTAATCTGGGTCGGAACCGGATTCACTTTACATTTGTCCCTGATCACTCTCAATCAAAACAGTCTACAGTCCACACACACACACACACACACACACAAGCCCACACGCACACACACACACACACAAGCCCACATGCACATTCACATAGACCGTCCACTGTGCATGGACATGCCCACACACATGGAAAAAGGCCCAACATTCGCGCACCACAAGCAAACATACACATAAAACACACCACACACACATATCAATAATAATAAAGTCAGCCAAGGCAGTGAGCGGGGGGAAGAGGAGAGGGAAGCAGAGGAGAGACACCGCTAGCAGCTGCTACTACTGAGGGTGCAATATATTCAGGGCCAATCAATATAGCTCCTGCAGCCAGTGACACCCAGGCAGACAGACGAATCATTTCCATCTGATACTTAGCAAAAGCTCCCCCTTTTAAAAAGATTGCTTTCAGTCAATGGCAACCAGTTGTCATTTGACTCAGGCCCCTGAAATGAAATATATTGACTCGCGTTATCAATCATGACCACTCTACCGTCACAGGGTCTTCCGAAGGGGAGATCGTTTTGCATTTTGTCCTGGGATCATCTGTTGTAATTACTAAATTAGCATCACTGTGTCCTGTCTGTTCCTCTCTCTCTCCATGCCCAGCTAGTCCTACGCGAGAGGGAATTGCTATCACAGCATAGATCGATGCTAATGCTAACAAAGCTAGTAATTTACTGTACAAAGGCAAACACACTCAGAACTATTAATCAATGTCTCATATCAATTGGTTTAAATGTTGAAGGACGAAATCCACAGGATAACATAAGCGTCATTTCTTTTCATATTCTGTTGGCAACATTCTTAATAGCGTATTCAATGAAAATACCGTCCTTTGTCTGGTTATTCCGAGTTCTGAAGGACACCCGGGGATAGTCAAATTCTGTTAACATTGTTTGAACTTCGTCTCTCTTTATGTTGGTCCCAAAGGGAAGAATGTGAGATTGTGAAGAAGTCTGCTAAGAATGAATGCTGCAAAACAGGCTAGATGCCCAACCAGGATATAGGAGTATTTTTTATTATTTTATCGTATTGATACTTTCCACCAAATAAACAATTTATAAAATACAAATCTACAACACCTGATGTAATAAATAGTTATTTCTTATCTATCCACACTTAGTTTGACTATATTCATCTCATTATAAAGCATCCTCTCTCACAGTGGGCCTTCAGCACAGATAACGAGGCCTAACAACAACAATGACTTTCCCCAATTGTGTGTGTTGTTGTGTTGTCTGTATCACCGTGCCTGCGTGCATTTCACATTCACATTGAGCCAAACCTGCAAAAACTCATCATCGCCCAAAAGGTTGAATGTCATTTATTACACATATCACATTTACACCAAGTGACATTGTCTTTTCAAATTGCCTTGATCTCCTCACTTCCAAAGGTCAGTCCCTTCTCGGGCTAAATCCAAGCTGACAGACAGCGGTGGGGAGGGGACAGCCAAACACATGCATCACCCGCTGCATCACGGCGCTCCAAATTAATCTCTGCAATTAATGGAGAACGAGGCCTAACGCTGATGAGGTCTGACAACTCAACTGGTCAGTGGGTGTTTTTTCCTTTTTATATAGCTCAGCCCCGGCTACTGAGAAGTAACCGCATGAGACAGTCAAACAAATATTTGCATGACATGTGGTTTGTTTAGTGTACGTGCCCCCCCCCCTTTAACTTGTTTCCTCTCTCTCTTTCTCTCTCTCTCTCTCTCTCTCTCTCTCTCTCTCTCTCTCTCTCTCTCTCTCTCTCTCCCCCCTCTCTCTCTCTTTCTCTCTCTCCCCACCTTTCTCTCCCCCCTTTCTCTCCCCCCTTCTCTCTCTCTCTCTCTCTCTCTCCCTCCCCCTCTCTCTCTCTCTCCCCCCCCCTCTCTCTCTCTCTCTCTCTCCCCCTCTCTCTCTTTCTCTCTCAACCCCTCCCCTCTCTCTGCTCTACTAATAAAGCCAAAACAGTGCTGCCACTCAAAGATGACAACACTTGATACGGATCATTACGGAAATAATGTTGAATCAATTCCCCCCCTTGTTATTGTAATCTATTTCTGCCGTTGTCTGCATTTGTGAGGGCACTTTTTTTTTCTCCCAATCATGCATATTCAGATTTTAACGTTGATGTTTAACAGCCAACGCAGCCGGAATTAAAAACCAGGACATTGCGTTTGACTTCATTAAAAAACAAGAAATGATTATCAAGTTTATCTTTGAAACGTCTATTAAAACGCTTGTGACTCTTTGCACTTCGTCTGTCACCTGGGTCCCCTGAGCACTGCACACTAATAGAGATGGTGAAGACTTACTCCCAGGGGGGAGGGAGAGAAAGGGAGGGGAGAGAGGGAGAGGGGGAGAGAGTATGGAAAAGGAAGGGAGAGAGGACGGAAGACAGGAAGAGAGAGATGGAGGGAGGGGGTGAGAGAGGGGAAGAGAGAGTATAGGAGAGGAGAGAGAGAGGACGGGAGAGAGAGATAGAGGGAGGGAGCGAGGGGGTGAGAGAGAAAGGGAGTGAGGTAGAGAGGAGTGGGGATGAGGGAGGAACACAAAAAAGTTTAAGGTTACACAGACAGACAGGCAGGCTATGCATAACACTTCTGGTTTTCCAGCCTCATCTGTCTATCTCACTTACTGCCCATGCGGTCCCTTGGTCTCTCTCTCATACAGGATCTGATTAGCGGGATTGTCATCCCAGCTATCCTCCAAAACAATGCCAGACACAGCCTGACAAAGATGGCCGACGGACGCACGACGCTGACATTCCTTTGGCACATGCAGCCCTCAGTTCTGGATTGTGCTATGAGTTACCCTGGTTGAGGAGACGACAGAGTCGTGGATGGTAGTGATATTAACTTTGTGATATTAACTCTTGCTTGAGGGCATCTCCCAGCTAGAGCGGCAGGAAGTAGACCCCCCTCCCTTTCCCCCTTCCCCCCTCACGTCTGGCCCACATTCAGACAAGCATGCTAGGCCACCAGTGCTCGCCGAGTACCCGGACTATAGTCTGCGCTAGCCTCCGAGGCTAGGCTAAGCTCTGTATGATCTGGGCTGGATGGAGCTGCGATCCAGAGGGCTTTATTATTAGCCGTGACATACACAGACTAATTCAAACGCGGCAGTGGAGCTGCTAGGACAGCTGGCACAGAGAGTGTGACCAAAGAGATCCCTATCAAAGAGCAAGAGGCACTGTGTACATGCCTCTTGTGTCTATGTGCCCTTGTGCGTGTGTGTGTGTGTGTGTGTGTGCATTTCTGTGTCTGTGTGTTAGCGAATGTCCGTGCATGTGTGTGTGTGTATCACTTGTGCATGTGTGTCTTCTTATGTGCCTGTGTCCATATGCATATAAGTGTATGCAAGAGTTTGTGTGTGTGTGTGTGTGTGTGTGTGTAGGTGCGAGTGCGTGGGTGTACCTGCATTTCTATCATCTATCATTGGGTCCCGGTTTCCTCGGTGACCAGCCATGTACAGTATTGCAGACATCACACTGTGCAACAGTTACAGTCATTCAACACACCACGACTCCTAAACACACAGCAGCAAGCAGAGGCTGTAGCATGTTTAGGCCTTCCTTCTAAGGGCATAGCATGATTAAAGCAGCGGCCGAGCATGTACTGTTCGAGGTACGGCAGAACAAAGAGATATCCTGCAGAGCTGTAAACACTACACAACTAACACATGTTCTCCAGACAGATGCTCTCAGCTCGTTACCCAGGCCCTGCAACGTGACCAGCCACCACCACCTACAGAGACATATCCTGTGCATTGATCTCACTCTGTCACAGGCTAACTCTCTCCTTGTAGCCTTGCTCTTCCTACTGTTGGAAGCCCGTGCAAACTGAAACGACAACAAGTTTCACCGCACCCCTTTAAAATGAATACACCCTGAATAATTAAAGAGGGCTTTTAAAGGTTTGTTATCTGTGGGACCGCGAAAAACGCACAACCACTGATGGGGAGAAAATATGGTTTTAACAAGTCGATAATGGCGAGAGGAACATGGATGGCTTAATCAATGCTGGCCGCTCCGTTTGCAAACAAGGACCTGAATTATAACGCCGATAATTGATTTCCTTCCAGATCTTTCTTCAGGTTTTTTTTCCCGTTCTCTTTCCGTCCTCCACGTGATGTCATCGTTTATTGATTCCTTCCCACCAGTGAGGGATGATGGGAAGTTTCTAGAGTTTGTTTTCGCCTGTGACTTTTGCTCCACCACCCCCCCCCCCCACACACACACACACACACACCCTCCATTTGAAATTTGCAAGCTGTACCAGCAGCTTAACCAAAAAGGATTAAGTCCCATACCCAACTGAGAACACAGATAATGCTCTGTAATTGGTAAAAAATGAAGATGAATGGGACAGCCAGATAAGGACCAATTAGCTGCTGGGAGCGTACAGCTGTGGTCTCCTCGCACGTCTCTCTCAGGGGCCGAAGCCCCCTCTTCCCTTCTCTCTAACTCTCTCTCTCTTTCTCTCACTCACACAAACAAACACACACGCTCTCCCTATTTTCTCTCTGTTTTCTTCTCTCTCGCTCTCTGTCCTTATTTCTCTCTCTTTTCCGCACGCACTCGGTCCCACGCACGTCCTAGACGTCGCAGGTCCAAAGTAACCCCTCTCAGGCTCACCCTGCTACACAGGCTCCCCTCACTCAACTGGGGCTGGGAGAGGCTACTACAAGGGGCAGAAGTTTGTGAAAAGTTAGCGGTGGGGCTGTACACGAGTACACTAGGAAAGATGAGCCAGAGCTTCCTAGGAAGGGCAGTGGGTTGTGTTTTGGAGTTTGTCAGAGAGTCCATGTTTACCGGGATGGGGGATAGGTAAGTGAATAGGAGGCTTTCTTGTCGTGGCCGCATCGTGGCATCATCTGTCTGAAGACGGCGGGAATTCCCATATCTAATTACAGACAGGATTTAAGGTCCATTAGTGTTGCCGTGGTGAGGGGGTCTTATGGGTGGTGGCCAGCGAGGGAGGAGGGGAAGGGGGGGTCGGAGGAGGGGAAAAAGAGAAGGGGGGGAGGGCGGATGTCAGAGGGAGAAAAAAAAAGAAAAGAAGGTGACAGAGAGAGATAGATAACAAAACACACACAAAAGAGACAAAAGAGAGAGACACAGAAAAAGACAGAGGGATCTGGAGATGGGTCTTATACACCCACCCACACACAAGCACACACATACACACCCCTCCTCCTTGCTCAAGGTCTAAAACACTTCTTTGTTTCCCTCCTCTCCCTTTCCGAAAAAAAAAAAAAAAAGCAATTCCTTCTCTTGAAATTGGCAGGTGTTTGTTAGTGGGCAGCGGACAATATTTTCTCTCCCAGTAATGAAGGTTGTGTCTGGGGTCAGTGCTCAGGGAGGGAATGGCTGGCTGGTTATCCCCCTCAAGGCCTTGTGCCACACGTGCTATGCTCACTCTGTGATCTGTAATTGTGGCATTTCCTGAGAGGCACAGGAACAATCCGCATTGTATAAAGAGAGGGCTCTCTCACTCTCTCCCCGCTCTTGAAGAGAGGGTCATGGAGAATCAAAGAGAGAGAAAGACAGAGGGGGGGGGGAGAGAGAGAGAGAGAGAGACTAACTAAGGTTGAGGCCTTCGTTCTCAAATCTTTTCCTCTGTTTGTTTCCATCTTCCCCCTTTTGCTCTCTCTCGCATTCTCTCGCTCCTCACCTCTATCCTTCTCTCTCTCGGTCTCTGACAGGATGTCTGCTTATTTTGGCTGGCGGTTTGAACTGGCTGTTTTTCCTTGATAATTAATAACACCGATGCAAACAGGAAGTGCTAATTGTGATGAATATTTCATGCGGGCGGGGGGCATGGGAGGGGGAGAGAAACATTAGCCAGTTCAGTTTACGTCAACACAAACACAACAGAGAGCAATCCAACTCCACTACAAGAACAGAGTGTCCTTCACTGCTTGCCTCTGGCACAATATGCCCCAAGCAGCCCACAATGCTAGCTCTACTTCACAGGAGAGGAGGAGGAGGAGGAGGGGGGGGGGGTTAAGCACCTGTGTGGTAGGTTACTCAACACAGCTGAGTTTCCACACGGGTTTTTCGGGCCAATTCACTTGGATGTGGTCGCTTGAACGTACTACACTGTTTTGTTGTATCAAATGTTAGTGTAACGCGTACAATTACACACCTCAGGACCTTTGTCATTGGGATGATAATACAATTCTTCTTCTTTTTCGTCTTACAATTTCAATGTGTGTTACTCCCTGGTCAGCTTGTTCAGACTAGTATAACTACCCCCATGTATTAATGTAATCATTCTGTATTATATAGTTATGAGGTGTTGAATCCTTCTCCAACTCCTTCTTCTCTTTCACCACCGTCTTCTTTTCATTTCAGTGCATAGTCATGCCATGCTCATGAGCTTCCCAGCATTGTCACCAGCAGCAGCAGTGAGTCTGGCCCTAACAAGGCTGTGGCCCGACACAGTTCTCCAGCTGCACAGTCATGGTTATATCTGTCAACCACTTAAAAGGCCTGCATTCCACAGGCAGGGAGCATGACACACCAGGAAAGACTGTAACTCCTGTCACACCACGGAACGTACAAAAAAATATATATATAATATATATATATATATATATATATATATATATATATATATATATATATATATATATATATATATATATAAAATGGCGATTGTAAATTGCAATAAATGGTTGTATTCCGTCTCGTCTGAACACACTAACCAGGGAAGGATAATGAGAAAAAAGAAGACAAACAAGAAGAAGAGCAACCATTTAAATTCCCCACGAATGTCGCATTCTGTCCTAAACGACCAGAGAGGGACGAGTGGAGAAGAGTAGCCTGATAGGGTGCGTTAAACGGAGAAGAGAAGGCGGCTCCCTGCTGTGTTCTGTGGGCTCGGCTGAGGGGACGGGACAGGAGAGGACAGCAGGCCATATATCTCAAGCATATTATCAGGATGACTCTGTGGCCACCCTGTCACAGGAGAGTGCTTGATATAAACAAGAGATTGCTGCGACACCCGGTAATCAATATTAGGATGGCTTCAGTACCAAACATCATTTGTCTCCGAGACCATTCCTTTGACCAAACGAAGCATTCATTCAAATCATAAATCTGGGCTGATTTAAATGCGCGGAGGGGGAGCGAGAGAGATGGCGAGGGAAGGAGAGAGAGAGAGAGAGAGAGAAAGAGAGAGGAGACAGCGAGCGAGGTCCCCTGTCTTCTGCCTGCCTCTGCCCCTAATGATTTATTTTCGACATTTCTGCGAGCGAGAGATTTGTCCATAGGCAGTGACAGGTCACCTTCAAACGCCACTGGCAGACTGTTCATCACCATGCAGACGAGCATCTCATCGCGGCGAGTAAATATTAAAGGAAAAGAATCCAATTGATTGTGGATGGGGAAGAGAGGCGTCTCCGCCATATATTTCACTCAGGGAGCTAATGCTGCGCTGCAACACAGACCATCCAGAATTATGATTCTTCAGGGAGCCTGGCTGTGTGGCTGTGTGGCTGGCTGTGTGGCTGGCTGGCTGTGCCCGGGCTCAAGGTTACAATTTAAATTGTAAAAAGATAAAACCGTTTCTTATTAGCTCCATCGCCATATAGCCTTGCCGTTCGCATTCACATTTATCTTTATTTCTGTGACCTCGTAGACATGTTTCTTTTCTTTTTTTATTCCCTCTCTCTCTCTCTCTCTCTCTCTCTCTCTCTCCCTCTCTTTCTCCCTCTTTCACTCTCTCTGTTCTTTGGATGGGATGACCTCAAGGTTTCATGCACTCCACTATGACCATTGAGGTTAGAAACCCGTCCCAGCCTATTGTACGGTGTCAAGTACGTTATTCTGTCTGAACCATGTTCACAGTCAAGCAACTTAGTATAGTATGTGAATCAAAACCACAATTTAGCAATCAAAGCTTTGGGGGGGATTACATTGCTTTTATAATTCGTAATAGGCTCATGATTCAACACTATATTATCGTTCTCCACAATACGCTAAGTGGCTCTGTGTGATATTACCCCAAATCCTCTCTGTATTTCAGGGCTAATAATTAATTGAAATGGCACATAGTGAAAAACCAATGCAATTAAATTAAAAGGGCTGAGTTAACAGCTGTGAGCTTTGGGAAACTGTGATCAGGATTTCACTTTTTTTATTCTGGAAGTAAGAACGATGCTCTTTGCCTTTTGATGATGAAGGAGGTTTTTTAAGCTGCGCCAGAGAACGTGTACACTTACCTGGTGGTTGGCCGGGCCGTACCTTTGTTGGTGAACTGCTAGCTAGTTAGCCTGACAAAATCGTTGGTTCAAAACCAGCTGTATGGATTGTGAAATGACAGTGCATCGACGATGCACGTCGTCTTCCAGACATTGCGTGTGGGCGTGTCTGTGCGTGTTCCTCTCTGTTGCACACGCGGTCTCTCTGCACACCTCCTCTGTGTCCTTGTAGTGTTTTGTGTGCGTATGCGATTGCGTGCGCAGTACTCATGCGCACGTGTGTGTGTGTGTGTATTTACATGAGCGTGTGCGAAGGGCTCCCTCACCGACGCTGGAGCTCAGGTCTCCATTCTCGCCATCGACCCCATGCTGGTTGGCGTTGCCGTGGTAACTGCTCATCACCTCCAGCTTGATCTTCTTCACCTTCATGGCCTCCGCGATGGCGGCATTGGCAGCGGCGGCCGCAGCGGCGGTCAGGCCTGGAGAGAACGAACAGGCCCAACACGAATAAAAATCGGAACCAAGGACGACATTTTGGTTTAGACTGAAGGACAGGAGTTTTGAAGATGATGTGTTTTTCTATTGTTTTGTTTTGGGAGGGGGGTGAACACAGAACACAACTAGTGTTACATATAGACGTGCTTCACCTGGAAAAGACTACGACTTCAGACTGTTCCTTCAGGTTGTTGGAACTTCAGTTCCAATTTTTGTAATTCTGTTTGCTTTTGATTTAAATTAACATTACAAATGTAAAGAAATACAGTTTTTTTCATGGATTTTGGACAAACCCTTTTAACATCATGTATTTTTGTATCTAAATATATATATATATATATCAGGATTTCCCGCAGAAAATGTGTTAGTTAAGGTGGTAGTGTGTGGGGGGGGGCTAGTTTGTGTGATAGACTAATGCGTTCTGCAGAGAAACGAGACTGGCGTTGGTCACAGTTTGGAATGGAAGGAAGAAAACAGGACAATGGCGGACATTGCTATAAAAAATATATATATATATCATTTATTTTGTTGACAAGGTAGTTAAGGCGGCAGGCATGTGTTGCTAAGGCGGCCGCCTTAACTGAAAAGTGTTACTGGAAACTCTGTATATCTACCTACGTGTGGGTAAGTTTGAAAAAAGCCAAAGCGGCATGGCACTTCATCGCTTACTTCAACGAGACAATACGATGTGTAACCTGCCACACAGACTGAATAATGATCAACATTACTATTCAAAATCTCTATGGATACACAGTGCCTCTCATAGTGGCACAGCTCTTCAGCCTTTCAGGTTTACAAGCAGCTAGTTGTGTGTGTGTGTTGGGGAAGGGAGGGGGTGTCATCATAAAGGAACTAACAAAGGGTTCAATGTTCCTTTTAGCACTTTTGAGTTATGGCAAATACAGTTCAGCCTTGAGAAGGTGTCATATTTCTAAAACATAACTGGTGTATGGTGGAATTTCTGGGCAATGCCGCAATGAGTCAATGGGTTTGTGTTATTGACCTCTATTTGTTTTGTTCCCCTCACAAACACGGACGTTGTGTTCGGATGTTAGCCGTTGGATTCCATCAAGCTTAAACAAAGCAGGTTCCTGAGGGGGAGGCATGCGTGTTCCCTCCCCCAGTGAGGTCATCCAGGACCTGAGAGGGTAGATGCTGCTTCAAATCCTCCACAGTCGACGGAAACTAATCCTGCCAGAGAGGTGACCTCATGTGGACGACGACTGGGCCTTCGTGAACAGATCTTGGTTCTCCATTAGCCGTTGTTAGCGCTGAGATAACCAGTGTTTGTCATAACTAGGTGTATAGATTGCGCGAGTGCAAAGATCACTTATTAAAAAAAATGAGCCCAAGCAGAATTGTTCCCTTATTGTCACTGGACTGACTGAACTAACAAAAGCGTACTCAAAGTAATATGTTTTCAGTCAATGAGCCAGGCTGTGTTTGTCTCTTAGGCCCAGCGAGCAATGGTACAATGGAACCATTGATTACGACGGTAAACATTCAGTACAGCCCATGACTGACCATGAGTGATACTCTGTTTCGTGTTGGCTAATGGCAGCGGCATTGCAGGTGCGTATCATCGCCACTCTGTTCCACGACAGAGACACGGCCGCAGAAATGATTAGCCCCGCGTCTGAAGGGAGACGCAAGGAGACCTGAACATGTGGCTCGAATACACTTTACAGACACACGCACGCGCACACACACTTACCCCAGCTGAAAGGCAGATGGCGCGAGCCACTCGGAGCCGTACTGACATGGCGGTGCATATCATTTAAAGCCTTGTTTGCATCCGGAAATACATCAAGACCATATTGATGCACGCTATACAACATGTCCGAGAGGGCTCTCTCGTTTGCAGCGAGGCCCTGGCCCGCTATTGCATATGCATGGGGGGGGGGGGGCGTGTGTGTGAGGGGGGGGGGGGAGTGGTGCCCACATAATGAATGTGGCCTCTGCCCGTCGTGAAGGTCAGTTCTCGTTTGCGTGTAACGGAGCGGGAGAGTCCACCGTTGTCCCAAATGAGACGTATGCAGAACAGAATGCAGAGTAAATATTGAAATCACCAACAGAAGGGGGAGGGGGAGGGGGGGGGGGAGAGGAGGTTGCTGTTCTGCACGGCTCAAAGTCAGGGTGGCACGCCGAGAGGCGTTTCGTGTGGACGTGTGGACGTACACTTCAACTGCCGGTGGTGTTTGTTTGGTCACATGTCGGCGAGGGAGGGAAGAAAAAAAAAGTCAAACGTATGGGAAGAACGAAGGAACAGGAGCGGCGCACGTCCGCAAACACGCGGCGGCCCAAGAAAATCTGTCCGTTCGCAACACAGGACACCACCCCATCTCCGACTAAAGACACAGCCGCCGCCTCTCAACGCGCCGCGCCCCTCTACCGTCGGTGTAGCAGGGCCGCGTCAGGAAGCCGGCACGCAGGCCAGCACGTTTATTAAGCTCCTGGACGACGACTCGACACCCACAAGATCCTGACCCCACTCAATGCTCATCTGCATTCATTACTATGCAAACACAACAGTCCTGCTTCAGTCCTGTCCTCCAATGTCACCTCTGTAGGCACACAGTGGTGTCTGTCTCTCTGCTCTCACAAGCAGGTAGGCACACAGACAGGCAGACACACAGGCAGACAGACAGGCGGACAGACAGGCAGACAGACAGGCAGACACGCAGGCAGACAGACAGGCAGACACACAGGCAGACAAACAGGCAGACAGACAGGCAGACACACAGGCAGACAGACAGGCAGACACACAGGCAGACGGACCGACAAGACACAGACAGGTTGGCTCACAGGGACCAGACGGACAAACTGTCCGACAGACAGACAGTCCGACCGAATAGTCTTGCAGAGAGTCTTCAAACAAACACACACAGCACATCTCGGGTTCAAGTGTGAGTGTGTGTCGGTGGGGGGGGGGGCGTTTAGGTACACCCGTTGGAGATCGACGGAAAGAGAGGGAGATGGGAGCGTTTAGCCCGACCAAACAGAGAATAGTCAAGGCTGGGTCAAATGAGGGGGGGGTGGGGGACAGGGGAGCAGCAAATAGCAGAGACGAGGTCTGACGGTAGCCCTCGGAGCAGCTGTCATATGAAATAATAATGAAGGATCTATTAATATGCAAAGGAAGCAGCGGCAGACTGGCTTAACGCTGTCATGCCTCCGCATATTGTCAGGATCTTCATCATTAATTAACATGCGAGCTGCCCCATACCTGCGCCAATGTCAGAACATTCCTTGCGCCCGCGCCCAAACGAACGTGCTCTCTCCGATAGCTAGCTGGCGCCATTCAATTCCAATCAGATTCACTTCATATCGGCACAGAGAAGATTGACTTTGCAGCTCTCTCTCTTTCTCTTTTGAAGAGATAAAGTTACCTGGGCTTATCTGTTGTGTTACGGTTGTAAATGTACTACGATCAGTACGGAAAATACCGGAACCAGGCCGGGAGAGAGACAGTACACGTCAGCAAGTATCGCCAGCTAATTTTATGCATGGGCTGGTGTCGGCCCCGCAGTGACAAACTGGGGTTGAGGAACCGGAGCCGCTCCTAGGTGCATCGGCGCTCTTGAACTGTGCTATTCGCATCATGACAAATTTAGCATCAATTACAACGTGCGCTAACCTTATGTCAAGCGCGGGGACTGGAGTGCGCGCATGTGTGTTGGTTGTGTGTGTCTGAGAGAGAGAGAGAGAGAGAGAGAGAGAGAGAGAGAGAGAGAGAGAGAGAGAGAGGGAGAGAGAGAGAGAGAAAGAGAGAGAGCGCGAGAGAGAGATGGGGGGAAGGAGAAAACGCTAGGGAAATGACACTAAATTGCCTAGTGTTTTATAGGGGATATATATTGTACTGCTATATCCACACACACACACACACACACACAGGCAAACACTCACACAAACACGCTTCCACGCGCACAGACACATAGTCATCCCGCAGTCCGACACCATTACATGATCACATGGTTCTCATGGTCTTTCGCAGTGTGTGCTTCAGTGTGTACTCTCTGGGTAACGTGCAGGTGACATCCGCCTGCCTGAGGGGGAAGGCTGCAGGGCTGTGCTACTGAGCAGAGTGCATGGCGCACCCAGACCCTGGCCCTAACTAAGTTATCCAGATGCTGCTGTTTAAGCAGCGTCCAGAGCCGAGG
The DNA here is from genome assembly GCF_054491055.1 of Hypomesus nipponensis. Lineage (NCBI taxonomy): Eukaryota > Metazoa > Chordata > Actinopteri > Osmeriformes > Osmeridae > Hypomesus > Hypomesus nipponensis. Next base: position 20,115,088 of record NC_140383.1, read on the forward strand.
AGGGCGGAGGGTGTGTCATCTCACCAGGTGTCACTCTGCAGCATTTAATCTGATTTTAGAGAAGTGGGGGGTGGTGGGGGGTGGTGGTGGGGGTGGTGGTGGGGGGGGGGGGCAATCTCCCTGGAATGCATCAGCATCTGGACACACTCCAGAGCAACACTTTTCCGGGGGGGGGGGGGGGGGGTCACACACACACACCTACCTACATGCGTGTTGCATGTGTGGTGGCACCCAGATAGATGATTTCCATTAGAGGTAAGTCCTAACTGTGGTAGGATGTCCTTCTCGGAGTGAAACCAGAGTCAAGGGCAGAAGAAGCATGTAAACAATGTGTCGTACGTGCATGTTTGTACTGTTGCATACTGAGGAACAATAGACATAAAGTACTGTGGGACACTCTCAAACACCCTTTACTGGTTGAATAATCTCTGCGACCCGGTTCTAAGTTAGCTGTGGGGAATTAAAACAAACAAAAGCTTCCCGAAATAGAATGAATATAAACTAAGAGTGATGCTTCCTTGCATTAGTTATGGCAGTTTCTCGTCTCCCCGGGCAAGCAGGGAGATTGTGTTATTGAGCGATTCGCTGGATCTTGGTGCATGGAACCATGCAGAGAATTTTCTGCCTAATTTTGGTTAAATGGGCGTCACCTGCCTGAGACAGATGGGGGGTCTGGCCAGCCAGCAGAAACGCCAGCAGGATTTTCATTTGCAAATCCACCGTCAAGAGAGAGCGAAGACATACTGCTGTGAACACAACACCTTCTCCTCTTTGGCGGCGTAAAGTAAATGTTTGGTGTTGTTGTTTTTTTTTTTACTTCCTTGAGTTTACTGAATTTCAAAGTATTTAGCCAGCGTGCTTACAGTAGAACAGATGCAACTCTAATGTTTTTAAGGTAGTTTACCGGGGACAGACAGACAACATTGGATGTGCCTCTTTAAGATCATTTCAGGGACATCGCATTTTGAGACCAATCTATTCATGTGTTTTAACACGAAGACTGACGTTAATTAAACACTGTTAGTCATCTACTTGTCTGTGGCTTTTTGGCATTATCATATCTGTGTCACCAGTAAAACTTGGGACGGGTTTGTTCATTGTTCAGCAAATGTGTTTATTGTGTCACAGTAGCGACAAAGCAAGGCTTATCGTTAACCGGCACTTAGTGGAAAAGTCTTCCATCACACAAAGACGGCAATAGACCCAAGTTATGAGAGACACCAAAAACCTCAATTACGTTATCTCCCACCCCTGAATACCCAGACTAAATGTCAAGATCATGGACTCCCTCCGGGCTTAAAGGGGATGATATCAAAAGGCTTTTCTGTTGCTTTATGTTCCACTAAATAAAACTGGGCTTTTCTCATCTTTGTCCCTGCCTGTGTTCCTCCTGCCCTTTCAGTTCGTCGTTCCCAATAAGACAGCGATAGTGTGTGACCTCACCCACAGTCCCACAGTTCAAAGCCACAGCAGTCCGGCAGCCTCCATTGTTAAGGATGGTCCAATCTGTGTTTGCTATTGAATTTCAAACACTTCACCGACGCCTCTGCTCTCTTGCGTTCTCTCTCCCTCTCTCTCTCTCTCTCTCTCTCTCTCTCTCTCTCTCTCTCTCTCTCTCTCTCTCCCTCTCCCTCTCTATCCCTCTTTCTCTTGCTCTCAGAAACACACTCGTGCTGTTTTTTGAGAGATAGGAAAATATGTTTGTAATACACGCGCTGGAGCGTGGGCAATCTTTCAAGCAAACCTGTAGATTGTAGAAAACGGTGGCAATGAAAAGTACTGTATTTCCTTTCTTCTGTTTCTACTGGATGGTAGTTTCTGGTTGGTTAAACCTAACATGTGCAGTAGTTAAAACGAAGACTTAAGAGAACCCAACAACGGTACAATATCATTAAAGACAGGCAGAGAGCATAATATGCAAATGAGAGCATTTGCAGCCAGCGACATCAAAGCAGTCACAATGAAATCAGCCACAAATAGAACAAAAGCATTAGCTGCAATAAGACTTGCCCCTGGGCTGCATTAGGGCAACAAACGGTTGTTGTTGATTCTTGTGGCGATAAGCTTGCTTTAGCATCACCAGTGCCTATGTACATACACCAGTGGAGTGGATTTAATCGCACTAATTAGAACGCTCTCAAGGCAAAAAACGACCAAAAATAATCTGAGAAAATAAATCCACTCTCATTTATTCTCCCTGCGTGCATATCCGGAGGAGAATAGCAGGATATGTTTCTTTTTTTTTTCTTTTTTTGAAGGAGTGGAGGACGCCAGCGTCTGGTGTCTGGCGTGGTGGTTGGGTGCATGTGTCAGTTTGGTCTGGTCGCCATTTAGAGGACAAACCACGGGACGCTGGGATGCCACTGGGGAAGGGAGGAGGAGGGGGAGTGTGAAAGAGGGAAAGTGTGTGTGTGTGTGTGTGTGTGAGAAAGAGACAGAGAGATAGATAGCTAGATAGATAGCTAGATAAAGGGAGAGACAGAAACGAGACAGGGAGGTAATGACAAGAGAGGAGAGAGAAGGGTGTGAGAGAGAGAGAGACACAGAGAGAGGGAGAAACAGTGAAAGAAAGAGAGAGAGAGAGAGAGACATAGACAGACCGAGAGAGACAGAGGGAGAGAGAGACTACCGTACCTGTGGGGGGTATCATCCCCGGGGACATGAGTCCGGGGACAGAGTGGGGCATGATGTGTGGGTTCTCTGGTGAGGTCACGCTCTGGGTCCTCTTAGGGGGCCTTCCCGGTCTGGAGCTGGAGAGGAGGAATGGACAGAGGGGGAGAGACGGATGAATAGAGGGTAGGTGGGTGGGGAAACACAGAGAGTGGGGGAGGAGGTGAGGGGGGCGAGTGAGGGGAGGGGAGAACACTTTAGACCTTTCCAGAATGCAGTTCCATCGACGAAAGAGCTAACATTGGCTGTAAGTAAATAAATTCCTTTTCAAGGACAGTTGCTTTCTGCAGCTCAACATAATAGACTTCCATAACTAATTAGATTACACGGTGAATTCATTTCCTTTATTGAAGATCAACCACTTTTTAGATGCATAATTCATGCCCCGTAGCTCGTTACCTGCTCCTCTGTATTAATATCCCGGCACTATTTGAATTGCCTCGTTTGCATATGCTAAAATCTAGTGCACGCGGCCCTCGGCCCGAAATTACATGTTAACTTGTTATAATTATTGCAGTCAGGCCACTATTGATTTATGAGACTTAAAAAAAAAACCAAATATGTGTAGTTCTGGTAATGAATGATATTTTAAGGTTCTTCAGGAAATTAAAAGGCAATGGCTGCCTTAGGAAATGTTCTGCTTGCCTGATTTAATGCGTGTCTTAGCTGGAAGGTGGTGTGACAAGGGTGATTCAGACTTGTTGGACGTTTTCTGATGGGAGGACTTTTATTACTGTAAACGAGGGCCAGGGATCTAGCTGTGATAAATGAGAGTGCCAGATCGCAAGGGAGGGGGGACGGGGGGGGACGGGGGTGGTAACAGGGACAAGGATGGGGGAGCTAAGAGTGTGAGCCCCCCCCCCCCCACACACACACACCCCCAGGAGCTCTGACACGTCTTACTCATTCACATCTGACTCTTACCACCCATTTGTATCACGATCAATATCTATTTGAGCTGGCTCAGTTATGGATCTGGGGAAAAGCCTGAGGGCCTGTATTACAAAAAATCTGGATGGCGACGAAGAGCTGGGACGTGTTAGCATGTGTGTTCCTCATCAGGCAGGAGTCCAGGTGTGTCCGATGAAGATGGAGGGTCATGGAACGACACGAGCTGAGATGCTCCAGACAGGGGAGCTCATGTGGACTCGGCAGCCCAGAACAATGTTATGTCCATCGTGTCTGCGTCTTCAGAGTCCAAGTGGAACATACAGAACCAAACACCTTTAACATACAGATTCTTTTGACTGGATTTGATTATGCCATCTGGTTAAGGCGAAGGTGAGGTTAAGGTGTGTGAGTGTGAGAAAGAGACAGAGAGAGAGAGAGAGAGAGAGAGAGAGAGTGAGAGAGAGAGAGAGAGAGAGAGAGAGAGAGAGAGAGAGAGAGAGACAGAGAGCGTCTACAGTATGATCTGGCCAACACTCTCCCTCAGTCTACAGTACAGCAGGGCTGGATGCAGAGGTATCCGGCTCAATGTGCTGCTTTGTATGACTGTGCCATTATGAACTCAAGAGAGAGAGAGAGAGAGAGAGAGAGAGAGAGAGAGAGAGAGAGAGAGAGAGAGAGAGAGAGAGAGAGAGAGAGAGACAGAGACAGAGAGCGAGAGAGAGAGAGAGAGAGAGAGAGAGAGAGAGAGAGACAGAGAGCGAGAGAGAGAGAGAGAGAGAGAGAGAGAGAGAGAGAGAGAGAGAGAGAGAGAGAGAAGAGAGACAGAGAGAGAGAGAGAGAGAGAGAGAGAGGAGAGAGAGAGAGAGAGAGAGAGAGAGAGAGAGAGAGAGAGAGAGAGAGAGAGAGAGAGAGAAAGAGAGAGAGAGGGACAGAGAGGCAAGAGAGAGAAACAGCTAGAGAAAGAGAGAGAGAACAAATGAGTACCCGCTCAACCCAGGGACGACTGGAAATGTAATTCCTATTTCTATAGAAGCACCTCTTTGATCTTATGAGAGGCAGAGATCGCAGACAGTTTTGCTGTCATCACTTTCACTTGTACTCCGCTTGAATTATTTATGAAAGACCTCAATAGAGGGCATGTGATGGGTAAAAATTCTTTTTTTTTCTCCCGTCCCCCAACATTACTAAAAGCAGAAAAACTCAAACGAACGAAAATGTCACATCGACTTTCGATCGCCCAGAGGATCAGTGAGTGAGGGAACTCAGGCACATTTACTAGTGCCAATAGTAAGAGAGTCAGTTGGACCAACTGTATAGACGAGATCATTGCAGCTGAATGGGCTGGACCACATAACACTGTATGGACACTGTCTATGGTAGGCACACTGTCAACTTGCACACAAAAAAGCTACCAGTGCTGCCATTCAACATGACAGTTTTTGATTTATTCAGCGGCAAGATGAAAGATAAACAGTACTGTATGCTAGCACATTTGTGCTGTCATTCGCCATGCCTGAGGTCACACTGCCTCTATGATGAAGTAGCTGACCAGCTGAAGAAGATCCAGATGTTACCGAGGTCAGTGGCCCAATCAAGAACTAAACAAACAAACCCCCCCGAATTGGTCCTTGTTGGTTTTGGAGTCGTGGACATAGATAACGGCATGCCGATTTACATCTGGAGTCAGATGTCATGGACTAAACTTTGACTTTGTTGTCCTATTTTAGCATTGAGATCCGGGGCGGGGGGGCGGGGGGGGATGAGTCCGATTTGGACTGTCCGCACACAACTTGTACAGTAGCCGGTGCGTACTGTACGCTGCTCAGTCGACATGGCCAGGCCCAACCAGGGCACAACTCTGGACCCAGAGAGGAGGAAGTCAACCTGGCCCCAAACAAAAGAGCCAGGCTATTTATCACCCAGCAGATGCTTCTCCTCTAAATAGCCCTGGCACAGAAACTGCCCCCCAAACTAGGCCATCAGAACAGGACGAGACGGCAAAACCGGAATTTATGATTCGGGATTTTGGGGTCTGGGTTGGGAATACTGGGCTTCTCTTTTTGTTGCCTTGGCTCCACTTCTCCTGTCCCCTCCCCTCGTTTCTGTTCAGTTCCAAAGATGGGGCATGATTAAACATGCGGCGGGCTCCTACCGCCCCTGTCTGTGTGTGCTCATATCCTGCTATTGGAGCGCTGCTATTGGAGGTTAAACATTCTACCCCGACACCCTTTGTCCTTCCCTGTCGATAATACAGGCCTCGGTGATATCTCTGGCTTCAATTTAGGAAACAAAATAAGACCAGCTCTCGGAGGTGGGGGGGTGGCGGGGGGGGTGGCGGGTGGGGTGCCAATATGTTACACATCTAGGAATTCCTTCTTTTTTTTCTACCATGGTGAAAATAAAATAGAGTTGAACTTTCCCTGAACCAGACTTCCTCTGCTGGCTGGTTCTGTGTGCTGACCCGTTGGAGAGCACACGGCAACCTGATACTATCCAACACACTACACCACGCTGGCAATCAGATTACACTGGGCCCAACAATACACTCAGAGCCGGTCCTGTTTCAATGTAACAATGCAATAAAAGCAAAGTAATTAAATTCGTGTTCTCGCCCCCTTTTACAGGAAACCAGCGCAAGGTGATATGGAATAACAGGAGGTATTATACTGTACCATTACATCAGATAGCAGTGTGGCTTCAGATGTTATGGCAAAATACTGACACACATTATCAGGCCTTTCTGTTGACAAAAGCAATAAAAGGGATCCTATTACGACGAGTGACGTTAACAGAGCGATTAGAATCTGGCATAAACCAATTCTCGACACAAACAGTGTCCGGGCCGAGCAATCTCACTGTCCCTAACAGGTTGGCGCAGACAACTTCATCTCGTGCGCTCCAATTCTTTTCCTCTCTTCCTCTACGCGTGGGTTATCGGCCCGCTGAAAGTTTTCCTGTTTAAAGATCACAACATTATTTCAATCAGGCTCGTGGTGAGCCATTAACCTTTTATCTCCGTCTTTGTTTGACGTTTCTAAAAGGTAAGGACGAAGATATTTATTCCATTTCCGCCCGGTCAGCCAAAACAAGCGAGTGAATCATTCCGTCTGGCGGCTTGTGTAAACAAAAGCTCTCTCCAGGCCACTGCCAATCAGACCTTATAAAATATTAACCCAATGTCATTGCCCTTTTAAAATCTCTCACCTAGAATTCCCTAATTGTTCCTTTTCTTTATCTCTCTAGAGCAGAGAGTAAATAAATTAACAAAATAGCTTTTATCGCCCTGAGTCACCTTTTAACTCTGGGATTATCAGGGGTTTATTTTTCATTTCTCTGGCTGCGATAGCAGAGCACGCCCCATTGATTGGTTTGCAAAGGTGGTGACCAGCCAGAAAAACAAGCAGCTATTGATGGAACAAAGCAGCACTTTACTCTCTTCTACATACTTTAGTCTGCCGTCTAGCAGACGCTCACAAGCTTTTAGGAATAATACAAACTATATACAATGCCTAGAGAAGAAAAAAACATGTAGGCCATATGAAAAAAGGTTCACGTTTTCTGGCGTTAATCAAGTCTTTTAAAAATGAATGTGTTCTACTAAGAGATTGTGTTGAAAACCATTTAAAGGTGTGATTCTGGTCTAACTAACAGCCTTTTTATATTATCTGCAGATAGGATGATGTCGTTGGTAGATGAAGAGAGGCCTTGATAAAAAATTTGAGTTAATTATACATACATTTTTTTTACGATACGCATCTGTTTCAGCAAAACACTAACCTCCTCCTTACATTTTTTTTTACACAGGGCACTTTTCTTTTATGTTTAAGTAATGATTTCAAAAACATATTCAATCAAATAGTGATACATGGTATTCAATCATCCATCCATCCAGCCATCCTTTGTTGGCTTATCCTCGTCAGCTTCCTCTCACACCTGTCACACAGGTAGCTACATCTGTCTTATCTGATCCAGGTAGCTAGATCATTGCGTGTGTGCGTATGTGCTCGTGCCTGCACGAATCTGTGTGGAGCACATTCTATATTAAAAACACTCTTTTATCTATTAGCAGCAGGAACAGCTGCATCCGCTGGTAAACTGTGAACTTTTGTTAGGGAACAATATATCACAGATGAAACGCGGAGAAAATCAAAGACGAGGGAGAGTTAGCATCAATCCCACTAAACCCTTTCTAAAGAGCTGACTGTCCTTAGATCCTTCCCAGCCCTGCCCACGGAGAGAGAGGAGAGGGTTGGGATAGAGAGACACAGAGCGAGAGGGAGGGATGGAGAGAGCAAGAGCAAGAGAGAGAGAGAGAGTCTGCCCAATTGCCTGTCTTTTCTGTGTCTTTGTCTTGTCTGTGGTCACGCCTGATTAGGACCAGGGTAGGTGGGTCTATCAGTACCTGCTAAGACTTCTGTGTGGCCGTATGTGTGGCCCACAGACATGTGAGACAGAGAGACAGAGTGTGAGAGAGAGCTGCATGTATATAGTGTGTGTGTGTGTGTGCGCGTGTGTGTGTGTGCACTTGTGTGAACCACGGAGAACTTTGCTTATCTGATTGAGCGGTTTGAAACCTCTCAACTGTGAAAAGAGAAATCCCCCCCAAAAAAAGAAACGAAAGAAAGATGCGAAACACGATAAATCGCAGACTGTTGCAATGCATCATTAATGCTAAAAGCGGATTTCATAATTGTAGCTACATCCTATAATTGTAGAGCCCAAGATTGTTTAGCATCATTCAGACAGCTTCTGATAATGAGTAAGCAGGCTTCCAACATCATGGGAATTGATGAGCGAAGCCTAATTGGTTGACTTTTGCATGCCTAATGGACGATTCCTTTAATTAAAAAGATACTGTACCAAATGTTACAAATCAGATAGTGCCAAAAGTAAATGCAGTTAATCAAATGTATGAGAATGAGAAGTTCCAGGAAAGCCTAAATGAGATTTTTAGATATGATTTTTCTCCCATTATTTATTAATTGCAAGTCCCTTTGGTTAACAAAACAGAACAGGTCTTATCTTCAAAACTCTGAGGAAATTTCATCTAACCGCGTTGACTGATCTCTCTTTTTTTCGCGAACTGCGATGCATATGAAACAAGTCTTCAAAAAACAAGGCTTTAAAAAACTTCAGCTAGTCAGGGTGCCTTTGAGGATATTTAATTAAAATCTAATCCTGCATTCATTAAGGCTCACATAAATTAAGCTGTCATTCATAAGATTTATGGATTCTCATTTGCATATTGCATACAATTCATCAATTACTCAAGTATGAAAGGAGAGCATTTTCCCCGGGAGCAGCCTGCTAGCCTGCCAACATCTGAAATGAGAGAAAGAGCAGAACTGTCAAGCCGTTCACTGCTAACTTTCCCCACAATGTCTCTGCCTTGATTAATCTCATTTTCTAGGCATCCCTTACAAGATTGTACACAGTCCAGCTGCACTTTTCAATTATTTCTCCTGTCCTCTCCACTAACTTTCAATGCAGGACGGGCTGTTGTGTGGAGGGGAGACGACTTCAGGCTCTTTGTTTATCACGTCTGTGCCTCTCTGGGACCATCGTGAATTAGAAAAGTGAGGTTTCGGAGACACTAATGTAGCGGTTTTATAGTGAAGGTTGTCAGAGCACGGCTCAGCGCGCTGCAACAGCACCTCTTATCTCTCCCGTCTAGAAAGGTGGACGTCCACAAAGGCATTCTGACGGAGGGGAACACGCAAAAAGGACGGACGGTGTGTGTGGACGCGCGAGAGAGAGCGGGAGAGAGAGAGAGAGAGAGAGAGAGAGAGAGAGAGAGAGAGAGAGAGAGAGAGAGAGAGAGAGAGGAGGGGAAGCTGACTGCTGGATGCATAAAAACTCCCCTTTTGGATGGCAGGCTCTGGGAAACACAGTATGGAGTAAGTGCTTAAAGGTAGCGAAGCGTGAATGCAGCCCCAGATAAAAAGGTCAGACAAAAACAAACAGAGCACTCGCCAGGACCAATGGAAATTAATTGACTCGTTAATATGCATGGCTAATAAAGCTCAAAAAAAGAAAGGAAAAAAAAAAAAAAAACTTGAATCATTGTCAAGCATTCCCCTTTCTAATGGTCCTTATTTTCAGCTTGAGGAGGCCTGGGAGATTTGACTATGTGTATCAATCTTCTTATCAATCTCTATTGAGAGAGAGATAGAGAGAGAGAGAGAGAGAGAGAGAGAGAGAGAGAGAGAGAGAGAGAGAGACAGAGAGAGACAGAGAGAGACAGAGAGAGACAGAGAAAGAGGGAGGGAGGGAGAGAAAGAGAGACGGCAAGAGAGAGAGACAGAGACGGAGGGAGAGAGACGGAGAGAGAGAGAGAGATTGAAAGAGAGCGAGAAAAAATGAGAAGAGTCGTGTTCCTTAACCCCCATGTGCCCCCCCCCTTCAGACAAAGGCAGAGTTGTTCTGCTGGAGGGATTAATTGAGAGTTAATCCCGATTCCTGGCAGCGGAACAGACCCATGGTAAGAAGTGAAAGTCATCCTGAAGGGTAGTTAATTGGTTCCCCCGTAGCAAAAACCTCAGGATAACAGAAATCAAGAAGCTTTTTTTCCCCGTTTTAATCCTCCTCCATTGTTTCACGAAATTGTCGTTGAGAGTGACTTCAGATAGAGTCAGTAGTTAAGTCTTTTTAATTAGTTCAAAATTCGACCAGTGGGGTTACAACAAACAAACTGAGCCAGGACAATGGCTTTGATTAATAACATTGTTTGAGAGATGACTGCAAAATCAATACCTGATAAGCCGTTAATATCCATTACATATATGATACTTAGTGTTCTATCTCCTCATAAATAATGACTCTATAGTGAGACAGAGAGAAGGAGAGAAAGAAAGAAAGAAAGAATGACAGAGATTTTGAACTTTTGCATCGGCAAAACACTTCACAATACTTTTCAAGCCAATAAGTCGTTTCTACAGTATTTGAGTTTGACGTGGAGAGAGAGAGAGAGAAAGAGGGAGAACGATAAAAAGAGAGAGAGAAACAGACACCACTCACAGACAAACACGTCATGTTTAAACTAAACAGGATGCACGTAATGATTAACATTAATTGCACTGGTGGTCCGCAATCCTGCGTGAAACATTAAACAAAAATACTCTTCCGTTGATTCCCTGTTTTCAACTGGGGTTTTTTCTTTTTTATATATAATTAATGAAACACAAATATTCCGAGGACTCCAAAAATTATCTTGAGAGGAAGAGAGATGTTTATATAATCAGAAATGTTTACCCCCTCTCCTTGGCCTTTTTTCTCTCTCTTACTCTCTAACTAAATATCTCTCTTTCATTCTCTCTTCCTCTCTCCCTGTGCACAGTGGGAGAGGTTAGAAGCCTGGTCTGTTTTTCACAGTTTCCCCCATAAGGAGGTACAGTGTCTGATCCCCAGAGGACAGGCTGTTATGAGAGCCTGTTTGCATATTTAGACACGATCCGCGCTGTTTACCGTTCCCCACTCTCGCCTGCTCAAGTTCACTCCAGCTCAGAACCTCGTCAATTTGGCCAGCTGTGCTTTAAACGCATGTTTACAACAATAACTTCAGCGCTAACAGAGCATAGCAACCACACACGTACACACACAGACACACACCCTTTCCCAGGGAGAGCGAGGAAGGTTCAGCGAGATCTCAGATGAGAATTTGCCGTCAGTTAGAGAGGAATCAAAGCGGCTCTCCGTGGTCAGAGGTGTTTTGTTTCCTTTGTATTCATCCTTGTGATTCTTCCAGAAATATATCTGGCATTAACAGGAAGTGTAAGAGAAGTGGGTGTGAATGGGGAATGTGTGTGCAAGTGGGGGGGGGGGGGGGGAGTGGCACATACCAGTTTAGAACTGGTTCACAAGGACCAATTGTCACCTGGTGTGGAACTTGTCATCCTCTCTAAAATGACAATTACCTCAGACGGAGGCTTATCTGCGCTTTGGCGTAGACGTGAGTCTCTCTCTCTACTCTGGCTAAAGCACCGCTCTATTCCTCAAAGCTCCAGATTCCACTTAAATGCTTCATAAGAAGCGAGTTGAGATTAAAAAAGAAAAAGACAGGAGAGGCAATAGGCCAGCTCAGCAGATAGCGGCCAGCCTGCTTGGGGTCCCTCTCACTTGATGATATAATTCCTAATGTACGGCCTGAGTAGACATAAATCTTACATGGCGGGGATCACCTGAGAGTATTCTCTCTCTCTCTCTCTCTCTCTCTCTCTCTCTCTCTCTCTCTCTCTCTCTCTCTCTCTCTCTCTCTCGCTCTCGATCCTGCCATCTCGCTCTGCCTCGATCCCTCCCTCCCTTTCTTTCTCTGTCCTCTCTTTCCTCATCCCTCCCCATCTAACTCCCTCCCTCCCCACCCTCTTGCTTTCCCCCCGTCTCTCCCCCGATCCATCCCCGTCCCTCCCTCCCTCCTTCCCCCTACATCCCTCTCTCCCTCCTTCTCCCCTCTTTCTGCCCCTGATGATGAATTGTTTGCTACATCTCGGAGACTAAAATCCTTCAACCCCTTCAAGCCTGTGTTTCTAATAAGGGCTAGGTGCAGGCAAGAGGTGACAGCATGATGAATATCACAACAGACAGCTCCAATATGGGACAATTTCACCAGATCGATATCTCACTGCAATATCAGAGAAAAGGAGCCGATATTAGTCTACACAGTGTATTACAGCTGTTGGGAAAATGTCTTCTCTCTTTGCACTCGGCATGAACCTGGGCTATATTTCATCCGTGTCGGCGGTCGGTTTACACACTCGCAAACGCGCTGGAAACGAATCAGAGCGCCAGTAGCAAAAGGCTCGGCGCATCTGCTTAAAATTACCGCTGGACTGTGACGCACCCCGGAATCCTCGTGTTCTACATGGGAAACCGGCTATCCTATCAGGAAGGGAGGGGATGGGGGGGTTACAGGAAGTTATTTATGTGTCACACCAAAGGTCCTGTCAACTGGTTAAAATGCAGAAATTGCGGGTCTCGCTGGTGACTTTAACAGTGGTGGTCGGGAAGCAGCACAGGGCCCATGGATGAAACATTAACGAGACAGAGGTACTGTGGCCCGGAGCTGCTAGGGAATGGGAGGAGGCACCCCACACACACTACCAACACACCACACCACACTGCCAAACACACCACACACACTGCCAAACACACCACACACACACTACCAACACACCACACCACACTGCCAAACACACCACACACACTACCAACACACCACACCACACTACCAACACACCACACACACACTACCAACACACCACACCACACTGCCAAACACACCACACACACTGCCAAACACACCACACACACACTACCAACACACCACACACACTACCAACACACCACACACACTACCAAACACACCACACACACTGCCAAACACACCACACACACTGACAAAACACCATACTCTCTCTACACAGACCTTCCACACACACACTGTACACACTTTACTGAACACACAGTCTCAACACACCATTCACTTTACACAGTCTGTACACTTTCAGGGCACACCAATTGCTCTCATACCACACATACACTCCATATACACTCTCTACACCTTTGGTATACATTATATATATACTGTCTACACACTCTCTTACACGTTCTCTACCCGATGTAATGTGCTGTGTGCCTTATGTCAGATCTTCAAGATCATACAGGATCTGAGTTCTTGTTCACTCACATACAGTACTTGTTGAATCACATACAGTAACAGCGGTACTTGCTGAGTCTAGGGTTGGTATCGAAACTCGGTGCTAATATGGCGCTGGTACCTACAGTATATGACCGGTATGTACTGGACCGAATCAGAACGCAGATGTCGGTGCCTCATTTTGGTCCCACTTATATGCCTGAGCAGTCAGTTGAAATATTTGCCCTCTGGTTGTGACAAAACAGGCAAGGAGTCGGCGTTTTGGGATGCAAGTGCACGAGAAACTTTACTGAGACATAAACATGATAGAGAACTAAGAGCAAAGGCCACACGGCTATCGATAACAAAACAATGAATAAGACTTCACAGCGAGGTCAGAGACAGCTCTGCTTATATAGTCCTACTAACAAGTCAATACAAAACAGGTGAGTCTAATATTCCGGTGATACAGATCGGTGCTCCAAAACGGACGAAAGAAGCATCATCACCGCACATGATCGGTGGTTAAATTATACTGCGGATACAGATTATTCTGACACTCGTGGTGTCAGAATAATCTGAAAAATAAATTCCCGACTGAGAAAATCAGTCTTATTTTTTGTCAATAAAAAAACTTGGCACCATTTTTTAAGTATTGATTTGGCACCTGTATCGTAAAAACCCAAACGATACCCAACCCTAGTTGGGACCCATACAGTAACAGCAGTACTTGTCGAGTCACATACAGTTGGAAAGGGAAATGGAGGGAAGTTCCAAAGACTGGGCGAGAAAAACAATTTTCGATCAGAAATCCGAAAAACGAGAATGAGAAAGTGAGAGAGAGTTAGAGGGAGGGATTGAGAGACTGCAGCCTCTCTTCTCCAGGGGTCCAGGGTGGAGGGCCTCTCTCCTGTCAACAGCAATAGGGCCGGGCCCCTGTGAGAGCCTCGTTACCGGCTATTAATGGAACACAGTCCACTGTGCGCAGGGAACTTGTCAGTGCTCCATTAGAGACTGATAAACATATAATACAAAAGTGTCAAACGCTGTGTGTGTGCATGTGTGGTGAAGGGGTGTGGGTATTTTTGAGACAGCAGCGCTGCGGTCATTCCCATGTTCTGGAATGATTCTGTGGGGGGGGAGGGGGGGGTGAGAAGAACTCATGGAGATAGAAGACAGAGAGAAACAGAGAGGGGATGGGAAAATTTGAAAAGAGAAAGTGGGAGGACGAAAGACTGGAAGCGGCGGGTGAATAAACACCGCATGAGTATTTCCACGTCCGCCGAGCAGTTACAGGATACACAACTGCAAACGCTGCGCCGTGCAGATCCCTTAAGGCACTCTGACATATCCCTATTGTCCACAGCCCCACCAGGACAGAACCAAAAGAAAGCTACAATCATCCTCAATTAAAACTATAGGACTTCACATAACCGAACAAACTAACCCACAATGGGGACTCTGGGCCCTGTTCAAAAACTCCTTTTGATCATTTCAGCACGGGAAACATCCACAGAAACTGCAGGCGCCATGCAAGGCACCCTGGGAACAAGCTGTTCCTATTATTCTAATTGGGAGCCATCAGCTTCAGATACGTCTAATGGAGAGGGATTTTAAGCGTTAAAGAGCTACGGTTTGAGAATCAAACACCAGTTCACTTTTTCTGAAGGAGGCGTTAACTCAACGCCGCAGTGGTGCGCTGCCAGTAGGAGAGGTCCAAGGCCTGCTTTGGACCCTAAGTGTGCTTTTACTTTGGGAGTTAGAGGCTTGACTGCATGTACCGCACTGGTACTTCTGTTCAAAGGGGGACGCTATAGTCTTGCATTACTATAGGTTCCATCCATGAGTGGGTAATTGGTTACCATGATGCTTAATCAGTTAATCTACTAGTTTTTTTTTGTGCGTGTTTTTTTTTTTTGGTCCTCTTCTCTTCTGCAGAGAAATATCAGAGGTTCCATAATTAAAAACGTGTCAGGTGAAAGTCCAACGCGTTTCCTCGCACTGTATGTTCTCACATTCCGCGCTTTGTTCAGCTTATTAACCTCCTCTCTGCTCGCCGCGCCTTTAAATGAAATCTTTAGCCCCTTACATGTGAAATTAAAACTGCCCTCCCTTGAGCGCTTTTAATTATTCTTCTTCGGGAGGAAACTTTGGCGTCCACTTCTGTCAGGGCGCCCTTCTCTCTCCTCTCCTCCCCGCCGCCCTCCTCCCTCTTCTGCTCCCACACACTGGCCAGGTCTGTCATGCTTCACTCCTCCGCCCAATTCTGGCCTCCATTTTTTCCTTCTCCCTCGCTCTCTCTCTCTCGCTCTCTCTCTCTCTCTCTCTTTTCCTTTCTCTTCTTCTGCGAGCCTGTTTAATTCTCACCTTGCTCTGCCCTTGTCATCAAGTCGCTGAAGCACAAAGCCAGGAGCTGGGAGTGTTTATTCATTTCCCCACTACATTACCTCTCCTATTAATCACTGCAACAGAAACTTCTGGACACTAGGAGATCTCTGTGTCCATTAGTCCACACTCCCAACACACCAGGAAGTACACACTTATACTTCAGTTAGAAGAAATCCTTTCGAACAACCACCTGTCCACACAACATGCTGGAACGTATTTGTTTCTTATTTCATACAACACACTAGAATACGGAAATAGTCAAACATTTGCACCAGTCATTCTGTCCTCACAAACATACTGACAACTACAGAGGCAAATTTTAAAAACGGTCATCTATATATATATATATATATATATATATATATATATATATATATATACAGAGTCTGCTTTGTTATGGATGTCTGTGAATCCTTTTTACCGCGTGAGAGGAACCTCCAAAAAGAATTATTTTTGCTCATTATCAACTCATGGAATGGAGGTTGTCTGGCCATACTGTGAATGTGGGAACAGGCAGAAGTCAACGTGTCAAATTAATCTGAATTAATTGCATGTAAATGACATTTGAAAGGACAAACAATGCATTTAAGGATAGCAAAGCCAGCCCATTCTGACTGCAACCTCTCCTATAAAAAAAAAAGATACTGACAAATATTTCAAAATTCACACAGCTATAATACGGCTTTCCTCAATTTCCACATTAACAATAGTTTGCAAATACAGGCTTGATGGGACATACCAAAATGAATTATGAATATAGTGTGAAAGGTAGATCGCATTCTTTGATCACTTCTCTAAGAAAGGATTCAAATAATCCTCAACGGACAAAACCAGTCAGTCAGGCGGGCTCGGAGTCTCCTCACAGTACTATTCACATCAACACACAAGTCCAAATCATCCGTGAAGGATACTTGTGAAATTCAATTAACACATCAACAGCATTCTTTTTTCCCGCTCCCATGTCCTAATTCCCACATTCCCACAGAAATGTCGGCCTTCCCCATGATTGTGGCACTGGTATACGCCTGCAAAACGTGTCTGGAGTGGGTTTGCATCTCTCGGAGCATGTGGAGGAGAGGCTGGAGGAGAGGCTGGAGGAGATGGATGGCCCCGGGGCGAGGACGCGGCCACGGATGAGCCCTGTGCTGAGCCCGGCCTGGGCCAGGCTGTTGGTGGAACACATGGTGCTGCCTGCTTGCTGTTGCTGTTAACGTGGTTTCTAATGAGGCCAGGACAACCGCAACATGATCATTAATGATTGAAACCCCCTCCGCCCCACCTCTCTACAGTCTCTCTTTCGATCAACTCTCTTTTTCTTTCTTTCTTTCTCTCTCTCTCTTTTTCTCTCTCTCTTTATCTCTCTCGCTTTATCTCTCTCTCCCTAGTCTCAGCCCATGTCTTTCGCAATTAGTCTTTCACTGGATGGCCAAAGGCACCAGGATGTGTATCTGTGTATATGTATGTGTGTGTGTGTGTGTGCATGTACACGAGAGCAGAGACATCTCAAATCCAAATAAATGAGCAATGTAAATAGTTTTGAGAGAGTTTACCCAGCGAACAATGGACCCTTATGAGACACAAGAGGGAAAAAAGAAGAAAAGGACGACCGCTGGTGTGGGGATGGGAGAGGTGCTGGTGGTGGGGGGTGATCCAACACAATGCAGCCCTTCTCCTAAAGCAACTTGTTATCAGGCACAACGCAGAGAAAAGCCCCCCCCCCCCCATTCAATCTGCATTTAAATACATTTCAGTCCACTCGCTCATTTGCATTCATTTCTCCCATTATATTTTGGAAATGGCCGAATGTCTCGCCAGCACAATGCGGGGGCCTATCACCAGCCAGAGAAGCCCACACCTGATGCCAATTTAGCCTGCTTGGATCTTTTCATTGCCCTGGCCTGATCTGACTACTCCAGCTCCCTCCCAGTCCAGGAGACTTTTCAATTGGATCTGCTTGTGGTGACAAAATTGTTTTGCCCGTCGAGTGTTTATTTTTTTTTTTGTATCCCTCCCTCTCTTCTCCTCTGTTCCCCCCTCTATCCCCTCGCTCTGTCTGTGAGATCGCTCGTCTATTTGGGAGCCATGGGAAAAGGAGAAGAGAATGATTCTCAGTGGCTTCTGATTTCCACTATTTGTTCAGCATTAGGCCCACTTATCTCTGAAAGCAAAAGCAACATGTGGAGGGAAAGTGACAGGCAGAAACTCGGCCCTCGCTAACAGCGCCATTGTGTGTTGAGGATCTGCATTCAAACACAAGGGGCCCCCTCACTCTCCTCCCTGCTCTCTAAAACACACACACACACACACGCATATACACACTCAAACACACACCAGAGAGACAGACTTCTCTCTGTTGCAGTCAATTACTAACTGCTAATCTGCGCCGCAATGGAGGGTAAATATTTCATTACTTTTTCAAATAAACAGTCGGTGGAGTGCCATCCAGAAGGACAAAGCACTGGCGTGGAGGACGGATTCCATTTGACACGACAAATTCAGGGCCGCTGGAGAAGAGGTTTAGAGCACTAAGATGAACAAGTGAAATCATTTAGACACAGCGCCAAACATCTAACAACAGAGTTTGTGCGGGCAGGGAACGAGGAGGGAGGCTAAACTTTCGTGAGCTTTCCGTTCTTCCCCGCGTCTTCTTCTCTCCCTCTTCTTCTGGCTTAACCCCATCCCAGCAACGTCACACACAGCTCCGGCGCACTTGCCCCGACAACGTACCCCAGCGAAGAAAGCTAGCACGCTAATGCATTGTTTCTCCTCCAGGGCACTTCAGCCAAGCTGGTCTGGGGGAATAAATGAGCAGATTAAATAATAAGAGAAAGGAGGGGGAGGAAAAGAGGGCGGGGGAGGAGGAGGAGAAGGGGAGGGGGGGGGGGCAGTGACAGAGATCCCGGAGTCTACCGCTCATTAATCACTGCACCGTCTTTGACCTTTCATTTGCCAAGGGCGCAAAGGAGGGGGTAGGCTGGGGGGGGGGGGGGGGGGGGTGCAACACTGCCACTGCCCACGACAACCAGGAAAGAGGGGTGGGGAGGGAGAGACACACACAGAGAGATGGGGGGGGGGGGGGGGGGGAAAGGAAAGAAATCAAGTGAGGAGCTGAAGACCACGTAATAGATTTGCAAACAGTCCAGTGAAGACACCTCAACACATTCTTAATGAAGAGTGAAACAAATCCACTTGGCGCCCCCCCCTTGCCAGCAGCCCCCTAGGTGGGATCAGCTGCCGGGGTCCAGCCCGGGCCCTGACGCAGGACGATAGGCCCCCTCGCCCGTTTACACACGTTATTAAAAGAATTACAAAGATGTCTGCTCACCGCTCCCCCCCTCCTCCTCCCCCCCTCGTCGTCCCCCCTCCCTCCCCCCTCCCTCCCTCCTTTCACACAGGGCAGAGCTTTGGGAGCCTGGTGCTGGAAATGGCTGGGGAGTGTGACATTAGCGTCAGGCGTATTTTTAGCATGTGGATGCTTGACTCCTAGTTACCAGGTAGGGTGGGATTGCTGCAGGCAGGCAGAGGCGCCGAGAGGAGCAGTGTCACCGCGCCGTTAAAAAGGAGTGTGACGGAGGAGCATGGTATGAAAAGCTGCTGTTCCTGCTCCTGCTGTGTGTGTGTGTGTGTGTGCGTGTGCGTGTGCGTGTGTGTGTGTGTGTGTGTGTGTGTGTGTGCGTGTGTGTGTGTGTAAAATTGAGCAACATTGATAAAACCTTGAGCATACTCACATGACAGAAAAAAAGTGGCGCTGTATAAACACATTTAAATGCTGTTGTCCTTTTTGCCAAATGTTGCCATTTTGTGAAGAGTTTTACCAAGTGAGCCATAAAGGACAGAAACACAGTGCAACACCTCCATCATAGTTTACCTCTTTATATGGTCTACCATAAAAATAAAATATAGATTTATATTCATATATATATATATATATATATATATATATATATATATATATATATATATACACACGCTTATTTTTAAACATAACTCATGTTCAAGGTTAATCTAATCAGACCATTTCTACCTCTGAAGAGCCTGCTCCAATTTAATTGGCTATTTTTATTGCCTCAGCGAGATTTTAATTGAAACCAATGGGGATCTAACAACAACTGTGACATGGTGCTGTCTGGGGGATAGCTATAAATATGTGACAAAATATGTGCATTATTAATGTGATTTCTTAATGCATTATTGTAATATGTCCCCAGAAACAGAGATATTACTTCGCGCGGTGAGTGGGGGGGGGGGGGTATTTCATCCTAAATATGTCAACAAAATGAGACATTTCCCACTTGAGGCAGATGTAAAACCTAGGCATACTGTATGTATGGTGTAAGCTGAATTTAAATTCAAAATTAGCAGTGGAAAACGACTTGTTGTGGAATCCATTGCTTGCTGTACTCTCTGAGTAACACACACATATTGTAAGTGATACAGCCCTGGCATAAGTACCATGAACAAACCAAATCCTTAGGGTTGACTAATTAGTCAGCTAGCTAGAGGTGGTTTCTAACTCAGCTCATGTAAAACATAAAGGATCCCTGTTCACTCAAGTCCAACTGCCACCATCAGACCCTTAGGGTATCCCCAGAGTTCAGCGATTGCATATTCACATTTAAAGTGCCAATGTAATAACAATGGAATGTGCTCTTAAGTGGCTGTGATCAGTTGCGATGCTTCAGTCATTGAATCTTCAGCACACATGAGGCAGCGGATGCCAAATCTTCACTGGCCTCGTGCATCCTGTAACAGTGCACAGCTCTACAAAGTGTCGAGGCCTCGGAAAAGGTAGCATTGATTGAAGGGGGAAAGATGATGGTGGGTGACACAGGCGTGAGCGCTCACGTGAAGCTCCAGGATCATATTCTGCTGGGCAGCAGCAGTGGCCAATGTGGGTATTGATCAGTCTGGTCCACTCTACTACAGCCAGACATGAAGCCAGATCAACAAGCAGGGAAGTGCTCTTCAACAGAAAAGTCAGCTGACGTCGGAATCTCCTTTTACCTGTCTGTTTCCTCCATTTCTGTCCTGTGATGGTAAATACCGGTTGACATTCCGGTGAGATTTGAGTGAACAGATGTTATAAGCAGGTCTCGGGCGAACAAGCAAAGATGTGCTCTTTTTCTGTTTAGAACACAGTACACGGGTTTTAGTGTCGGACGAGTCCTACGAGTTGTCATCCCTGGAATGACATCTACTCCTACTAGTGCTTCAAATATCAGACCTATTTCCAGGTCTGAGCTGAGAGACATAGATAGGGAGAAAGGAGAGAGATAGAGATAGAGAGAGTGAGAGAGGGCGAGAGAGAGAGAGAGAGAGAGAGAGAGAGAGAGAGAGAGAGAGAGAGAGAGAGAGAGAGGGAGAGGGAGAGAGAAAGAGTGAGTGAGTGAGGACGTGTGAGGGAGAAGGAGGAAGATAGACGGAAAGAGACGGAGGAAAAAAGAAACTGAGAGGCAGCGAGACAGAGATAGAGAGAATACAAATAGTTGTCGCTCTCTTCGCCCTCTCCCCTTCCGACCGAGCAGAGCAGTGGGCCCACAGCTCCAGTGGAAAACACCACCAACTCAAGCCTGACATCTGTATAAAAACAACAATAATCTACTGTCAGCAGAATGTTCAATGACTTCTATCAAGCCCTGTGCTGATAAAGACTCACGCGGCTGTAAGGATTGGGCTGCTATGCGAGGGGGCTCAGTGGATTGGAATGCATGCTAATTGCCATCAGAAAATATGTGTTGAGCCTCACAATTTCTGGCATTGCTCCGTACCTAGGCAAAGGACATGCCAGAAGGGGCTTCCAGGGAAACAAAGATTAATGAACGGTGTTGAATCGCCGTAATGCCATGTCAACACAGCCATACATTTCATTACAGGGGTCACGGAGGCTTCTGTGTTAATGTCATGCTTAAAATTTCACGGCGCGAGCCTTAGTCTATCGAGCAAGCTGAAAACAAGAGATAAATACTTTACTTGTTGGGTATATTGCAGCGCTGATGTGATTACGGGGACCTATGCTTGTGGGTGAATTCCCATTTTACACAACCAAAGGTATTAGAAGGGAATGTTGGAAATGAGCTGAAGTTCACATAGTTCTTTGATGACACCATCCAACTCTAGTGAGCTTGTCATGATAATCCTTTCTGTCAGCGAAGCCTCATGCCCTAAACAGGAGCAAACCTTTCCCTTTAAATAATTGATATTTTCTGATTAAATGTGGCAGTTCGCAGATAATGAATTCTTTATAGTGTGCCTTAAGCAACTCGACTGCCATTGCCCCTAGATGACAGCTTTATAGGGCGACTTTTTTAGCCCAAATTTTGAAAGTTTAACCTATGTAGATCAATGTGCTTCCTTAAAAGAGTTTAATAAATTAAAGTGCAGGGGGCTTTTTTTTCTCCTCAGCGAGCAGAAAAAGCTGATGAGACAGGTTTAGTTTAATCTCAGGCAATAGAAGTCATTAACCATTCTCCCAGGAATTAAAATATAGCTTGCCCTTTTCTTCTCTCACTTATCATTAGCATCACTTTAATCTCCCTACATTTCACACTGCTATTTTAATCATTACTTACTGCCTTTTGACAACTGAAGAACACGGCTTCTTCTCGCTCAGGCAATATCCTGATTTTAGCTGACAAAATGTAGGACATCATGTAAAAATATCTAAATTTCCTCTTTCCT
Source organism: Hypomesus nipponensis (assembly GCF_054491055.1). Classification (NCBI taxonomy): domain Eukaryota; kingdom Metazoa; phylum Chordata; class Actinopteri; order Osmeriformes; family Osmeridae; genus Hypomesus; species Hypomesus nipponensis. The sequence continues at coordinate 20,137,346 of NC_140383.1, forward strand.
TTTTATTCCTTTAACTTCCTCGTGCCTGCCCCCATGAAAGTCTACCTATTTATATCAAAGAACGATGCATAGAGGGCAGGAAGGAAGGAGAGACAAAGCCCACATATATGATTCAAACGTGGCATAAAGGACTAAAGAATGTGTTCGTATTTGCATCTTTGTGTTGTTAAAGTGGATCAGGACTTCCATATATCCCCTATGTGGGTCATGTAGTACGTAGGGGCCATCCATTTCTTTGTCCTTGATTCAATGAACATTTACAACAGAAATTGCACATCTCCAGAGCCAAATATAAATCAAGTATTATGCCTGGTCTCTCAGTGACTTTGACAGATATAGGCCAAGTTCCATAACTTTTTTTTTCTTGTTTCTGTGTTGTTACTAGTGTTCAGGGAGATTGGACAACAATGGTGGATCTGGAGCACGATTCATTTAGACGTCCCACTGAGAACCTGCCTCAGTTGGAACTGCTCCGTTGTGGAAGCCTGCAAGCTGTGTGACCAGTTTGGGACACGTACAAGGTTATGTTCATACAGTGTGAACCTTTTAAAACCGCACTGGCGAGACTAATTAGGAAAAATCTCCTGTTATGGGACAGTTATTTTAAGAATAGGACGCTGATATGCATACATTTTGGAACAGATTATGTATCACTTGAAATCGGATGGATTTAAGTTTTCACTGAAGACATTCATTGTTCATGTGGTACTGTTTCTCCGAATTCACCCTGGTACCTTTGTAAACAACAGCACCGTTCAAGAAGCTACAAGTTCATGTTGAGAAGGAAAGGAATCCGTGTGTCATTATACACATTTCAAGTGACTGATTCAACAGTAATCCAACTAAGCTAGTGTAGTTCTTCCTTAAAAACATGGGATTGAACTAATCTGCTTTCCTGCAGTGACTCTGTACCTCGCTGCCTTTCTAAAAAAGTCGACCAGATTAAAGCCATTACCAAAGACTAGAAACCGAAAATCCTTTAGATTAGTGTACAATTACTTAATCCTATAATAGAACTTGAATTTTGGCCAAAACAACAGGTAACTCAAACGTACATTATTTCTGCTGTCAAAAGCAGCGAGCAGATTAAGTGTAACTGTTACAGGATGTTTGAAAGTCTTCAGGCCTTGGGGGCTACTACAGTTTAACAAGGGAAAAAAATGATATTGTGGTCTCCTCATGTTGAGCTAATGAACCATATGGATGGCACATTGCTTCCCTGAGCCAAACAAGGAGCTATAGAGGCTGAGAATCTTCTGGAACAACACACCAACTGCACTTCTCAGAACACAGCACTTATACCGAGGAGATAGCAACTGCTGTTTTTCTTTTCGGTCATAAGGTGCATGAGAACATGAAACCTCCCTCCTCCCTCCCTTCCTCTATCCCTTCATCCTCCTCCCAGCTCAACACACACCCACACACACACACACACAAACACACGGCTCTCTCTACTGCCTCAATTGAAAATCAACACTAAACATGTCCTCCAAACGGTTGGAATCCGTTTATGAACGTTTCAACAATAAAAAAAATCCCCTCCTCTTACATCAAAACGAAGCCCAATTCAGTTCTGATCTCTATCCAAGTTCAAAGGCTAACTTAAAGTGATACTTCAAAGAACCATGTAATCAAAGACACACAGCTGTTAAAACAATCTTCTGTTAGTTCATTGTCTTCAAACCCGACTCTTCACAAAATCCCCCAAATGGAGGGAAACTGAAATCAAATAAGTACCATTCAATCATTCCAACAGGGAGGCTTTGGTGTCACACCAAAATAAATGTTCTGTTGAAGATTTACTGCTATTTACAACACCAGAAGCAGTACAATAAGCCTGGTATCCTGCAACAGGAAAAACTAGCGTGGCCCTCTTAAATATGCCAAGGGCTTGCGGCACAGTAAAATATGCCCTCAGCCAAAGAGAGGCGTTTTGACAAATTAAGCACCTAGTTATGAAGGCTACATTGTTATATTTGATGTTTGTATCCTTGCTTCTCCTCGTCAAGGCTCTGCAGCTTGCGTAGGCAGTATAATGTGCTATCACTCTTTGCGCTGTGGCCGACTGCTCGGTGTCATTAGACGTCTCCCACAAGGGCATGGTTGCGGCTGTATTACTACTTGAATTGCATTGGAATTTGAATGTCATTCTGGCCAAGTAGGTGAAGAGGACGGAAGTGGAGGGGGGGGGGGGGGAAGCAAGAGAAAAAGAGTGAAAAGAGAGAGAAAGAGAGAGGGAGGACGAGAGAGAAGAATGGGGAGGGAGCTTTGCCAGTCCACTGGCTTGGCTTAATTTTTTAATATGCGTTAGCACCTTGCTTTAATCCCACTCTAATGTACATTATCAAGGGTTACTGTTGAGATAGAGAAAGGAGCTGTCAATCAAGTCCCGGTTAAATTATAGGCAGACTCCATTAGGTTTAGAATGGAGCAGAGAGGTCTAGCGTGAGTCAATCAAATCATTTAGGGATGGCTGTTAGGGTTATTACGTTCAGCATGTTATGGAACCTGCTTTTACTTTTATTACAGTTCTTGGAATGGGAAGGCGTTTCCACCTGCGTCCATTGCCTTTTCCATCAAATGCTGCTGTTTTTTTTGTCACAATTATTTGCTAATCGCTTCATTATGGTTGCTGCAAAGTGTGCAGGCCATCGCATGCTTAATCCTTGATCTTCAGAAGCACTCCACACTGCGGTACAATAGGAAACTCCAAAGGATCTAAACAGACACACTGTACTCTCAATGTGTGTGAGACTTCTCCCAGAAGCAGACTTCCCTCCGAAGGGAAATAGAACAAAGTCGACCAATGGGGTGTCGTATTTTGATGACACGGAGCTATGAGCGGTAGACGGATTAGGTGAAATGAAAGATAATAAATGGGACTCAACCTCGCCATTTGACCAGCAGTTGGCCTTGTCTGAGATGATCTGTGTTCTGTTGTGTTTGATTATGAGAAGATGGAGAATATGAGTCCATACGTTCTGTTGTGTTTAATTATGTGGAGTTAAGAGAGAACAAAGCAGACTTTCAGAATATGTTTTGTTGTGTTTGATTAAGGTGGAGATAGCAAAAACGACCCCGAGTTTGAGATGATGTACTACATGCTGTGTGTCGCAAGTGTGGTGTTTGATTATGTGGAGATTTGACAACAATGAAGAATTTGAGTTCATGTGTTCTGTTGTGTTTAATTATGTGGAGTCGGGGAGGACTACCCAGCGTTTCAGATTTGACGTTCTGTTATGTTTGATTATGTGGAGTTTGAGAGTACTAACCTGAGTTTGAGGGCATCCGCCAACCACCGAGAACAGCACGTGGAGTCGCGTATGAAAGAAAAGGCAAAAGAGAAAACACATGAGAAAACACTCCAATGATATGCTATACACACAAGCACATTTACCATTTACAAACACATCTCAAATACAGAACAACATCGAGTCATTAAGTGTGCAAAATGTGACTGTAGGTCACACATGTACGGCAAAACTACTGTCGCATGTCGTTCCAGAAGACAGCTGAAGTAGCACCTTACTGTAGGCAAATTATATTGCAACTGACAACAGGGCCACAGATGAAATTAAATATCGTTGCGAATGGCTTCCATTGTCTGTTTGTAAACACTGCAGCTCTGACTGGCTACATTTCCGACGGCAGCGGAAGTTAGAGGAGAAAACACTGTGCTAGTTGTGACATGATCATTTCCCTATATACCCACAGACAAGGATATCTGTGTGTCAAAACATTTAGAATGTATTTATGCGAGTGTGTGTGAACCTGTCTGTCAGAGAAATGTGTGTGTGTGTGTGTGTGTGAACGTGCGTGCATGTACTTGTCTGCATGTGTGTGTACATACTTGTGTGTGTGTGTGTGTGTGTGTGTGCGCGCGTGTGCCCGTAGCCTCGCTCCATCTGGAGGATTGGTGCACTCTGGGGCTGTCACACAATAGGGAGACGAAAGCCTGCTGAAGGATAACAAATGACTTCATGGCAAAACAGCCATTGAAATTCTTTCAGTATGTGGCATTAAAAGCAACTGAACAAATAGAGATAAGAGGGTGGGTAGGATTTGAAATGAGATTTTGCTCCCACCCCCCACCGCCCACCTCCCCCTTCTCTCTCCCTTCCTCTCTCTCTCTCTCTCTCTCTCTCTCTCTCTCTCTCTCTCTCTCTCTCTCTCTCTCTCTCTCCCTTCCTCTTTCTCTCTCTCTCTCTCTCTCTCTCTCTCTCTCCCTTCCTCTTTCTACCTCTCTCTTTCTGTTTCTCTCTTTCTCCCTCTCTCCCTCCCTCAGCTTAAAAGCTAAACAAAACAAATGGAGCTTATTACTACAGATTACCTTACATTGGACAGATTCACCGCGTGGGGCCTTAGGTAAACAATGCCTTTCTCTCCCAGCACAAACTATGCGCCATTTATAACAGTGAGCAATCATATCCACTGCCGGCACAGATAAAGGGAAAAGATATTCTGGTCGACGGTTTAAAAATATGACCGTTTAAAGGGCTGTTACCATGTGTGTTACCATAGCAAACACTGAGAAACTAATTTGACTCGGTTACATGACTTGCTTCCATTACAGGTGCCCAAATACAGTCGGTTGAGGACAAAAGTTTCTCTATGGAATGGGAAAAGGAAAACTCAAGCCCCTTCATGTCCATTTCAGCGTCGCTCTGAGACATATGAGAACTGGAGGGTCATAACCCCATGGGAGCTCAGAACAATACTTATGAGTTTTCCACATTCTGGTCCCGTTGGACCCTGTGAGATGTTGACAGCCTTAGGGCCCGCTACAGCCCAGTAGAAACGGCCCAGCCCCAAGCCAGAGATTACTGTCACTAGCCGCTAACGTAAAGTCAAAATGTCCGACTAACGAGTCACAAGAGACTCTGTACAATTTCGCCCAATCACCTGTCGGATGTGTCCATCTCTCGGCCTCACGGACGGAGAGATGAAAGGAGACGGAATAACAAATGTTAAGGCTCTTGGTATTTATTTTGCTCACATTGGTGAAGTGACGGCAGCTATCCACAGTTGATCTGAGGGACTCCCTAGAGCTCTCACCGCAATTTATGCTCGGATACACAGCAACAGGAGCTGAGCTGCGGCCCAAAACAACCCTCCCAGATTTATCTTGTGACCTGCTTGGTCTAACAATCGGGCGTTAAAGAGAACAAAAGCCCATTCCAAATAAATTCCCACTGTATTTGTGCTGGGATTTGATTTACTGGTCTGTAGGGAGGCACCATTTGGTAGCATGAGAAGAGTCAGGGAGTGAGGAGGTAGGTGGTGTCTGGGAGGAGGGTGTGTGTGCATGTGTGTGGGGGGGAGGGAAGGGTGTGTGTGTATGCTTGCTTGTATGTGTGTGTGTGTGTGTGGGTGTCTGCATGCGTGTCTGAGTGTGTGTGCATGTGTGTGATTGTGTGTGTGTGGGTGTATGAGTGTGTGTGTGTGTGTGTGTGTGTGTGTGCGGGGGCTGGAGGCGCTGGGGGATGGTGGGTAGGGGGCTGCTCATGTGCCAGAAGTGTTTATTGTGTCACGGTGATTTATTGAGTGAGCTTCATTTCACTGAATGTTCTCAGATATTTATTTCCCTAAAGGCCGAACAAAGATATGAACAGGCCTGCATCCACATATGTCATCATTGCCCATTTTACAGCGTCAGGAGATTTCTCTCAACTAAGAGGATGGGGGAGTGTGTGTGAGAGAGAGAGAGAGAGAGAGAGAGAGAGAGAGAGAGAGAGAGAGAGAGAGAGAGAGAGACAGAGAGAGAGAGAGAGAGAGAGAGAGAGAGAGAGACAGAGAGAGAGAGAGAGAGAGAGAGAGAGAGAGAGAGAGAGAGAGAGAGAGAGAGAGAGAGAGAGAGAGAGAGAGAGAGAGAGAGACTGAACATCAGGGCACCTCTCCATCAGAACCTCTCCAAGCCCTCCTGTAAACAATGGCATCTCATCCAAAACGGAAATGGCATCTTTGAATATGGCTGACTAGTTTTGAATGTTCGTCCTTTCTCCTTTTGCTCTTCCTGCCAAAAACGTACTTACGCTCCATACATAATTCAAATCACCCCTGTGAAGGCCCACTCTGTAGATTGGTCGAGTGTCAAAGAACTCTTAAGCTTGAAGATGGTCTCAGTTGATTTATTGCAAAACAGATTTCCACTCTTGAAGGAGAGCATAGAGTATTGCCTCTCAAACAAAACCTCCCAACACTAAAAATGGTAACTTGGAAACAAAAACAGAGCGACTCATGTCAATTATTTATGCCTGAATAATGCTAACGCTTTGAACCGAATCAAACCTGCCCACACCACTCGATTCTGTCCGAACACACAAACGAAATATCGTGCACTCCAAAATCGAAATACCAAACTGTGTATTCATGTTGGCCCACTCGGTTCCTGTTCTGAAATACCTGATCTTAGCCTGAAGGCCAGGCAGTGATATTGTGCTCTATTATGTGGTCGATTCTTATTCAGTCAGGGTAGGGAGTTGGGTGAGCTGGCCAGATGGTAAGATTCTTTGATTCTCCAGATGGCACCTCTCTCTCTGCTGGGCTCGCTGACACTGGGCACACTCATTAACATGCTGTCTCTCTCCCCCTCTCCTATCCTGCCCTCATCTTCCTCCTCCAGCCGCTTCTCCGTCCACCCCTCTCCTCAGCGAAATCGCTGCCTCTCTCCCTCGTTTCATCCCCTCGTCTCCTCCTCTTTCGCCGTCTGCCTCTCTTCCTCAGTATTGCCCTGTGAGCCCACAGTAGATCTATACAGGTGTGATGGGTGTAAGCACTGCAGTGGGTACGTCCATAATCACAACGGATTCTAGGTAGATCTGTGAGATCATTATGTGTTTCTGTCAACATGAAATAACCAGGAAGGAAATAAACGGCTTTTCCAAATCTGTATTTTTTTTTTCACACATTATATTAAAGGTCTATAAATATAAGCAATGCAAAAACTGTAATTTATTTTATGCTACATAAAAACACAAAACGACAAAAAAGACATCTTGATGGATTTCACTGGCTTTTTGCCGGATGTGTTCAAACTATTAACGCAACCTTTCACCGCTGACATTGAATATTATCAACTTGACCCTCATCATTATTTTTATGGGGAGAGAGAGAGAGAGAGAGAGAGAGAGAGAGAGAGAGAGAGAGAGAGACCCCAGTCGTTCGCTCACGCAGACAAAGCTACATTCATGCCCATCTAAATGAACCAGTTAAGCGAAATCTTCCCTTAATTTGAATTGGACCAGTTAAGTCCCTGTCTCTGCACATGGCGGACCCAGGTCTGGCATTAAACGCTCGCTGCTCTATTCGCTGACCCCTGGTGCACCTTCAGCTTCAAGGGTCGCGTCTTCATTACCATAGTGCAAGCTCAGAGGCCTATGTTCCTTGTGTGTGTGCCTTAATGAATGTGTGTTTATAGGAGGGGAGGAGATAGGGACAGGGATAGGAGCCGATGCACTTAATGAAACATTGCTTCGATGGCTCACCAGGGGCCCCCGAAAAAACCAACTCTCTCTTCTGTGGCGCCCCGTCTCACACTCGAAACGCTTCATTGATCCAGGAAGGCCGTTTAGGCGGCGTTCGTAGCTAAGCTTTTTTCCCGGATTCGTTGTATGTTTTTGTTTAAGCTGGACAGGGAAAATAATTGACTGAATGCATCATGGGTAATGGATCTCTTTCATAACGCTGCCTTCTTCCACAAGGAGGGACGCTGGAGGCTATGACAACTCCTCACTAAGCACACACTGGTCTGTATAGCTTAGGTGACAGAAAGAGAGAGCGGGTGCGCAGGGGGAGTGTACAACAGTCTGTGGGTTTGTGTGCTTGTGTGTGCGTGCGTGCGTGCGTGTGTGTGTGTGTGTGTGTGTGCGCGCACGTGTGGGTGTGTGTTTCATGATGATGCCACTGAAAATGATCCCTGATTGTTGTGATGTCACGTCTGGGAGCAGGGGGAACGTATTGGGGCTAAAATAAGGCCTGGAGGTCTCTCTCCTGAGGGGGATTGCTTTCCTCCAGCATTAGATCCTGTGTGTGTGTGTGTGTGTTTCTGATGCATGTGTGCATTGAGTACGGGGCTGTGTGTGTGTGAGCGTGCGTGTCTGTCTTTGTGTTTGAGGGTGTGTGTGTCTGGGTGTGTGTCTGGGTGTGTGTCTAGGTGTGTGTGTGTGTGTGCGCGCACTGAGGCTGATGACAGAGGCCATGGCCTCCACACCCAGGGGACCACCAATGAGAAAGAAGCATTTCCTAGAACATTCCACGGGTCACAAAAACAATTTGCCCAGAGAAAAGTGGCTAAACAGCCCCAAAGCCACTCAAGGTAGCTGGGTTGAAAAAGCCCAAAACTTCGCAGGAGGAAAAAACAACACATTTTCCTTTTTTAAATGTACATGGAAAGAAATATACAATAAAATGAAAATAAATCAAATGAAATGAAACATTTCATCAGGCAAAACATATTTGTATGATCACAGGTAGCCTACATCGGTGACAGAGATTGTAGTTAAAATACAGATACACTTAAAAATGAAGAAGTCTGTATCAAGAGACGAGTGTGGCTCTGTTAGCCAACACTGATATCATCTCTACAAGTACATGACCCACTGCTCTCAACTAGTCCCTTCCAGTTCCCACTATTTCAAATATGTCCACTTCAATTGACCATATTATCTAAATATAAACAGGGTGGTCCAAGATATCTGCTCTCCACAGGCCTGCACAGACACAAACACACACACACACACACACACACATTATCTGCTGTCCTTTAATCAGTGTAGCGTCTGGACCCCCAAGAGAACATTTCTGATGACATAACATCAGGTCAAGTGAAACCCAGAGTTTGGAATGCCCGGCTTAGCAAAACCACAAATATCCTAGAGTTCACACACACACTCACACACACAAACACACACAAACATACTTCAAAGCTGCCGAAACACACGCCTTGTCTTCCCACATCTCAACAGGATGGATATTACTGTAGCCTGGGAACGAGAAACCAATTCTCGAAATACTCTCTCAAAGAGCGAGCCAGGACATGGAGATAAAGTCAGTCAGTAAAGTATATTTAACTGGTGAAACATTAAAACACAGACTCATTTGTGCCCCAATGCACTGCAATGCATCCACACCCCACCACGAATGATAGTATCGATGAGAGAGAGAGAGAGAGAGAGAGAGAGAGAGAGAGAGAGAGAGAGAGAGAGAGAGCGAGAGAGAGAGAGAGAGAGAGAGAGAGAGAGAGAGAGAGAGAGAGCAAACTTCAGTGAGCTTGAAGATAGTGAGACACTTGTAATATTTCTGGGTGAGGGGCCAATGGCAAGTCACGATATGGGTTTCAGTGTCACAACTCAAGGGACGGTGAATTAAACATGTAGAATTGACAAGCCCGTTAAAAGCATTCTTTCTCTTTACATTTTGATTTGCCTTCACTCACGCACGCACGCACATGCATACACACATGTTCTCTGTTCCTTCTCATAATTAATTAATTGCACTGCTGTTTGATTTGTGATCACTGATTATGTTCTCCGTTCTGTGTTCATAACTCTACGTGTTGTCCATTCATTGACAACTGCTTTGGTAACATTGTTTAAGCTGAACAGTTATGCCAATAAATCATATTGAACAGAATTTAATTGAGAGGCAAAGGCAGAGAGAGAGAGAGCGAGAGAGAGCGAGAAAGAGAGGGAGAGTTAGAGAGAGAGAGAGAGAGAGAGTTAGAGAGAGAGAGAGAGAGAGAGAGAGAAAGAGAGAGAGAGAGAGAGAGAGTTTAGGCTTCCTCCCCGGTCGGGTATGAAAATGTGTTTATCATGAGACTAGAGAGGAGTTGATTGGGGACGGAGGATTCTTCCTGAGCTCAGAGCAGCTCCCGGAGAGAGAGGGGTTAGCTAGTTAATAGGGGTCAGGCCCAGGACTGGAGCCTGAATTGGCAGGGGTGCATCAATTAGAGGGTGGCAGAGGGTAGGATGAGAGAAGAGGAGAGAGGTGACGAGAGGAGACGAAACGAGAGGAGAAGCTTTTTTGCATGTAAGTTTAACACGTCTAATGATACAAAACACCAAAATGCAATTACCATTCCAGACAGGGTGGGATGGTGAGCCGGGAACTTTGTTTTGAAAGCCTCGAAGTGCACTTCTGTGTGTTGGCACACAACAGTGTGTAACACGACCGACATCGTAGAAAATATTTTTAGTTTTTATTTCCTTTGGAGCAGCAATAACCTTTTTTTTTTTACTTTTCACATTTCAAGTGTATTTTTCTATTTCCATTAAGAGGATGCCAACAAGCCAGTGAGGAATAGCTAGACACACAAGCAGCACTTCAACACGTAGAATATTCTAGACACAAACCACTGAACATCTTCTCCAGTAGGTTTGTTTTCACTCTTATAAAAAAGTGTGCATGCGTGTGCACGTGTACAACCGGGTGTCCTCGCACGTCCTACTGTGCATGTGTCGGGAGTTATTCAAAAGCAGAGATATTTGATTACATTGTGTTCACCTATCCAAGTCATCCAAATGATTTGAACTTGGAGCAGCGAAGCAGACAGGTGCTTTGTAGCATCCATTTGCAATCTTATACCGTTTAAGTGTATATTGGGAAAAAAGACAATCTGGCCTATTGAACACACTCACCCTGGAGGGCAAACTGCCCCGGTAATGAACACCACGCTCTCCCAGAATTACAGTGTCCTTTATCCTTCTGTAGTGGAGAATGGAAAACGATCTGCCAGGCTGCCACAACACACACACACACATGCATGTACGGTATGCACACACCTCCACACACATCCATGTACACACACACACATACACAAACAAACACACACACAAACAAACACACACATGCACAAACACACACACACGCGCACAGCAAAAAAAAAACATAAACCTGTAAACAAAATCCATGGAGCAGATAAATTATAAACGCCACAATGCAATTAAAGCCGAATTCAATTTGAGCACACACTGTCCATCTGTCAAGGAGAAACAAAAGCTGAGGAGATCCATTATTGCCGAATCCCTGCTCCCGTTAATTTGCTTGCTGGGAGATTTGCGGTTTTCTAGAAAGAGCTGCAGACGTTCAAGCACTGAGGGTCTCAGACTCAGACAGGTCCAAGTTTTATTCCATATTTACCAGACGGTGAACATGTGCAAGCAAACACAACATTTGTCTTTTCTCTTCGCTTTTAATGAGGCTTTGTGAAGAAAGAAAAAAAAGCACAACTAGCATATAAGGGGGACCGCAAAATGATCAACCATTATCAAGAACAAATTATATTTTGTACAAACGGGATGACTTGAAGCGTGTTCGCTTCATGCGGAAACATTTCCAGAATGAATCATTAACTGTCTGTGCTGCAGTTTGTCTGATTAGGAGTTTTCTTCTAAGTGAGAGCCACGGTGTAAATCTAAGATCTGGTGTTTTTGCTGAATCACAGGATGGTTCCTGGTCGTGGACAGATCTAAAAGCACCTCCTCCGATCCCGTTTCTTCACGTTAGTCTTGCCAGAATATAGATGGCAATCTGCGATGCAGAAGGAGGGGAGAGGAGAGGTTTAGGGGCGTTTGGCGCCGCAGAACGCTATCATCATCATCATCTTCAAAGGTGGAGGAGAAGAGTGGGTCTCCATTTAAAATTCGAAATGTATCTGGGCATCTTTGAGCTCCTTCAACTACAATACACCTCGGCTGATTAAAGCACATCAAAGACTCGCTCGTCCCCTTTCCTCAGAGCTACGAGGGGGCCATTTTTTAATTGCGAAATGTTAAACCTCACAATTAAAAGGCTTTGTGGGGACAACTCAGCACTGGCCCACAACATCACGGATGGAGACGGCATACAAATGAGAGAGAGAGAGAGAGAGAGAGAGGGAGAGAGAGGGAGAGAGAGAGAGAGAGAGAGAGAGAGAGAGAGAGAGAGAGAGAGAGAGAGAGAGAGAGAGAGAGAGAGAGAGAGAGAGAGAGAGAGAGAGAGAGAGAGAGAGAGAGAGAGAGAGAGAGAGAGAGAGAGAGAGAGAGAGAGAGAGACACACACACACAAGAGAGGTTGTGAGGGCGGACACACACACACACACACACACTAAGACTGGGAGGGGGGGGTCAGAGATCCTTCATGTTTTCTGGGGCTGATACAGGTACTTGCCTTTCTCCTATTTCTGGGTCTCTCACGCACTAACACTCTCTCACAATCACAGGCACACACACACACACACACACACAGCAGTGAGGTGCCAGTATGTCAGAAAAGGCTGCGCACCTTGATAAGAGGCTGACAATGACACTGTGCAGCTATTAGACTTGAAATAGCCGGCCAACGCAAACAGTGTTCTGGCCAGGCTATTGTCAGACTCTAGATTTACAGTGAAGCCAGGAGAATCTGGTGATAACGCTGCTTTGCAGGTGGTTTCCTGTTCCTATTCAATACATTGTTTGCCTTAAAAATACTGCAGCATTAATAAAGAAAAATAAACATGTTTAATAGGTGTGACAGAAGCTATACACAGCGCTCTCACCGTCGTTAACACACATCACACACATCCATACGCACCTACACACGCGTGTGTAAATACCACCCGCAAACACAAAGAAACACTCACACACAAACACAAACATACACACGCTTTGCACCAACCGAAACAGCGCACACCACAAATAAAAACATGCTCGCACTTCCTTTTTACAAGCTCCGATTCCAGCCTTTACAACTTCTCCCAGAAACGACCGTGTCACATTAAAATTCACGCTCGGAAAATAAAAAGGAAAACACGACATCTTTGAACAACTGTGTTCATCCGTCCGTTCACGCTGCGGCCCAGGGTCTCAGATAAACCCTGCGATAGGCGGGAACACCATCGCCACATTAATTAAAAGCCGTGATAGACGCGTCCCCCGTCCTGTGAACCTATCAGGAATGAAATTTGTATCAGACGCAGAAAAAGCAGTGAAAGGGGTTCCTGAGGGGGATTAATGAAACGGGCTTCCATGGAGTAGCCTTCACACACACACACACACACACACACACACACACACACACGAGATGTGGGCCGGGAGAAAAGGCCTAGCAGCAGGATGTCATGTGTGGACCCGCCGCGTCACTGACCTCTCATTTCATACTTTAATAAAGTCGCGCCCAGGTGTCCTTGATGCTTCGACGTTGCCCAGGGCGTCCAGGCAGGGGGAGAGGGGTGGGTTCATCGCTGTCAGAATCACCGCAAACAAACCTTTTGTGTCTCTGGTTCTCTGTTGTCTTGTGTTGTGTTACACAAACGCACTGCACGTTGATGTGCAGCACATGCTCACTTGCACAAGTGTAACACCCACACGTAGCACACACACACACGCAACCTGGGCGCTTTGTGTTCCGTTGAATGGGCAGACTTTGGGGCCCCGCTATCAAGATGGAGCTGTGTTGTGGCTTGCTTGGGAAACAAACCCAAACTGAACATTGCCAAACCGAATGGAACCTGTATCATTGTGACAGGCTTGTGAAATGCCGAGCTAACATTGCATCAATTTCAGAGAAAAACCCCACAGATTTGGTAAGTTCAAACCTCACGACCTGTCAACTCTACTTCTGATCGAGCCTGGGTTCAACAGCATTGCACGTTTAGAGATGATTAGTTCCAGGAGAGATGGCTGTGTGTCTTCCATACATCAGAGGTACTTAATCTACCTAGTTTGTGGTAATTAATGATTGGTGCAACTGCATAAACTCTAACAGGACTGACATGTGTTCCTGTATATCATTCTTGTATATGGGGGGCTAAAGTGCAGTACGCTATCAGGGTCGGGCAACTGTACACAGAAATATATGACCAGAGCCCCAGGAAATGTCCAAGTGTAAATAGCGTGCGCAGTCAAACGCAGTCATTTTTTTTTATTAAAGACGTTTTATGGAACTGGGCTGTCAACAGATTCAAAGGAACAGGCTGGAACTTCCTCGTGCAAATGATAGGGCTTGTTCCAGTTTCATAACTTCCTGAACCATGGCTGTGGCCAAGGCCCATGGCTGGTCCTGCTAACGGAAGGAGACGTACTAGTGCCCTATCAAGATCTAACAAGGACCGTTTCTTTTATGAGTCTGAATATTTCTTCGTTAGATAATGTCAGCAAATTGACAATTTACTTGCAAAACAGCCCAGGAGAAACTGCTTTACTCTGATGAAGGAAACTGGCTGACAGAATGATAAATGTGGAAAAAAAAGCATAATTTTAGGTGGGAATCATATATATTGGCTTGCTAACCCTTAGTCCTGCCTTATCAGCCAAGTCATGAACAGTATTAGTTCTTCATATTTACTAACCTTTTAAGGAGGTTCAGTCGAGAGTTATCGCTGAATCATTGAACTAAAAAACTCAGCCTTTACCACGGTACAATCTTTATCCAATCTCTAAAACATCTGAAAACAAAAGATATTTTCTTTAGGAAGAAAAACCCAGGTTCCCTGACTCGAGTTTTGAACATGCTATCCATTTCCATGACGGGACATTTAGAGCACTGCAGATCCCATTCTACAACACTATAACCTACCTGTATTTCACACACCTGTCTCCACACCCCCTTCACACACACACACTCACACACCCATTTGAAGTGCCACTGCGGGCTCTCCCCCCTTCATCCTCTCCCTCATACACGTCTTCTCCCTACCGGGCCGGCAGGTGTTGAGTAGCTGTGTTTACTTTCCTCTCTCCCTCCTCTACCTTTCTCCCTCTCTCCTTTCTCTCAGTCCCAGGCAGCTGGCGGGAGGAACGAGGGAGGAGGAGGCATTAACAGCTGCACACAAGGGCACGCGAAAAAAAACTCACAAGGCAAACAGCTTCAATCCCCTCAGGGTTGTCAGTTCCAAGCCCTCAAACCCCAACCCCCGGCTTTTCTCACCAGGAAAACACAGGGTTGATGATAGCTCCCGTCCCCCCACTATGCTTCTGTAGCAAGTATGAGTAAGGAGACCAGTTAAGTGTGCTTAGAAGTCTAGACACGGACACTAGAGGAAGAGGTGTGAGGCAACTAGCAATACTGACGACCAGTAAATATGTTTTAAAGGTCCTTAGCCAGTATGTAGTCAAGGTACAATTCAGGTTTAACAATTCACACAACCCCTTTAAAATCCTAAGATAAACCTGTCAATATATTTTATATGGGATTCAGGGTTTTCTTTTGTTGGGGGGGTTATAATCTAAGGATACTGTCATGAGGAGCAGGTGGAAGAATTTAGCTCTATTTGAACATGTTGCTTGTGCCATAAAAACTTTAAAGCCATAAATGGTTGCAGGACATCATAAACTGAAAAATATTTCTCTGAGCTGAGGGTGAGACTAGTTAGTCTGATATGCAAGCATACAGGAGCTCTGTAGCTCTGCTGTGTAATGTTGTCACAGGGGCTATTGTTTCGGAGGAAGTCAGGCTTTTGTAATGGAGATTGTGTCAGTGGTCAATTCTGTGTGATGGAAATTAAACCATACAGTGATTATGTGTCTGTGTGCGTCTGTGTGGGCAGGAGTTGTGTGTTTGTGTGTGCGCGTGCGTGTGTGTGTATGAAAGAGAGCGAGTGACTGAGACGGAGTGAGAGAAAGTGAACGTCTGTTACTGTTTGTATGTCTGCCTGTGTGTTGCACTACAAGCGGCATCAAAATACATGAGATCAGCTCACAGGCTTTGTTCGGCCCTGGCAAGGTTAGACCACGAAGCCTCATTCCACATATCCTGGGGGGTGGGGGAGGATGGGGGGGGGGGTGGTGAAGAGAAAAACGACTCCATGCAGATAAATCACCCGCACAAATCAAAAGACAAATCAGTGGCAAAGACAAAAGATGCTGACTAGCAGAGAACAATGGAGGCAGGGAGACATGGGCACTGGAGGGGCAGAGCGCGGTTCAATCAAACCTGCTAGCGGTTTCTGGAGGTGTAGGTTGGAGAGGAGCCTTTTCAAACATAGAGAAGATTTACATGTCAAGGATGGTAGATGAAGGTCTGTCTTTGTGCCTTATTGTCTGTCCTACGTTCAGATGCCTGTGCGTGTGTGTGTGTGTGTGTGCTTGCCTCTCGGTAGTAGTTCTCCCAGATAAGCAGCAGACCGGCTTTTGGAAGTTGTTTAGGAGTCGAAGTCCCACAGACCAGCATGTAAGTCCTTCAGCATTAGGGCAATAAATTAGCAATAAGGCAATAAATACATATCTGAAATCCATCCCTCGTGATCATCTCATGACTTCATGAGAGAGCACAATAGGGGGAAAAAGAGGACTGCAGGATGAAGCAGAGTGAGAAATAAACTCCTAACATCAGTTCAACATCAAAGTGCTTCATGGATAAAAGTGGAGGAAGCACCAGTTCACTTTTATGGATCTCATTCTCTGTTTAAAGATGAATTCTCACAAAGCAGAGCTCCACATGAACATCCCAATGACACACAACGGCACGTTTCATTTACGTAAAGGGCCGAGCTACATTTTAAAACACAGCGAGCTACATTCATTATTTCGATCCTTTCTTCGAAAATCGACTTACAATAGCAGATCATTCTCGAATACGCTGGCGAGAAAAGGAAAGCCATATCTTACAAAAGCAGGCCAAAGAGAGGAGAGAAATGAACATGTCTGGCTTCCATTTGTGTGAACAATATACAGTGGTTGAGGACAGAGAATTTAAGAGTCTGATATTTTGGGGTTCCAAAATGTGTCCACAGTAGTTTCACCTTGAACCAAATCACAAAGGTTCAATCCATGTCCAGTCTTGACAACTGATGCAGAATCCAGTGTGTAAAGGTTTATTGTATCGGCTACAGTGATAAGGTTGTAGGATTTTCCTAATAGATTTGGATAGAGGCTTGGAGGCCTGATCGGGTGTCTGGAGGTCCATTTGCATGAAGATATAGTCCTCCACTGGGCCGAACCCTCGTTAACCCCCGCCCCCCCCATGCTCCCCCTCAATATCTCCAATCAAAACAAGCCAAGGTTTGATACGACTGTTCAAGCTTGAACACGGGGGGAAAAAAACAAGGCCAGGGCCACAACAAAGACAGGAAATCCAACATAGATTCCTTACTTCTCTCTTTTCTCCGGCTCTCCCCGGCTTCCCGTGGCTGGGGAGTGGAAGGGGAACAGTGCCTGGAGCTGGCAGAGGCACCTGCTACAGATCCACTCCCCTCCTCCCACCCCCATCGACATTAAAGTCCTTCACAGAAATCAGAATTTAATAAATCACCCCGCGGTCTGACAGAGTTTATCTCCAGGGGTCGCCTCCGCTGTGCCCAGACTTGGAGACAGACAAAGCCGAGGCCCGATAAGATGTGAAATTAAATACAGTTAGCACTTTGAGACAAAGGAGGGAGAGTGTCACACCGCGCTTTGTGAAGGCTCGGTCGTAAACGTGGGGCTGCTCGCCGCCACGCGCGAGCACGTACACACCGCTACACACACGCACACACAAATACACACACGTAGACATAGCGGTGATTCATTTCAGGTTTCCTCTCCCATTTAACCTCATTTGCATCATCCACTGTCAACACATGGTCCGTACCCGAAATGTTCAAGAGCTTTCATTGGACGGCTGGTCAGGGGGATGACATCATGGTTACCCAGACGCCAGGTTATGAATCACTGCCTCTGCTCCAATGTGGACTCTTCTCCATCACATATCAGCCCTGTGTTCCCCAACCGCTCAGTAGACACAGCTGACAGAAGACATCACTGCGACTAAGGGAGACTTATGCCACCGCACCGAGACGAGCTTATGAATACAGTACACAAGCATTTATCAGCAGATGTAGACGCGGAGGCCAGGATTGCACTGACACGCGCAGCATGCTTAGTGCAAGGCCCCGATAAGGTTAGGGGAATACAATGACATACCTATAGGCACGAGTTCAAACAAATGATGAGGAGACTAAGTGCTTTGGATGAAACAGTCACTTTTGTTATCATTGATGTCAGACGGTGTCTCTTTGGGGGTGTTTCCCGATGAGTGTTTTCTACGGAGCCAAAGAGACAGCCAGGTCCTATCGGAGCAGAGAGACTTGGTTTTTTCTTCTTTTTAATCAACGGTTGTTTAAAGACAGTAGTCTTTGAATAACAGCAGTGGTCTGGAACTCATCTTCCCCTGTGTTAAGAAGAGAGGGGGTTCTGTTGGCCAGGGGGCTACGGTGGAGGACTGGGTGTCTAATAGGCTTAGCCCTGTCTCTGGTCTTGACCTTTCCCCGGCTACTAGGGCCAGTGGAAGTGGTGCGGCCTGTGAACACAATGACCCACGGGTGAGGCCGGCTAATCTTTTTCTCCTCCTCTTCCCCCTCTTCCTTCTCCTCCGTCCCTCTTGTCCTCATCTAGCTTCTCCTCTATCAGCGTTCCTTGTCCTTTTTCGCCTCTTGCCTCCCCCTTCTCATCCCCCGCCCCCCCTTCCTTCATTCATCCTGACCAGACCTGACCTTCACCCCTCTGTTGAACCAACTGATGTCTTCCTGCTGAGACAACAATGCTCAGAAGTAGTCAGGCAGGTCAGGGCCCAGACCTGGACCTCCTAAACCTTACACCTCCCTGACCCTCAGTCTCCGTGAACCTCGGCCTTCCTAACCCTGCGTCTCCCTAACCTTAGGCCTCTTTAGGCCTGAACCTCGTGAACATAGACTTACCTGTACCTAGGCCTCCCTAAAACTTGACTTCCCCTAAACTTCGGCCTTCCTACACCTCAGCCTCCTTCCTGAAAACTAGACTTCCAAACCCGAAACCCCTCGTAACCTTAGACCTCCTTTAACCATGGCCTCCCTGGCCTTAGGCATTTTAAGCCCTGTTCTCTTTGCAAGGACCTTGAATAAACCACACCTTATCGAGCTGCTACTGTGGTCGTTCCAAAAATTCCCAAACATTTACATTCAGTGAAAAAAAGATCCTTTAGGAATGTTCCATGGTCACTGTCATTCTACATCTTTACTTTGTCGAGATGAGTTGACAAGCGCCAAATAGGCATGCCCTCTCTATCTTCAGTACTTTGTTTAAGAACAAGCTTGTCATTTCGATGCAGCTATCTGTTAGAAACTTCTATTGTCTTGACCCTGAACTGATACACTGTAGACGCAGCATTCATTATCAACTTCAGAGTAACATCAGGCAGTAGAAGTCATAATGAGTGGTCTATTGCATTGCATCGTGGTTTGGTCCGATAACAATTCTACTTGGGTTGGGTTTCCCAAAAGCCTTCTCGTTGTAAGATTGTTTTACGTCCCTGGTAGACAAACTCTGTCCAGTTCATTGAGGTTTGGTTTGTCTAATCATGCATTTTAAGAGCCCCTCTTGGGCACAACATCAATTGAAATAATATTAGCCTATCTGGAATGCCACTGCCAGAATAGCAAGTGACACAGCTGCATAAAAGGTTTCGTTGTCAAGGACAGATTATATAATACACAAATATACACAGAAACACACAAGTACATATAGTCCTAGCCCCACAGAATTTTCACAGCCTGCAACATGTAAAAGAAGACATAAGCGCTAAAGGAAATTATACAATTGATATATTTATACAGGAAATACGACTTTGTTCAAACACATTCCTATTTGAAGAGCTAGCCACTATCGCAGAGATACCAGTAAAAGGTCTTTCTTTTTGCGCAAAAATGTGTCCTTCTGAGCACAATTAAAAGTGAGAGATTCACAGTGTGTTCCTCTTTCTCAGGGTTCAAGCGCAGATCAAACTGTTGTTTGATCTGAATTTCTCTTATTGTCTCACATTCCTACAGAAGCATTTCAAAGGCCAGGAGAAAGACGTCTGGCCTCATAACCCTCCCTTTCATCTCACAAAGTTAAAACGGTGCATTGTATCCATAGAAAGAAAAGAATATGTGGTAAAACAGTGAGCTCGATTAGCTACAACAGATCAGCTAACATCACAGATTCCCAAAGTTGAATTGTCTCAGGAGTGTTGCATCTCAACCTGCTGATATATCTTCCTCTGTCAATAAAGCTGGTTGAACACAATAAATACAAACAATTTAACTGCAGGGGGAAGCCAGGCAGCAGCAAGCACAATTATTTCCATGCTGCCTAAATGTAACTTAATATGATCAACGTGCTTCCTGTAGTGTAGGTTTACACTTCTCCACGTAAATGAGTTGGAACAAAATTCTACAACTCTGCCTCTAAGCCCCATATCCCCCTAAAACAGTTGCTTGTCTCAAGACATTTTGACTAATTGAGTGCTGTTTGTGGAGATGAACGTCTCATTTAAATTGTCATTTAAGAAGTTGTTCTAGTTGTTACCATGTGGCTAGGCCTTTAAGAAGAGAAAAACAACAAAGCTACCACTGACTTCTACTACAAAATCTACACCTACAATGTAGTTAGTCAACGCTATAGACATTTACTAGACGCTCTTGTCCAGAGCGACTTACAGTAAGTACAGGGACATTCGCCCCGAGGCAAGTAGGGTGAAGTGCCTTGACCAAGTACACAATGTATTTTGCACAGCTGGGAATCAATCCGGCAACCTTCTGATTACTAGCCCGACTCCCTCACCGCTCAACCATCTGACTCCACTATGGCCTTAAACATGTACCTATAATGCTCTACCCCTGCATTATAGATACCCAAACAATATAGCTGGCAACCACCACCATATAACTTGTTGTACAAGCTCTCAGGTGAGTGTGCTCAGACAACATTACTATATGTCTTCTCTGCCTTCGGGTGGGACACTGAAAACCTATTGGGATATTATTACCCCTTAAACAGGACGCTGAGCAATATGTCTCACTCTCACACAGAGAGAGACACACACACACACACACAAACCTCAATAACGCCCACTTCCCCAGAATACTCTTTCGTCTTTAATGGTAACCTTGGGAGACAGACTGCACCGGCGCGACACTTAACACCCACTAGTGTGAGAGAAATGTTTTTGATATGCTTGTGTCATTTAATCATCCACATTCTTCCGGGCCGCGCAGGACAATTTTGCAGGATATTAACTCCCAACTAAACCCTGGCTTGTATCATTTGTGGGGCCAGTCAACCAGGAGTCCCAAGAGAAGCCGTCTTCCTACTCACTCTCATAGTAATTTAGGCTCCACTAGGCACAGAGAAAAGGGGGGGGGGGGGGGGCAGCGATAGAGGAAGAGTAGACCTTTTATATTAACCATACAGGAATCACAAGATATTAGCAGCTATTAAAAGAGGCTTTCTGGAAATAACAATGTCACAAAATGGGCGCCTAGTCATTTGCTTAGATCAGAAAATCGTATAGAGCAGGACTGGTTGATGGTTTAGACCAGAGAGACTGAGAGGTTTAGATGGACAGAAGTTTAAATCCAGATACAGAATACCAAGTGGCGAAAAAAAGGAAAAACATGATTCTTTAGCACGTAAAGATTCTGGAACTGAAGGGCATTCATAAAGAATGTCACCACTGCATTATCCACTCGGATAGCTCTGATTGCCTAATGGGGAAGGAAAATCTTCTTTCAGACATGCTGGATGACGATTCTATGCTATATATATAAAGCCATTAGAATAATGCATGAGTTTGAATAGTTGTGGGGGGCAAAAAACATTTTACTGCACGGAGACCATCCTTATTCTTTAGCAGGGAGGTTCACACAATGCAAACAGACAGCAATGGCATCTGATGAAAAACATTTTTTGTTCCATTACAAAGAACTAGGTCACCCTCTCATAATTGTCAATCATGCAATAAATCTCTCTGTGGCACAAATGAATACTGCATTGGGAATGAGACAAAGCTTATTGGCATGCTATGTCAGCTTGACTCAATTCATCCTCCTTTTCAAAGAAGACCATTCATATGTGAAGTTGTTTGAGTCTCTCTCTTATTCTCTCTCTGTGTGTGTGTCTCCCTCCACACACACACACACACACACACACCCACGCACACAAACACTCTGCACCACAGTCATAATGTAAAAGTCACACAGGGTTAATGTATTTGGACAGACCATTTTAGCCAAGAGCAGTTTGTTATCCTAGACCAGTTTTTGTCTGCATTACTGTGGAATCTACCAAGAAACCAGCAGTAGATATTAGTATATTATGCCATCTAAACCTCTAAACCATACTTACTGTAAACACAATTACATGTTGTTATTTCCCTACCCCTTTGTTCACTTAATTTTTATTTTACTGTAAACTTTACTCGACCCCCACCACCGAACACATGAGAAAATGTTTCCAGCGACCCCTCAAATCGGAAACACAATTTGATCCAAATATCTCCTATCATTGTTCCCAGGTATTTACTGTACATCCAACCAGGTGTGAACTACTCGGCTTACTGCTATCTGATTGGCTATCATGGTGGGCTTGACGCAGCGATACATGTCCCTGCTTCCCTGTCTCTGTAGACCTGACTGTCACTCTCTAATGGCCGGGGGTTAGTAACAGGCGGGCGCCGCGGACGCTTTCACCAAAACATCAGGGAGAAATGCTGACATTTGAGTCTGGCAGTGGGGGGGGGGGGGCGAGGGACCCTGTACCCAACAGATTCTCTGCTGAGCTCACACAGATTCATTGGCCGAGCTAAAACTGCAGGGGGGGGGGGGGGGGGGGTGTCAGAGAGAGATGTCAGCGCTCGATAGAAATGTGTTGATCCGGTGTTATGGATACCCAGTTCAGATGTGTTACAGGTGATCTGGTGTTATGGATACCCAGTTCAGATGTGTTACAGGTGATCTGGTGTTATGGATACCCAGTTCAGATGTGTTACAGGTGATCTGGTGTTATGGATACCCAGTTCAGATGTGTTACAGGTGATCTGGTGTTATGGATACCCAGTTCAGATGTGTTACAGGTGATCTGGTGTTATGGATACCCAGTTCAGATGTGTTACAGGTGATCCGGTGTTATGGATACCCAGTTCAGATGTGTTACAGGTGATCTGGGTTGCCAGGAAGCAGCAAGGGGTTATTGGGTGTGGCTCTCCATTCTGGGTAGAATATGTCCCTCATTGCGGAAGTTATCACCTTAAATTCCTGTTCCATCGTATCAAAAAATACGTTTGACAAATTTTGGGATGGGGATCTAATTGCATGTAGGGTAGTGCATATGGCTAGCAGGACTTGTAGTTTGACTGCTGTTTTTCCATTGCACCAACTCTCCACATGCTTTTTGTTTCTGCCATTTGTCTAATTTTCTATCTGTACGTGGCGGTTATGATCTAATTGATGTGTATCTGCATCTAACCTCAGGGAGTCTTTCTAGTTCCAGAGCCAGACACATACAGCAGACAAGTCCCCTGCCAGCTGTCTCTATAGGAAATCATCCCAAGCAACCGCAGCAACATTTAGATAAGGAGTTAGTTATAATTCAATCCAGCTAAATTGACGGACTGAACTGTTCCTGCGGTTACCACAGTTCTTCTTCTTCTTCTTCACTAAAATAGCTTTTGGGCACCCTTTCTTTCACTTTTCCTGGGCGTTTCGTCAGAAGGTATTGAGCGAGCAGGTGCTTTGAACAGCCATAGAATGTGGCGTTAGTCTCGAGTGTCATTAGCTCCAGGGCTTCTCCAGTGAGAGCCAGGTAAAGATTAGATAACAATCAGACATTTAATAGATACTGTTGGAGGCACTGGAGCCAGCTCTGACGCAAACAACAGAAGAAGAGAGAGTCATTGCTGTCACTTCTTCTCTGGTTTCTCCTCCTGTTGCTATACCACTCGGCCCCGAGAGACAGAAATCTGTTGCAAAACAGACATTTCAAATCTAAAACCATTATTGTGTTGGTTTTGTCCAGGGTTTAACACCGGAAAACCATATTTGCATTAACGGATGCGAGTAAAACCAGATTAGCAGTGTGGATTAGCATGTTATTAGCTATCAATATGGAGGACATTTGGTCAGTCAGTCTGTTACACAGTTGGCTGTTGAGTGGTGTTATGAGAGGGTAACAGCGGGATCTTGTCAAGTCCTCAACTTAATGAAAAGAGCCCCACCACCACCCTGTCATCTCATGGGGAAGGACGGGGGCAATTAAACCACACCACATCTAATTCAACACCAAGAATTTTACCTAAACAACAAAATGCCCATGTTCTACCAAAATAAGGGAGACCTACTTATCTAGACGTCAGTACTTCATGGAATTCCAGAGCCTCACAAAGGCCCTTTTTGTCCAATGACATTCCTTCCATATTATACTCCAATTATTGAGGAGTAGTCCTTTATATCGACTCCATAAACATGGCTACTGCAGGAAAAACATGGCTGTGTTTACTCAGGGGAAGATCCATCCCTGATAGCCAGCCTCTATGAAAATGAAGAGAGGGTGAGGGAGAGGGGAAAAAAACAAGTGGAGGAAATTTGTGGAATCCCATCTGAGATTGCTTCCCTGATGGATTCTTTTTTCCTGTCAACTCAGACGAGAAATGAAGCGGAGGAGAATTAACTCCCGCTACAGCTATGCCGAATTAGACAGAGAAGAAGAAGAAGACGGGGGAAAAAAAACGACTACACACTTTTTAAGGATTCTAGCCTTGTCATTTTCAATTTTCTGCTCTTTGGACATGCTTGTATTCAGATTCCCCAACATCTTTTCGCCATATCAATCCTAATTAGACAATCTGGGCTCACCAAGGATATAGGACCCAAGTTATTTGCATAATTTAATCATAAATACTCAGTGATACATATTTCCAAATGCATTTGTACAATTATCTTTTCATCCTTGGGGCAAAAGTATTAATATGATTAGGCAATAACTCTTTAAAAAAGGAGGGGGAAAATAGGAAACCAGCAAGTGCGCACTCTTTTTAAACTCCAGCTTTGGGCTATATGAAAAATTAATTAATTTCGGAGGAAAATCAATTTATCTACGTGACCATATTAGACAGAGCCAGTCGAGGGGCCTGGATTCCTTCTCCAATCAGGATATCTCATCTGCTCTGCCTCTAACTTCTGTCACTAGTGGTTAACATCCTGGCCCAGGCACCAGTCACTTCCGCCACGCTTTTTAAACGGCCTGTAATGCGAAGGAGCCCACAGACGGGACAGAGGCAAGACACTGGCTCAACCAATCAGATCTCAGGAATCAAAATTATCCATAATGCAGTGCGTTCGTTCTACAACTAACGGATCAGTCCCAGGTGTGAATTTGATGAGTACTATGACTGTTGACAGATCTAGTTTAATCCAGTTCATAGTTTAATTTTATTTTTTGGATTTGGTTGTCAGTAAAATCTCAGCCTCATTACAAAAAGGAGACATCCTTTGAAAAAGCTGAAGTATTTCACTAGCTATTGGTTGATTTTTGGAGGCCTGTTTTGAAGCGTGTGTCAAATACTGAAGGTGGGATCCTTATTCTAACGTTCGCACAGTAAAAGTATGCAAATCCAAGTGGAGTTTGGACAGTTTATCCACAAGGCAAATTAACAATCCACACCACTTTGCCATGCAAATAACCACTGCATTCTACAATGCCATTAGCCAAATACTACATGAAACTATGCCTCCATTTAAAATTACACTGGTGAAATTATACAAACACTTTATTTATAATAAATCTTTATCATAAATATTTATTTTCTGAATGTTCAAAGACTGTTCTGCAGGCATAGGAAAAATACAGTTAAACTCCAACTATTTGAACTTGTTCCAGTTGTCTGAATTTCCACTCAATAAAACTATTGTGATTTTGAAGGAGATTATTTGTTTGCCGATCACCTAGCTGCCATCTGCCATTTGCACAGTTGATTTGAGCACATGTATAGTATCTAATCTAATTACACACAGCTCTCTGTCTGACTACTAAGTGAAGAGAACAGAAAAAACACCAATCCCCCGTACAAACACAGAGACAAACATACAGTAAATGTCGATTTGACTTTCAGAAAAGTACCTGAATAAATTTGTGTTCTTAACAAGCCATCCTCTATGCTTTCTCTCTCCTTTCTCTTTCTATTTGTCTCTCTCTCACACACACACTCTCGCTCTCTCTTCTTCTTTCTCTCTCTTTCTCTCTAATCAGGCATCTGTCACTCTGTTTTTGAAGTTATTATCGCCTCAGCTCCCTCTTGGATGTGGTTGCCGGGTGACGGGTATCTTAGCACCCACTCTGACTGGGAATGATTTGAATGGGATCCAGAAATCTCCCCTGAGTACCTGTAAACACAGCCATGCCTTGTTGAAAACAAATATATTAGAAGAGAGCTGAGCAGAGAGGAGAGAGAAAGAGGAAGAGAGAGAGATAGAGAGCAATGGAGTGAGAGATAGAAAAAGAAAGAAAAAAGAGAGAGACAAGCTGGCACCTATTGTGGCAGCTCACACTGAGAGCTAAACAAAACAATTACCATAATTTGCAAATATGTGTGTTTACCCGTAAACATGGCAAAATAAAAAAGGGAGGAGGTGATGTCGCAGAGCAAATACAGTATTGCTCCAATAACAAAACGTTCCTTTAACCTCAAAGCCATTTCACTATAGACACCCTCACACTTCACAGTTCAGGGAAGGAAGCATTTGACTGAAAGGAGGGAGAAATCTATTTAAAGAGGGCGTGTTAAGTGAATAGAGTAGCAGTTCCCAGCGGCACAGAGTTGTCTGGGGCGTGTGGTTAACCTTCAGGGGTAGACAATGATTGTCAATTAACTGCTGCATTTCTTGCCCCTACACCGGATAGCCCAGCTTTGACTCAACCCGCCAATGAGAGATATGCGATATCAGCGCACCGCCCCCCACCCTCCCTCCCTTGTTATAATAACCTCGCAGAGAGTTCAAGTGTCACACGGTTGTGAGAGCCCTCTCCGTCCTGCTTGGGGATGGGCTGGTCGGGGCACACTAGCCAGCGGTGGGATTTAGAGGTGCAGAGGGAGCAGAAAGACGAGGGACTTAGGAACTGGCTTGAGAACAGGAGAGAGAGAGAGAGAGAGAGAGAGAGAGAGAGAGAGAGAGAGAGAGAGAGAGAGAGAGAGAGAGAGAGAGAGAGACAGAGACAGAGAGAGACAGAGAGAGACAGAGAGAGAGAGAGAGACAGAGAACAGGAGTAGGAAGAGGGAGGAGAGAGAGGTGGAGTGAACACCAACAGAACAGCAGTGAGAGGAGGGGAGAGGAGCAAAGGGACAATGAGAGTGGAAGAGAAGGTAAGAGTGGGAGGAGGGGGAGAGTGGAGAAGAGAGCCGGGATGCGGCCACTTTAATATAAGTCGAATGATGAGATCCTTTTGACGTGAGTGTATAGTATATAATACAGACAAGAGTATTACACAACAACAGATAAGGAATCTTAAGGTTTCGTTCCAATGCCCAGTTGTTTGTTTTGGACAATTTAAACATTATAACAGGCATCATTTTGGCTTCACATACAATAACATACCATTTATATTCATAAACAACAATTTGACAACTAGACCAGCAGGATCCACACAGGCAGAGCACTGCTTTTCACACTAAGTGTCAAATGAGAGTGCTGTTGGTGTGTCCAAATAGGGCCAAAAAGTAGGCAGAACCCTTTGAAACACTGGGACTATTGTACAGCAGAATTATAGCCTTCATTGTCTTCACAACGCCAGTGTATAAAAGACCAGGAGTCATTGTAGAGAGCCACAATATGAAGTAGAAATACTTACACCAGCCTACGGAACAAGAGTTTTGTATAAACCTTTCAGCTCTGCGTTAAGATAATTTTGAAAATAATCTGATGAATGAGATTTGTAATCACTTTCAGACAGCTGAATTTGACAGGCTACTTAGTAAACATCACAGCAAAGTGGAGTTGAGAAAATGTCACCTTGTATAAAGATGACTCTACCCCTCTTTGTAAGTAGACAGATGATTCCGGAATGTTCCAGGGTGTAAGTCACCAAATGGGGAGGGCATAGGTGTAGAGACAGGCTGAGGTGACAGGGATGCAGGGGAGTAGAGACAGTATGGGGTGGCAGGGAAGCAAAGGAGTAGAAGCAGGGGAGGCAGGGAAGGCTTATGGAGGCAGGTCGGGTCTGAGTGATTGATTTCAGGCCGACATCAGGAAAACCTGGCTGCTTTCAGAGACAATTACAGTCCTCTCTGTGTGGCTGTAATAGCCCAGCACTTTAGCATCATTAAAGCGACGCGAGGCACTGCATTATCCTTTAACCCCAGCACCGGCCATCCCCCCATTGACAACCTAGAGAGTTCAAACACATACTCTGTCACCTGAGCAGTACCGCAAGAGGAGAGGAGAGGAGAGGAGTCACCACAGGGGCCTGTATTTGGTTTTACTTTCTCTAGATCCTTTGATTTTTTTTTATTTTTATCTGCCCCCATGTTAATGCTGCTACAGTCAATTGATGCACCCAAGCATTGTTTTTCAAGTACCGGCTACAAACAGATGAAAGGTGGATACAAACAGTGAGCAGAGTATAGGGAAAACAATTGGTGTAACAATTGTGTGTATTTGATGCCTTAAATATTTATTTAACACCATACATTTTTTGAACAGAAATACTCAATTCATACTTCACTATTTTAATATTATACTGTACAATGTTAGGATATACACCTGCCAATTATCTCGAATCGTACTGCTTAAATGTTAGCAGTGGATGTGTCCCCCCCCCCCCCAAAAAAAATGGCTAGCTAATTTGTTTGCAGAAACCTTAAAAACACAATGTGTGTGTATGTGTTTGTGCAAGCTACATTTAGCCTTTTACCTGAATTATGTATCTGTTTGATCGGGACTTACACCAGACCCACTGGTGTAAGTGCTATTTGCATCTTCAGCTCATTTTAGGAAAGGAGATCAATATTGAATCAATCATAATGACAGATTAGATGGCATATTTGACCAGGCTGAACTCGTCCTATCAGTCTGAGCAATACATCAAAGCATATGGCTAAAGGACACTAAAATGGCTTTTAATCTCATTTCAATTCCCAACTAAATCTTTTAGCATTTAAAATCACCCTTTTTTGGAAAATACTGTGTTTTGTAATGAGGGTTATACATGAAGATAACTGGAACGTTTCTGATATTAATTTGTTTACTTTTAAACATTATGCAAAAAAAAATCCTCACTTTTAAAAATCACATGTTTATGTTAGATTGTCTATGTTGTATGTACAAATAATATACTTTTGTATAAAGTATATTTTAAGAGGTTTTAAAAGTAAATAATATTGAAATATGTTTGAAATTCCACAGAAATAAAATACATCGTTATTTAATTTCATCACACAAATGTCCCAATAAGTGTTTTTAAAATTCAAGTCACCACATTAAATTGTTTTTGTCCCAATGGCAAGGACGGCTATCTAACCATTGCCTAATTATTTGTCAAAGTCATTAAAAAATTAAGTAGAGATGAGTCTTGGTAGTGCATGCCACATGTAGCCTACTTTTTAATGACCACTGTTCACAGTCTGTTTCGATTGAGCAAGTTCAGAGGCACAAGCACTTTACCGTTGTCTTATCCACATGGCATAAACTTGAAAAAACTTTTTTTGTGCGACGCGCACTTCCCATGTCCGTGTGTGATAGGCCTAGTTTGCCCGCATCCACTCACATCTCCGTGTGTGTTTATATGTGCATTAGTCAAATTTGCAAAACTGAAACAAAACAAGCATGAAAAACATGCCTAATTACACCTTCATGATATTTCTAAGAAAGACTTACAAAAAGGAAAAATGTCTCCCCCTTCCTCCCCCTTGCGCCTTGACGCAAATACAGAGCGTAATTATGATATCTACAATTTACCCTACAACATATCTCCCTCTCCACTCACCTCGCATTGGTGCAGTCGTTGTAGAGAGTCTCGAAGTCTTTTCTGGAGATGAGTTTGCAGCGGTTGACTCCAGGCTGGATGGCGCCGAGCCCTCTGAGGATGCGAACCTGCTCAACATTGCACACAACCGGCGTGATCTCCAGCCGCTTCAGCTTGGTGTAGACCGTGTGCAGCCCGCCTACCAGGTGCTTGAGAAAAAGGTCGAATGCCTGGGGAAGACAGATGAGTTCGCTGCCGTCCACGGTGAAAGACGCCACTTTAGCACCCCGTAACTCTACCATTTTACACTCGTTGTTCTGCGGGGTGTTTTCAACAGGCGACGGAGTCGAATATACGGGCTTGCTGGGCAGAGTTCCGGTCGGGGTAGGGATGCCCGGGCTGCTGGTGGCAAGCAGCTCTGATCGGAACAGGTTCTGTCCGGAGGGGGCCATAGATGGAGACGGGGATGAAGTTGTCGACGGCGGGGAGGTGGTCGCTGACGGAGTTGACATCTGAGGCGGTGGGACTAGCGGGGTTGGTGGAATCAGAGTAGCCGGTACGGCCATGGTCACCTAGGGAAGAGTAGACGAAGTTCAAAGTATAAACCCCAGTCCTGCAAAAAAAAGTCCCGCTGTCGAGAAAATCAAACGAAAGAATCCACGGGAGTGTATCTCCTCTGACGAGTTGGGGAGTAGAAAGAGATGCTGAAAAGACGTGTTGAGTGAGATTTGGGTTCGCGCGGTGGGACAATGATCAAAGATAGAAGCAGGAATGACAGGAGGAAAATGAGCTGAAAAGTGCAGCTCCGCTCTGTGGATGAGTTGTTGTTGTCACAAGGTACAGAGAGGGCGGAGCTAGGGGACAGTGAACGGCTTTGAAGAGCAGACAGGCACACAACAGAATTATTACAAATCTATTAATGTATTATTGCATATCAAATGACAGTTACAGGATTGCATTAAATTATTAACGACTCTTTTAAACTGGTTTGGGGAGTGGGTGAAGTCGTGCGCGTGTGTTGTAGGATCGCCTGTGTATGCTGAGGTAAATCAAGTTCATTCAAACTAGATGGTATTAGAATTAGGCACAGCACACGTTTAGTTTCACGACTATTAGGCGACCCAACTTCCAGATAAATATAACTAGACAGGAAGAAATAGAGTCAGTTCGTGTGAGTGTTGGACCAGTTTGTATTTTGCAAATTGTTTAACCAATTATCTCAATTGTTATGCATCAGCTATCCAATTTCACACAGGGACTGCAGGTGTTACTTTCTTTATCTATGATGACTGCTCTGTGACAACTTAAGTGTGAAATTGACTGATAAAACTGACTGATCCCTGTGCACTCACTTCCTTAAACTCCATGCACCTTTGATGAGAGCGTTTATTAGAAAGAACGGTGTGAAATGTAAGTGTCAAATACTGCACAGTCTGACCACAAAAGCTTAATGTGATAAATGTGACTTGACTGAAATAAAGTTAGGTGAATATATGGGGGAACATAATACACACAGCCTACTGTATGAACAGTGAGAAGGGTAGAGGGGAGTATGCAACTGATATTAATTGTACTTTTGAACTCCAGACGAAATAGCATTGCACAATCACTGAGTCAAGTGGTGCAAAGAGATAAGAAGGTAAAGACTTCACTGAAAAACAAATTGAGGTACTCTTCAAATCGGAAGATAACTTAGCTCAATCGACAGCTGCTCAGATTCCCTCCCTATCTCCTATATTCTGTAGGCCTGTGAGCAACAAGTCTGCACTCCACTGCATGTCCA
Source organism: Hypomesus nipponensis (assembly GCF_054491055.1). Lineage (NCBI taxonomy): Eukaryota > Metazoa > Chordata > Actinopteri > Osmeriformes > Osmeridae > Hypomesus > Hypomesus nipponensis. The sequence goes on from NC_140383.1 coordinate 20,168,807, forward strand.
ACCAACCTTGAAATCACGGGTGATCCAGCAAGCTACAAATTGTTACTATGACATAGTGCACTTGTTATCCAGACAGTCTTCTCTTCGAACTCTTGTGACCCAAACACATGTTTTGTATCTGCTTGTGACCTTGTATAAGAGAGTGCTTAAATAAATAATGGCAAGATTATTGTAACATGTGAATCTATGATCCAGTGTGAGTTGTTCTTATTACACAGTATGTATTGTTTTAGCACCTGGCTGACTCCTGTTGTCAAATCTGTTCAGATAAGGAGCGAGCCATTTTAGAATTATCATTCCGGGAAAGTGGTAGCTTGTAGTGTAAAATCAATAGCTGCTTAAAATTCATAGCCAGCCAATCCATTTGCCCTTTATGTTGCTAACCTTTCACTTAAATATGCACCATATTAAGATTTCATTATATACAATGAATGTCACAATAGTTTGCCCACTATTTTTCATGTTTGCATGGGTTAACTGCAAATCGTGGGGCCTGAGATATCTGAAAAATGACTGCCATTAACAATGCTTAAGGGAGAAAGAAAAACTGTTAAAAGACGTTTAAAAGCACCGCAGGATACGTCTGATGTTTAACATTCAAAGGTCTCTTAACAAAGTGGGTGGGCTTCAAGCGTCTGACATGGGTTATCAAAACACTAGGGAATACAGCACTAATTCTACTGCAACTGTGCACTTCTAGTGTTCATACAATACACTATGATAATAGCTGTGTTGGTGTTTTTAAATAAATACTTTCTAAACAAGTACGGGAATGACTCAAGTATATATGAGCTGTCCTTGCAGTAACTGACAAGATTAAGTCTTAGAAAGTTGTGTGGGAACTGTATGAGACTTTAAGAAGGTGCACAGTTGTACATTCTGCTCAAAAAAGTGGAACGTACAACTGTGGGTTTTTGTGCCCCCTTTACTTTAAAGCTCTAGTAGCATTGTGATCAACTCTGACAGTCGTCATTGAGTTCTGCCTGTTAACTTTCAAGTCATTACACTTCTCAGTTTCACAGGCGTTTAATCAGTAGGCTATGTAGGCTACTGTATGCGAGACAAATGACTACTGTCTAAATGTAGTCACACAAACAGTGATATATGGCATCAGCAAAGTATTTAAAATGTATAGATATGGGACAAGACTTTTGTATGATCGATGATGCAGTATATTGTTTGATGTAATAATTTATGCACCCCATAAAGCTTTGATAAAACAATGTTGAGAAGCAATTTAAATTAAATTCATTTAAATGTCAATTCTCATGGTTAGGATTTTTCTATAATTGGCTATTTAATTAAAATAATTTTCATAGTCATTAATACAGCCAGCAACTTGTAGTGCACTGACGTGTTTTAATTACATGGTATTAACAAAATTGATATGCTTTAGAAAGCATGGTGAATAAGAAATAATTAGGGCAATCATACATCATCCCCTTATGGACATTAAGTGTATCACAATATAATTGATGAACTTAAAAAACGTGAGAGATAAATAACTTTAATTGTACAGAGTTGGTGCACTGAGTCTGGAACAAAGCAAGCACAGAGACAATACATTATATTTCAGAAGCAATTCATTATCGGCAACATCACTTAGCTCTCCTGGCCCACCACTCTCCCCTAACCTATGATTACATGACATTTGAAAGCAGTGATATTGTGTAGTCTTTTAAAATGTCCTTTTCTTCAGCCTCAATTAATCATCAAACCTCTCTTTCACTCGATCTAATGAGGGAGACATAGAGAGAGAGAGAGAGAGAAAGAGAGAGAGAGAGAGGCGGCTTCGAACACAAGAATCATTTGGATGCTCGGAATAAAGCACTTATTGATCATGAATATTTGTTTCTCTCAAGGTTACGCCTTGACCCCCATCTTTCCTGAGACACTGGCCAGCACAAACATGGCGGGAGGGGTTGAAAGTTGGATGGGGGGGAGGAGGGGAGGGGGGGTTTGAAGAGTGTGGGGTGGAGGGGGGGGAGTTGCGTGACAATGGCTGGGTTTGTCTGCTAACACTCTGGCATGGTGCTGTCTAACAGGAAAACCAGACAAACCAAACAGAAAAAGACTGACTTTAAAATGCAATAAAATATTTGATTTGATTTTAATTTGATTAAATTCTTTTAAGATGATAATAACTCATGTAGCTAACTGCCCTTGCCTCAAGACTAGCCATATTGGTCATTGTTAATACATTGTATACTATCTCATCTGCAGGCAAAGACAGCTAAGGTAAGGTAGAGACAACTAGGGTAATGCCAAACTCTGAACTCTACCTCATACTGTAATTTTACCATATGCATGCAATGAAAGCAGCATCCCTACTCTTGGCATCATTATTATTGTCTTACATTCACAACATCAATGTTTGAATGCGTTTGAAATGGAAACCCAGACCATGTTACATGAGTTCTGTCACAGTGTTGCATCCAGGCCACGTTCCGCTCAGTCAGGCGGCAGCCCCAGTCCCGGACTATCACAGAAATGTGTTTACCTCTTCTGCAACCCACCTACAAAAATACACCTCCCATCTCCCAAGACAACAGCTTCAAGAGGGACAGACTGGGAGAGAGTCCAGTCTTTTCAGCTGAGCCAACAGAATGTAATAGAACCCCGTACACACGCTCACAAACACACGCAGCCACAGTATGTAAAATATAACACCTCCAGTCATATCACTCTTGAAGAGGGGAGAAGAAAAGGAAGCTCATTTTGTTTTCAAAAGGGCCGGCCTCACAGATAGACAGTCTCAGCTAAAGGGCTGACAGTAGTTCTCTCTCATTGATATCATGCAGATCCAAACAGAACCACAGGTCTGTAGACAGGGGGAGGAAGAAGGGAGAAAGAGAAGAACATGGTGAGAGAGACAGAAAGGAGGTTAAGAGAGAGACAGTGAGCAAGAGGCGGTGGGGAAAAGGAAAATAAAGTGAGAGAGATCAACAAATAGAGAGAGAGAGAGAGAGAGAGAGAGAGAGAGAGAGAGAGAGAGAGAGAGAGAGGGAGATTTGTGGATATCTAAATGGCTATAGCAGAAACCTGTATAAACAGCAGTAATTACTGGCCCATTGACAGTCTCCCAGTGTTGTGCTCATTCTGCCACAGCCGCAGTGATTAAAATGAATCCCCATCGACTTCTCCATTAAAGCTCTGGCAGGAGCGATCCCGCGACCTTTCCCCATTGATTGAACATAACAATCACAATTCAATTGTAATGCAAAGAGAACATTTGTTATAATGTACATGAGATGCATGAGGCATTTCCTGGGCGCAGGAGGAAGGGTAATCAATGGAGTCGCTCTCAACGAGATGCGGAGTGTGTGTGTGTGGGGGGGGTGGGGGGGTGGGGAGGGTGCGAGGCTGTGTTCAGAGACTCTAATTCATACAGCCTGCAGTGTATGATGGAGGGCAATGATGTGCGCGTAAACGTTTTCACAATCACCCACCCCCCTCCACCCACATTCCGCGACGTTCGATAGTGGGGCAACGGCAGCCTGATTTGTATATCCATACCTTCTACTGTGCCAACGTGGCATTGTGACTGGCGATGATGAAGCGTGTTGAGACAGTCGAGAGTATCTATCCTTGTCTTGTCCTCATGGAATTTGACAGCTGTTGAAATGGACGGATACCATCCATGCATGGCGTAGCCTACAAGATACCTGTCTTAGAGTGGCCCCCTGAGAGACATGCACCAGGGCGCCCCCTAGTTAGGTTTTGAGTATACTTTATGGAGATTGCTGTTGTATTGTGTTTTGTAGGGTGTTTGCAGGCGTACTGCAAACGCGTAAGCTACTATACCCCTTACTTCAGTGATACCAGAAAGACAAAGAAAGTAATTCTGATTAATAAAAGTTATCAACCATGCCTTGCAAATCCATCCTGCTGAATTAAAAGACCATAGCCACGTCATATCCCAATTCTATCCCTCTCTAAAAGCTACACTTGATTTTGTCTTTTAAAAAGTCACTGTTAAGAGTCTATGCGAGTGATGTCCTTAAGGGATTTCTTTTTAGAATCGGAAGATTATAGTTTACACGGACATTAAACAGATTAAACCGGCCCTGCTCTCTAAAGGCGCTTTATCTAATGGAGAAAATGTGGTATGCTAATTGAGAAATTCTGTCTGCAAAATTATGTGTAAGCCACTTCCTTTCTCTCTCTCTCTCTCTCTCTCTCTCTCTCTCTCTCTCTCTCTCTCTCTCTCTCTCTCTCTCTCTCTTTGCAGGAGGATTTTAGTTCAGTTTGATGAAATCAGCAGGCTAATCGCAGTCCCAGCGAGTGAGTAGCGTGGCTGGGTGAGGCTGTGTTTGCCAGGCTAAAAGGTAATTGCCTGGGAAAACTTCATCGATGACAGATTCAATTCCATTTAGTAAATGTTTAATAAATGCAGTACAAACATCAAGGCCTATCTCACGACGCTCAGACAAACAAAGGGAAACTTTAATTGCTTTAATCATCCAAAGCTTTGACATTGTTATTGGCCTTAAAAATAGCAGTTAACAGAAACTGTCTCGTAGAGGAAATTGAACTGCATTTGGAAAACGATATACCATTGAGATATGGCATCCCGAAAAAGCCTGGCCAGACATACTGTTGTGACTAGGAAAAACCTTCCTGGCTGTACCCAAAGCTATTCAATTAACTGAAAGACCCAAGGAAAACAACCTCCCTATTACATATCACTGACTTTAATCAGATATAAAGCGATAGTATCCCTTTTTGAAGATTCCTTAAGACAAACACCTTAATTAACAGACAGGAGGGCGTAAAAAGATGTATTTTTCATTACTAGGGAGAAATAACGTTTCCTTTTAACATCAAGGAAAATCAAGTCCTTGCTGCTGTTAAAGCAGTCAGCGTTGTAAACTCCCTGCCAGCATTTTTATTTAAAACCTCATTAATGTGTTTCAGCACAGCATAGCTGTACCTTTAATCTGCACTAAAAGGAAATAATGCCTTTCCTGCTTTATTTACCAGCCTTACTTAACAAGTGTTCCTGTACAATTAGAATTGTTAATAGATCTGGAAACAAAAGGACTTTGAAGGTGGGAAAGTGCTGACATTATTTCACAAGGGAAAAACACTCCGGAGGAAGAAAACGCTGTTGTAAATGTAGTTTCCTGGAACAAGGCTGTGTAGCAGTGTTGGGCTGCTCTCATTAGACATGCCATGCACTGGAGGTAAATCACCACCAGTAAAACATTTCACTGCCACACAACACTAAATTACACACTAGCTGCCTCGCCACAGTGATTGTGTTTAAACATTGTCATTTTTACTTTATTCCCATTAAATGTATGCTGAGTTTCACAATCCATAAACATAGTTTCCGGAATAAAAAAGTTAATAAATGTCAGAATTTGCATTTGAAAAAAACATCTTGCTGCATTTTTGGAAATATCAATCTATGAACCTTTCAACATTTCGTCAAACAAAATGCTAATTGTACCTTTAGGAATTAAGGAGACAAGTGACAAGGAATGAGATGCCACGTCCTTTGGAATTAGGAAATCAGTACTTGGAGGAAAGCAAACAAGGGAGGGGGGTAAAGAGAGAGATAGAAAGAGAGACATACAGAGAGAGAGACAGAGAAAGAGAGAGAAAAAGAGACAGGCAGAGAGAAAGAGAGAGAGACACATAGATAAAAGAGGAGGGAGTAAGAGTGACAAAGGAGAGAGAGAAAGAGAGAGAAAGAGAGAGAGAGAGAGAGATAGAGAGAGAGAGAGAGAGAGAGAGAGAGAGAGAGAGAGAGAGAGAGAGAGAGAGAGAGAGGAGAGCAAGAGGGACAGAAAGAGATGATGAGGGAAAGACAGAAAAATCATCAAATGAAGAGAAAGACAAAGTGGGGGAGCAGGAAGGAGATGAAATGACGGTAGCCAATCAGAGAGGAAGAAACAGACAGACAGTTAGAGACATAAAAGAATAAATGCAAAGAAGAGGTGCAAGGCATGAATCCTATCTCCATCTTATACAAGGTTATCATTTCATCATTATTGAGTCGAACTTGCATCTTGTGCCTTTATATAAAGCAACACAAGCAGTAAAGCTATATCCTAGGATCCATTATGTAGATGGTGATTTACTAAGGCCACTGACTGTGTAAGTGTATTGCTGAAGGACACTAGGCTGGTGACGGGCCCATCACTGAACCAGCGACCCTTGGACAGCGTTCCTTAATGTCCGTTACATGCTGCTGTCCACAGCTTTCACAGAGTAGACTTTGCTTCCTGGTGCTTCTAGCTGGTTGGCTTCTAGTATCAGTGGCAGCAGAAAACTTTTTTTCAGAGAGGTGAGAGGTTTGGTTGTGTGGATGATCTTGTCAACAGTCCCTTGCTAATTATCTCCAGTGCAAACCAAGCCAAGATGTGGTTTGAGGAGGCTTGGATTAACAGAACCACATCCAGTTGAGAATATCTGCTTTCACTTTCCAGACAACTCTCCATGTGTGGTTCTGGGGGGGCGGGTTACAGTACTGTCGTCTTAGTGTTCTGCCAACAACATCAACAGTCATTATTCTTGTCATTCTTCAAAGGTCCTTGAAGGATGATTTTCTATGCTGCATTGACTCAAACTCACACATTCACTCGAGCTTGGTTAAGACTGGACCATCTGGGCTCTTGTACTTTACAATGACTGTAATGCACCCGTTAATTCATTTGTGCTGTTGGAGTTCAATAAACAGGTTACACAGACCCACATAGCATATAAAAGCTATGGGGGCAACTCATTTAGGATCCTTAATTTATTGACTGTGTAATAAAACCAACTCGTAATTGCTTGCTACAATAATCTTCCAGATACACAAATATAGGGATTTTGTGATTAACAGAAGAGCGCCTCTGCCAGAAATAAGTTGATCTTACAAATGTAAGATGTTTTTGGACATATGTAAATAAGATTGTTTATTTGGTCCGAGTTAACTTCTTACTGCTACAGTCGAACAAGCTTAGCACTTAGCAATGTGTTTACTCATTGAGACAGATTAACGAACAAAGGCGTTTTCCCCTTGAAAAGTGTTGTGTGTGCCTTCACAGAATAACAGTGGCTGCACAACCTTCACTATTAAACTGCTGAAACTGCTGTCTCTCTTCTCGCCTCTTTCTCTGTATGTCTTTTCCTCCCTTGTATGCACTTACATCGCGTCATCCCCTGAAATATATAAACTGTGTTTCTATATTTGACAGTCAGTGATGTCTAACACAGGCATGTGGATGTCCTTTCCATACACTGAAACCCATCAAAATTACTCAACAGTGACCTCTACAGGAATACAGAGAAATTCAAGCTGAGTGTGACTGGTGGCAGGGCCAAGTCCAGCCTTCTGACTGGTGCACCAGCATATGGACAGCACCGTTCATACCTGTTCCAACTTGACTGTGACATTACTAACTGGAACACAAGTTACGAACGCTTAAACCATCCTTAACTCCTAACCCACATCTATTTCTAATCCTAAACCCCCTAGATATGGCACTTGAACCTGTGAGGACTGAGGAAACTTTTCCTTGTTTTACTGTTCTTGAAATCTTCTGATTCCCATAGGAGTAGTTCATTTATTGCCTTCTCCGGTTGATTGATTCCTAACTGTATCTGTGGCAAATGGCAAATAAACTTGAAACATGAAGAACTTGCAACTCTAATATGAAACTATTGAGAATACGAGAATCGGAAATAACATAACTTTATGCATTTACATTACTATATGCAGTGCATTTGTTACAATACACAAAGTACAGTGCCGATGAGAAATCAATAGTTAAACATATTAGATTTCAAACATTTAATTTACCTGTGCGTCTATGTCCGAAACTAATACATGTTGCTTTGTCTCTCTTCTCTAAAGATCTCTGAAGAGAGAGATCTCTCTCCCCCCTTCCATTCTGTTGGGAGAGGAAGACAAAGAGTACTGTCCTAAATGGAGAGGGAAAGAGGAGGAATATGGACGAGTGCCAAGCTTCACAGGGCAGAGCCAAACTCAGGATCAGGGAGGAGAGCTGAACGTTACGAAGATAAGGGCCAGACCAAACAGGAAAACCATGGAGCTGGGGCGTCGTCACACAGAAACACAGAGCCTGTGGTGGATACTCACGTTGCATGTGTTGTGTTGTTTGTCCCAGTTGTCAGTTGTCAAACAGGTTACCATTAAATGGCTGAGCAGACCAAAAGAAAAGGCCAACACAGAAAGCTTGTTCTGTCTTTAATAGGTTTTACTTGGTTTTATACACACATACAGTATTATCATGAATCAATGTTTATAATCTTAAATATACCCTATTCAGAGAAGACAATCACAGAATATAAATTAAAACAAAATGGCAGCACAAGAAGTGGTGCACCTTAGGAGACAGGTGGCCATCTTAGTATTTCAGTTTTTCAAAACAAAAAGCAAACCATGGAGGTCCTTTCTCCATGTCCTGAACTACATCACTTCCTATGGTCAGGTGTCAAAACACAAATAGTTTAATACAATACGTTAGGATGGTGGATGCATTACATATTTCCAAACACACACATGACTTGTGGGGGAGGAATGCAAAATTGAAATTAAGAATAGGAATGAAATAACGTGGGTTGTGTCCTGTTCTGTGTAGGAAAGGTAGGATTGTCTTTCCTAACTTTTTTGCTGTGTTGCACTGTGCTGTATGTAAGCAAGTGGGATTGTATTCTGTAAATTACCATGAAAATCTCCAGCTAAGCCATTGTTGTTGGATCTGTAAAAGGGTATCTGTGTAAATGCTGGGCTACAGTATGTGTTCTTGAATTAAACCAGTCAAGCACAGCCTTCTCTGAGACCATACAAAATCAGTTACCAATTCAGACCACAGACCCAGATGCACACAAACATCGTGTAATTTTTTTCAGGGTGGATGAAAAGAACACAGGACATGTTGTGCCCCTTTTTTTCATTTTTTTTCCTCCCAGAGTTCTCCTTTATATATTCAAATTCTGTTCAGCAGCATAAAATCCTCCTGAGAGGCTTTATTGTCTTCTCACTCGTCCCCTGGGCTCACATCAACCAGATACATGTCCTCTCTCCACAATGTAGCCCAACACCCAGCAGATAGGCCCTCACTCTTTCTCTCTTGGTCTTTCTTTTTCTTACTCGTACTCTCACTCTCCCTCTCTCACTCACTTTCCCTCTTGCATTCTCTCTCTCTCTCTCTCTCTCTCTCTCTCTCTCTCTCTCTCTCTCTTTCTCTCTCTTGTTCCTACTCTTTCACTCCCTCTCCCTCTCCCTCTCTCTCTCCCCACTCTGCCTCCTAGTCAAACACAATTTGAAGAAGATTAATTAAAATGCTTTTAAAGCTGCTGCTGATTGTGTGGATTCTCAAAGACTTTTATTCCTTCAACTTTTTTTTTTTTTGCCTGTGCGAAGATGAACTGGAACAAACTAAATGAATGGCCTTTCACTGAGTCTGCCCTCCCAATAATAAACATCTGCTGTATTATTATGTGTTGAAATAAAAGGATATGTGTTCGCTTTCTTTCTCATTGCATTCAGGGGACTCTGCATAGCACATTTTACACTGATGGCTGAGTTGCAATTGCAGTTACAAATGTATGAACACTATACTTTCATAATAACGCGGTCCAAATGCTTCAAAAGGCACATAGGTCTGCTCTGGTGAACTCGAATGTGTGGTCTCTGGTGCATAAAGTAAGCATAAGGCCAACTGTCTAGCAATGAGCCTTCACTGAACAAAATAGAGGGCCTAAGGCGTCAAAGCTAATACATTTATACAGGGTACGAGGGAGAAAAAAACTAAACAAATGCGTGATACATAGAATGCATCAGACTCATGTCAAAACAGCTTCATAGCACAAAAACTACCGATACAAATGTTGAGTAGGCAAATTCAACGTTTACGTCACAAATCTCAAATTAACGATTATTTAAACTTACACATTTTGAATGTGGACTCATATTGTAGGCCATACAATAACCTTTTTATTGAAGATACCACAACCACAAGGCAGGGCGGTTAGAAAACTATCCTTATTTTATCGATGGCAGCCAGATGATATAAGTAGGGTGCTTGCCTCTACAAAGCTCTCTCACTGGGTACTGTTACAACATCTCCCGCTCTCGGAAAAGTCCCAGTTTGGAGTCCTGTTTTCTTTTTTCAGTTTTTCTTTCTTTTCTTTGCTTGCACGAGCAACCCCCAGACTTGGCACAGACCTTGCCCCGAGGTCAGTAATGGCATACACAACGTACATCATTTGTTACTGATTTCTTTTAATGCTCAAAAGAATGATGACAGCCAGTGAGTTTGATGAAACTGTGCATATCAGGCCAAGCTGAGTCTTCTGGCTAAATTCTCTCCCACCCATAAACAACTCATTTGAGAGCAAGCACCGTTTAAAATGATACAAACACTATACACAAGTGCAAAGACAGGTAGATGTCGTTTAATACAGTAATACAGTCACGGGTATATGTAAGGGTATTGGCTGTTAGTCAAGGTTAAAAGCAAAGCAAGACTGGAGGCGGTGCAATACTTTTTTTCTGTCTCAATGAATGAAGTATCCTGAACATTTTTGGTATTTGGTATTGTTTCACCAAAATATTATAGTATCTATACAGTAATTATGCATTATAATTATAATGGATAATAATTGCAGTAAAAACCAATTAGCAATATTTATCAAGTTACTGTGATTTGTTTATGCATAGAACAGGCCTGTCAATGTGCATATGTTACAGATGTCATTGAATCCCTCCATAATTCAGCATTAGGCAGGAAGAATGGAACAGTTTGCAGTGCAACCCATTCTTTATTAAACATTTATTGTAAAAAACTGTAACTGTTATATTTTTGTCACCTTGGGTGCACAGACATCCCGAAATGGCATAGTTAATAAGCAACCCTCCTCCGTCAAAGATTCATAGGTGAGCAAACAACACCCCTCTTCCCCCAACTAGTCTGCTGACTCACGGAAAGAGACGATTATAATTTTTTTAATGGATGTTTATTTATTCAGTCACATTTGTGACATGTGTGAAAATCCCCTCTAACTGTGCTTTATCTTCATGTGCCCAGGACTTCAACACTGCAGCTCGATTTTTTGTTGCTTTCCGGGAACACAATGCTGATGTCTTCTCCTTCTTGGTGTCTTCCTCCTTCACAGGAGTGTCTGTAAGGGTGGCAGTGGAGAGCCGTTTTCTGCACATTGTTTTCTAGCTGTTTGTGATGTGGCGGGATAGCTTCTGGTGAAAAGTATTTTGTACCCATCTCAAAGGTTCATGGTCTTGAGGGAGATGCAAAGAAGGAAGGTGGGTCTGTTGGAGGAGGCACAGCAGGAAGTGACCTTGTTTGAGGAGGCACAGCGGAAGATGGAAGAGGATGCTCAGTGACCAGAGACAGTGAAAAGTCACATTCTTGGAATGTCTCCCTATTAAATGCCAAATCCCTGTGCATCTAAATCCTGCCAGCCCATTTCAGGGTACTGCTGCTTGTGACCGGGACACCCTGACAATGCTTGGGATGTCGTAAATCGATATTGTCAACCCTGGATGAGTTTTCATCCATGAGTTGTCGACTCTTTAAAGGGCCCTATACACACTTCTGTTGAGCGGGTTTAACTTACAGCTCGACAATTTCAAAAACTTTGGACTGTGAGGAGCTTTTCGTATGAAGCTGGAAGTGCATCAAGTTAATAGGAAATCAGCCTTTATCATCCACTGCAGGTGCATTGGTTGTCCCGTGCTATGGTTCATGAGGGAATGTATTAACTTGCCTTTCACCACGTCTTGCTACAAACCTTTTTGGATTTGGGATTGTTGTTATCCCTGTTTCGTTCATGATCCAGACGTTTTGTGGTTCAAACTTGTGTTTGTCAAAGAAACGTGTTTTTGTGTTTTTTTTTTATTTTTTACATTTGTTAGATTTAAACTGGTTCCCCCACAAAGGCTTGTGATTTGGGCATGTCTTTTCGAGAGAGTGAATCAGTCAACACCAGTCATATTGGTCTCACTCAACTTTGGTGGAAAGTTGCAATTGTAGTGAGAGTCTAAGACAAACTTCCAAACATGAAATAACATGGAAATAGTAAATACTCTCTCTATTTCTCTCTCTTATAGAAGCTACATAATTCTCTTGTTGAAATGTGTTTTTCTCTTAGATTTACCTGACCTCTTTGGGACTTACTTTAACTCATAGTATGAGTCAGCTGGTATATTCTCTCTGAGGCTCCTCTCTTTCCTCTAAGAACACTTCCTGGTGGTCCAGTACCCTGCAATGGGTAACTTATAAGGTCCTCGCTAGCCGGTTTCTCTTTTTCATGGAATCTGAATACGTTGGTATTAGAGATGACAAAGTCCTCTGACTTGGAACCCCTCTGTTAATAACCCTCTTCCTCACCGTTGGTATGCTGGAAAAAATAAACAGAATACAATTTCTTGATATGGATCATTTGTTTACTATATGACAAACAACAATGGCTTATTTGCTAATGGACTATTACAATAATATTTATAAGAAATTATATTTTTGTTACGTTATTAACTCCACTCATTATGTGCCTCTCAATGACTTGTGCATGTTTGAATGTAAGTGAAATGTGTATTGACACCAATATGCCACCGTAGAGACAAAGACTTGAAGGACCATCTCCTGTTGCCAGCATCCCCAGTCTCCCCTACCAGTAAAGTAGCTTGAGACATCGTAGTTTGTTTGTAACAACCAGTCAAGTTGTTAACATAAGTTTTTTTACAGGCCAATGCATACAAACTCCATTTTACCTGAGCTTGATTTTACAGGAGCAGACAGATAAGGGTAGTCAGAAATTACATGCCAGTATAATAGAAATACAAGTATTATTTTGCTGAATAAATTAATTTGAATCAAAAGCATAGCTATACTATAGCTAGGTAGCTGACTTCAAGGATCATCAATAGGCTGCATCCCATATTTAAACTAATCAGCATCCAGATTTCAAATAACAAGGTAGGACCAGGCTTCCCGATAACGATGGTCGTTCAATGTAAGACTGCATGCAAAGGCATTGTGACTTTCTAACGATAGAGGTATGACTGTATTTTAAACCAGCATGTAGATGTTGCACACTTGGACACAAAGTGACTTCCAGACGTGCATACGTTTTAAAGTTTCAGGGCTCTTAAGTCTCACGCATTTGCCATGAGACGCTGTTACACAACATGCTGAGAATTAAGAGATAACTTGTCCCGCTATAAACAATTAACCCCCCCCCCCCCCCCCCCCACATTGAACATTGTTAGAAAGTAAGTACATCATTAGCGGGGCTGTCCAATGTGCTAAATGGAATATTATTCAACCACCATCAAGATATTGAATAGGACAAATTCTGTAAACAAACTACAAACATTCAAAATCTTTTCAAATGTCAAGATCCGAAACTACTCAATTGTATAAGCAAATCCTGCCTACCAAAGACAAAAGTCTTATGATCGATAAGGGCGGACCCAAACGCAGACACAGACAAGAGTTCTGTAATAAAAATGATTGCAGGAGTTCAGAGGAGTGAGGATGGCAAAGGTGAAATGAGCAGGATGGTGGTTAGCAGAGCGTAAACTCGGGTATTGATAGGCAGGCAGACTAGAGATAAATTAACCCGGAAGCACAGGAAACCACGGTAAGTATAGGCACGGTAAACAACAAGAGGAAATAACTCCAATTATAACATGGTCTGTGTGAATTCTCGATTCGGATTGGCTACAGGGGTGCCCATTATTATGTAGTAATGTACACCTAGTAGGGGTGTAACGATACACTCAACTCACGATTCAATACGTATCACAATATCACAAAACGTATCACAAAAAGGGGGTCAGATGGCTGAGTGGTTAGGGAGTCGGGCTATTAATCAGAAGGTTGCCGGTTTGATTCCAGGTCATGTCAAATGACTTTATGTCCTTGGGCAAGGCACTTCACCCTACTTGCCTCAGGGGGAATGTCCCTGTACTTACTGTAAGTCGCTCTGGATAAGAGCCTCTGGTAAATGTAATGCAATACTGGGTGTAAAATACAATACGCATCACGATATTTTGAACAACATTTTAAAATATACTGAAATTCACTTAACAGATTTATTTCCAAAACATACAAATTTTTCAATAATTTACTTTGTTGTACTCACTGTTTTCAGAGATAATATCAAAGAAATACATAAGTAAGAAGGGAGATTGACAACAAGACAAACATAAATGTACAAACATTTTCCCGATCTGACTCAATGTAGCTACTGGACATTCCAGATTCAGCCGCTATAGCGGCTAGCATATATGCTATTACTAATAATAAGCCTCATGTCACCAGTCCTGTTGTTACCGAATGCCGATATAAGACAAAATGCCTGATTGGTTATTATTTATTATCTCCCTAGACTACAATGTACTACAAATTAAAGATATTGTTTGTTTAACATGCAATCAGCGCGCTATTCACTGCCTAAAAAAATAGCCCGCGAACTTATACGTGGAAGCTGAGTGGGGAACGGTGCAACAGAGAAAGATTGTGTTGTCTTGGCCGAGCTGGCTGGGGGCCCCACGACAACGACTGGTTAAGAATAAAATGCAACGACAAACTGTGTGAGCGCCCCTTTTCTCATGATCTGTGCTTCTGGCAAAATACAAAACCTCGTCGGTCGGCAGTCAGCATGAAGCGGAATTATGCTTCAGGAAGCCAAAAAAGGAAGAAGAGAAAGAAAGAGGAGGATAACAAAAAACAAGATAGCGCTAAGTGATAAATTACACTGGATAAAATAGCTCTACTTGTCTTGGTGTAATTTTGCAGCAGGTAGGCTAGCAAAAATATGTTTATGTAAGTCCGTTAGACATAGACTTAATAAAAAACAAGTGACATTCAACTGTCATTCTAACGGGACCGGGCTGCGGGACACATTTTTTCCAGCCCAAATCAACAAAGCTGCCATATGATGGCACTTGTCTCTGCCGATTGGGCACTCGCATGTGCTGTACCTGACTGCCTGACCCTCATCAAAAACAGATACATGTGGGTTAAAGAGAGATACTAGAGTGAAAAGAAGTCCTAGTGAATGCTTGATAAGTTGACTATAATACAGTAAATAAATTAATAAATACATAATTGATAATAATTAATAATAAATAATAACGCACATTAAACCTGTATAGTAGGCTACCACCAAGAAATAAAAAATACTTTCACCACTGATAATAGGCATATTCATTTTTTAACCCAGTGCGTGTTAGCATGAGCGAAGTAGGCCAACTTATGTTTTTTTAGGTGGAAGGCCTAGGCTACATCATATTCAACGTTGAATTATGTAAAATAAACCGTTGTTGGCAGAGTTTGCATTCAACATTTTTGAGGTACCCTGTACTTTGTAAATGTACAGTAAATTAAATGCTGCCATAACACAGATGTCTTTGCCAATTTGCCTGATAACACTGACAAAGTAGGCTATGGGCGCGTTAGTTCGGCAGCCAATTGTGCCCGTGCCGTGTGCAAAAAATCGAACAAAACAAGGCACAGATTCACGGAAGGGAAAACAATAACACCTTTTCTTTTAAATATATATTTTTTGATTTGCAATATAATCTACAATTTATGTAGAACATTTCTTTAATTCAGCAATGGTGACACAAGCGGGAATCAGATCTCACACTGCCATACGGCTAGCCTGGCTGCCAGCCCAATTTATCCCCGCCCACTAAAAAATGTGGTTGGAAAGTTGGGTCTGAAGTAGCTCGTTTGCGGAAAAACTATACCTGAACAGGAGCTGTTCAGACCAATCAAATTGTTAGTGCGGGCTTTATACGATGATGGACAGATGATCAACAGTAACGTAATCAACAACGTCACCAAAGAGCGCTTGGGTTGAATTCGTTTTCAACAAACAACATGTTGCTCTGATTGGTTGCAGGTCTATCCAATTGAGCGAAGAGGCATTTGTTTTACGAGTTTGGTTGAAACACGCCCCAACGTAGAGTTATCAGACTCATATTCTGACTAGAATTATGAGTATGACAACGTCAGGCTACCATACGGCAGATCGACTAAAAAATCTTAGTCGACCAAGAGCATATCGACCAGAAAATTGACTAGTTGACTTAGTGGGGACAGCCCGTACTGTTCACCGTTTTAAATGAATGCGCTGCATACAGAACAATGAGCCTGTGTCTAAAATGAGTATAGCAACAAGTTCCATTTACAAGCCTTCCTTTACAATTTATTGACAAGTTAGCATATCGACTACTAGACTACCAGCGACTAAACTACTCACATCCCATTCGCTATTCAACTCGCTAATTCAAGTTGCGGCCGTGTCCGACAGTACACCTGGCCGATAATTTTGTTAAAATCTTGATATTGATTTGTGGACAATGACATATGGTTAGCTAGCTAGTCTTCTCGTTAAACATACTGTCAAATTACATTTACTGTTTGTCAACCATACGCAATGTTTTTGCCCTTGAATCTTGCTAGCATAACGTTAGCTTTCTGGCTAAATGCTCAGCCAAAGGAAAACCAGTGTTTCTGGTTTTATGATCTGAGCGGACTAGAAAAATCTGAGAGTTGGCTAACGTTCAAAAACGTAATATTTTTATTGCAAACCATATGAAAATATACATTTAGTAATTTAGCAGATGCTCTTATCCATAGCAACTTACAGTAAGTACAGGGACATTATTCCCGAGGCAAGTAGGGTGAAGTACTTTGCCCAAGGACACAACAACGTGTGCACCAGCTGGGAATCGAACTGGCATCCTCCAGATTATCAGCCCAATGTTCTACCTGCTCAGCCACCTGACTAAAT
The DNA here is from genome assembly GCF_054491055.1 of Hypomesus nipponensis. Taxonomy (NCBI): domain Eukaryota; kingdom Metazoa; phylum Chordata; class Actinopteri; order Osmeriformes; family Osmeridae; genus Hypomesus; species Hypomesus nipponensis. The sequence continues at coordinate 20,185,592 of NC_140383.1, forward strand.
TAATGTTTGTGGAAAAAAACATACCACTTCCCAAAGTTTTTTTGGCCCTTTGAGGTGCGCTTCGATGCCTCTGTATCGTGCATTATTTTATGATAATGTAACCTACACCTCGTCGAGCACTATCCCTTACTTATCCTATTCAGAGCATGAGAATGAGAGGCTACATACTTTATTGACGCTAGCCATCTGCGTTGGAGTTGATGATAAATCAAGTAGCGTTGGGGTCAAATTAAGAAGCTTAAAAACTTTAATTTTATTTATAAATTAGACAACTTTTTCAGTATTGTATTCCTCCAACAGATATAGGTTTTTAGTTGCAAAGCGTCTTATTTTTCCCTTGGTGTGAGGTGTGTTAAGATTGACCACACACTGTAGGAGCAAAATGGCTAAATCTAGGATTTTTTGTCCTCATGTTTGTGGTCTCTCACAGTTAGAAAATCTTATAAGATAAAAAAATAGTGTGTCCCCAGCAAAAGTCAGTCTTTTGTAAGTCACATGGTGAAGCTTTATGCAACAGGTAAATGGAAGTGTCCATGCAAAGTCGGACTCAAAGTTACATTTAAGTCTAAGACTAGGTCTATTTTTATGCAACTGGCCCCTGGTGGTGAGTGGATGGAGAACCACAGTATACTGTTCAGTGGATGTAATTGAAAGCAGGTGTGCAGGAACCAGGCTAATCCTCGGCAATCAGGAGGTAGCCAAACAGTACAGAGTAAGAAGCCACTCCCACACCACACACACCCAGAGACAAAAAACGGGGAAAGGAAACACAAGAGAAATAACTGGAGGCATTGCCTGGCCATGACAAACTCATCATTCGAGTTTACAGAGTTTTGTCAAGCTATCCTACCTTCAAACAGAGAGACAGACGAGAGAGAAAGGGTATTCCCCAAGTTCTTTAAATAGATAGGCCTAATGTTTTTTTCTACACTTCTTCTGATGCCTTCTTCTTTCAAAAAGAAAGCATCAGAGACCAAATATGAATGATCATTGTCATATGTGTATCTACGAGACTGGCATACTAGGAGGCTTTTGAATGATTAAGGGAACACATAAAGGATTTCTCGTGGTGCTTTGAACTTTCTGCTGTTCTGAACACCCTCTCAACCGATTCCCTGCTCTGCAGGAGATGAGATTTTAAAATAAAACACCAAAGGAGGCTTGGTAACAGCCAGTTCGACTATAGGTCTATATAACTAAACCAAGCTATGGAGATCTTTAAAGGGGTCATTGACTGAGGTTTTTGGGGTATTTTACACTGTTCCTTAAGGTCTCCGAATAGGGTATGTTTATATAGCACATTTAATACAAGAATTGCAGCTCAATGTGCTTTACTTACAATCAATAAAAACAATAATAATAAAAACATAATACAAGTGAAACAAGTAATACAAATAAATAAATAAAATATTAAAATGTAACAAGACAAGTCTTTGCGGGAATCAAAAGCACATATAAACCGCAGTCTTTGCGGTGTCTCGAGTCTGTCTTAAACTCGAGCTGCCTTTACAGTTTCCAAAACATAACAATCCAGACTAGCCGCAATCTATCTGCGGTCTCTCGAATACAATAAAAAGAGTAATAAAACAATGAAAAACAATCAAAAATAAATAAAAGTAGTAAAACCCTTCTGGGATAAAATGTGTTAAATCCTTTGGTAAAAATGGCCCGGGTGCTGTTCTATGCCCCCTGGTGCTTCCTGGGAAATTGTCCTGGGAAAAAACGCTAGGTTTTCTGCTTTTATGGTATGCTCATGAATATATAGATGAGCTGTATAAAATACAAATACAAAAAAAAAATACAAAAGCTGCATTTGTGACATCACAAATACAGCTTTTTTAAACCAATCTTTTTAAAGCTGCAGTTTCAAGTTGTGAGATTTAGATAGGAAAGAGGTATCAATGGACTTTGAGGTTCACTGTATGTCAATTTCCCCCTCCGAACTGTCATTATTCAACTATGGCAAGGTAAAATCGGTTTTGCAATCAATGACCCCTTTAAAAATATCTCTTTGTTTTTTCCAAGTTAGTGACATTCGCATAAATTAAGTGTTGATAAGTGATAACAAAAGGAGCTTCAAACACGTACACTGGACGTACCACCCACCTGATTTCAGGTCTCTATAGCCAACCCACAAAAAGGAAAACAAAAACCCAGCACTCACACTCGCGTGCACACACAGACACACACCAGGACAGAAGAGACAGAATAGACACAAAAAAATAATATATATATATATATATATATATATATATATACACAAAATACAATTTTAATTAAAATAAATTAAAAAAGGGAGGGGATTAGCTCAGGGCTTAGTTTCTTGTACCACGTTCATTTCTATGGAAAGTACTCAGTGGCGCAGTGAGGCAAGCGAGAGCCAGAAATGGATCACGCCATCTTTCCAGTTCTGGCTTGTCTGCTCTTGCGCAGAACAATGGCTCGCCACGTTCCTAGTTCTGAGGCTCGTGCACACTCGCAACAAACTTTTTCTCCACGGGAACTATTCACTATCAATAGTTCAAGACCTCTTAATCCCTGACTGCATCAATCGCAAATGCAATACCACCAACATCCACCGGGGCATTTGCCTCAAGCCGAGGAGCGAGGGGTGAGAGCTTGGAGACCAATGACGGAGAATGGGCGGCATGACAGCTCTTAAAAGTGAAAACAAAATATCTTGATCGCCCCATGGTGGCTGGCTGCAGTACAGGTCATAAATCCTGGCCTCTTCATGTTAGCGGATTGGACATGAGCCAAACAAAAAAAGTGCACATGGTTTTGGTCCTTTTAGGTAGTTCTTATCACGCTGATGCCTGTTTAAGTGCACATTTTTCAGTTTGTTTTTAATTCGTTATTTGACAATACAAAGGGGTTAGTGTGTGCTTGTGATTGGGTCTGGCGAGTGTATGGGTGGGACCTCGATACCGTGGCTCCACCAGCCGATCACTGCTGTGCAGACTCTGGCTCCAAATGACCTCACCAGCGTAAGATGGCAGCACTCATATCCAGGATATTTTGGCTTAATTTTTGTACAGTGGGAGGAAGCGTAGAATACATTTCCCAGTCGTCCTTGAGGGTTTAGGTTGGTTGAGGGGCAGTTCTATGGGCGTATGTGAAGCCCTCTGTGACATTGCTTGTAAAAAGGGCTATAGAAATACGTTTTAATTTGAAGCGTCGTCCATTCTTTCTACAGTCTTTGGTAGAGACAGAGAGATTAGCGGAATCTAAACACTGCAAGATGTCAGCAACTTGGGTCTAACATTCTCTGGTCTCTGCTCTAGCAGGTGAGAAGGGAAAACGCATTTTATTAAATTTTCTTTTGTTCCCCACAGTGAACTTCCTTTAAAGAAATGCCAATAGATGCGATTGCCCCCCTCCCCCCCCTCCCTGGGCCTGTAAAGATGCCCGGTTGGAGGAATCACTTCAAGGAATGACATTGACAGGAAGTGCTGACTGGCTTGCTGTTTGTCTTTTGATGTGCAAGATCAAATCGATGTGCGAGGCATTCGGAGAACATTAGCATCAGCCTGCAGGTGCCCGCCTGCCCTCATTAGCGTTTACATCCGACTCTCCAAATAATCTGGATTTACTCAACGTCGCTGCAGAGCTGCAAAACTGAGACACACGAGTTCAGATAGGATTCAGAATTCAGGCTACAAAAGAAAACACTTAAGTTTAATATTTCATAAAAAAAAACTAGAAAAATGATCTGATAATCTATGGAACAGGTGGACATATTGGCGATCTGAAAGGAAATGAGTGAGGTTGTCATAGTGAGAACACATAACCATGACTAAGACACCATCTGACATTGACATTTGTTCATGCTTATTAGCTTTTTGTCTCCTGTGGCCTTGCGAGCAGTGGTGCCTTCACTTAGGAAATGACACCAGGAGCCTTCATGACTGCTTAACGCAGATGGATTAAAGGTCATTTGGCATAGATAAAGCCTGATGTCAGTTTACACATTATGTGGAAATAAACTAGTGCCTCAAACTTAACGTCAACATATTCGTTCCTTTATAGTACCTTCATATAATCCCTTATCGCACGATTTGGACAGCTGACATTTATTATTGTTTAATCTGCCCACACAAGTTTTTTGACTTTCCGATATTCATGGTTAATATACCTAATCCACCCTTGGTCTGCAAGTGATGGGGGTTTAACTTTGATTCTGAAGAGACAGAAACAGCAGTGCTTTCTGTGACATTTGAATTCATGGTGCTAGTCCATGACTTCATGCTAATGATCAAAGTTGAAGGAGGGGAAATCTCTTGAGTACAAGTTATGAAGATGAGATGAGGAGAAAGAGTGAGTTAGAGAAAGAGTCAGAGAGAGGAAGAAAAACACTGCCTGCTACCCTCGCTTTGAACACTTTTACACTTTCCAACAAGCTTTGTTTTTTAATTGGCTGAAATTAATCTTAGGGATGTAGATGGCAGATTTGCATTCATTAAAACCCAACCAAAAGAAGTCATGCTTAATTCCAATCAAATTTGGTTAATTATGCATGGCCAGAGATTCCCAAATGAGCAGTGGATTTTTGTTAGACCACTTTTGTGTTTCCTATAGCAAATAAAATGTAATGAAGCTGTCTTTCTGTGTTTTAGTGAATGTTGAAGAGCAGAGGCAGAGCACCTTCAGCTTGCACTGAAAACCATATTACTGCTAAAGTAATTATAAGAATCTGCATTTTTCATTGTTAATTGTGGATGTCAGCATCATTAATTTTAATTTACAGCAGGCAATAAAATTAGGAATACTTTGTGCTGATGTTTTAAATCATGCCTGTAAAGGAGGGACGTGTAATGCAACTTCAATCTCAAGCAAATATTGATTGGGGTGGATAGTCTTTTCTGTGAATCTTAAACAGGCAGATGGAGAAAATGTGCTTGTTACTTCACTTTTACAAGTTAACTCCTGGAGCAGCCTGGCCTGACAAACACACCGCATTCATGCTGTATTACACGGCTGTAACAACTCAACGATGTTGGACCAGATAGCAATTGTCATAAAGGCACCTCTCGTGTTGTTTATTCAACTGCATTGAAAGATGGGTAAAGGTTCTCATTCTCGTTGCCTATCTTATGTATACAGTGCCACCATAAATCAGGGAAGCATGGAATAAAATATAAGCAAATATAATTGCTTCATAAAAAACACACTTTAGCAACAGGACTTAAATAGCCATACGATTCAGACTGGAGTATTACAGTACACATACCTGGCTTGAGAAGAGGCCAAATACAACCAGGATCTTCTCGCAGTCATGCTGTCTTTGAACATACACACACATTCTAAACGTGACTAAATGTAAAATAATTTGGAGTGATACCTGTTGGTCCATAATCACCTACATGTCAATGAGGAACTTTGTAAGGCCTGTTTTTTTGTGTGAATGTGGATGACAGGGGAAGTGGGAATAGTCGTCTTTTGGCAGTGTGTGTGTGGGGGGGAGGATGCTTTATGTTTCTGCTCCAACACTTGATTAATAGTTGCATTTGGACTATAGTAGTGGTAGAGGACACATCCTGCTGTTAGGAGCTGTTGTGCATTGTAGTCTGAAAACAAAGGAAAAATACAATTGATCTTTCTGGAGTCACAAAATCAATGGATGGTTATTTCCTGTTTTGTGGGTATGTTAGCTCAACTGACTTGCGAAATCTTTGAACTTCCCCTGTCTCCTCATGACTCGTCATGGAAACAAAGCTCAAGAGGTCAGCTAGAACTTTAGATTATGTCATTTCAGATCACTGGGATTCTTAGAAACTAGGGACTCAACCCTACTCCTGTTCTTGTCTTAGGTAGCTGTCACATTGGTAACGCTTCAAGCATTTTGTCATGCCACCTAAGATGCACTTATGTCTATTTCACAAAGTTTGCCCTGGAGTAGACGTCACAAGCAAGGGATGTGTCGGGAGGAGGTATCTGGAGGAAGGAGGAACGCATTCGAGCAGTACTGCTCCTCCTTCCAAATGGCCCCTTCCAAAACCCCGATTCGAATGAAGATCATCAACCAATCAGTAAGGCATGTATAGAGAAAAATGCCATCTCTTTAAATTACAATGGTTTCCTTTGCATGACTGTTTAGATTCGTTGCAACATGAGGTTACGTTACTCATGTCTATATAAGCTAGCTACCTGCTTGACTAACTGGTTGTATAGTTGTCTTTCTATGGTTAACTGACATGGTTAAATTCAGTTAATTGTCGACACAATCAGAAATACACCGATCAGCCATAACATTATGACAACTGACAGGTGAAGTGAATAACACTTGTTATCATGGCACCTGTCAGTGGGTGGGATAGATCAAGCATGAAAGTGAACACGTTGTCCTCAAAGTTGATGGATAGGTTAAAAGCAGGAAAAATGGGCAGGTGTAAGGATTTGAGCAACTTTGACCAGGACCAAATTGTGATGGCTAGACGACTGGGTCAGAGCATCTCCAAAACTGCAGCTCTTGTGGGGTGTTCCTGGTCTGCAGTGGTCATACCTGCCAAAAGTAGTCCAAGGAAGGAAAAGCAGTGAACCGGCGCCAGGGTCATGGGTGGCCAAGGCTCATCGAAGCACGTGGGAATCCTATGTTGGCTGGCCTGTGTGGTCCGATGCAACAGACAAACTACTTTAGCTGAAATGATTGAAAAAGTTCATGCTGGTTCTGATAGAAAATATGTCAGAACACACAATGCATCACACTTTGTTGTGTATGGGGCTGCGTAGCTGCAGACCAGTCAGGGTGCCCATGCTGACCCCTGTCTACTGCTGAAAGAGCCTACAATGGGCACCTGAGCATTCGAACGAGACCACAGAGCAATAGAAGAAGGTGGGCTGGTCTAATGAATCACGTGTTGGATGTTCTGGACGAAGAAGTCCGATCCATGGACGCCCCGCCTCGCAACTTACAGGACTAGAAGGATCTGCTGCTAAAATCTTGGTGCCAGATACTTCAGCACACCTTCAGAGGTGTCAGGTCTGGTTTAGGGTTTTGGTGTCTCTTCTGGTGCATGTACAAGCTTGTCTATCTTATATGTTAATAGACACGGAGCTTACTCTTTAGACACAACTGACTTATAGCCTATGTTGGTTGGGAATCGAAGGATCTGAAAAAATACATATTTTTACTTGGCTGTGAGTGAGCTACTCGTGTTCACTTGTTGCACCTCTAGATAGAGAAAATAACCATGGGCATCGCCAACTATCCCCTGCAGGGCCTGTCAGGTGACATCTATTGAAAATGAATGGGAGGCGGTCTGTGGAATCAAGTGGAAATTCACCTCCCATTCAATTTCAATAGACGTCTCGTGACGTATGGGATAGCTGGCGATGCCAGCCAGGTGAATAAGCTGCCTAGCAAGAGGAGCAAACTATGCGTTGTTATTCTATGCGTTTATTAGGGCATTAGTGGACGAACAACATCAGTATGTTGGCAGTAAAAACTAAACTAACTAGCATAACACAGCTAGCACAACAACAAATTAAATGCAAGGAAGTATAATATCCCAAAAAACATCTTAGGTTAACTTACATGTACAGGATATTGTAATGCAAACTAGAATTTAAAAACAATGTGCAAAACATTTTTTGTGGTGTACTATGATATAAATTAAAGGCTAAAGGTTTAGGGATTTCAATTGTCTACATTTTTACCAGGTAATGATCCACTAGCAATGACAAAACCATTGTAATTGTAACACAATGGGATAGCTCTGACAATTGTTCCTCAATTCCCCATGCTTGGCTGATCCTCAAGTGGATGTGTCTGTACCTGTTGTGCAGTACATTCGGCAACTCCCACACTGTGATTGTGTTTCCATTGCTAAAAGGTTCTACACTGGTGTTCAATTGTTCTCTTCAAGCCTGGCTGGGCGCCAAGCCTCCTTTATGACACATGGAGCTGCTACACTATCAGCTTCGCTCTACTCTTCCTGTCTGTTTTCCTGTCAGTGACTGAAACAAGTCACTCTAATGCAACAATGATGGTGATTTCGCTCTGCTAATCGGAGCGAGTAAGTGCTTAAGCAGCTGCTTGTACTTTGATCCAATTTGCTTCCTGTATGTGTGCTTCCTCATGTGGGGGTAAACAGGTCTGACTGTGTTGTCATTAGTTCAAAGCACAGCCAAGTAGCCTAGTTCACATGAACATTTGCTCTATTTGTTTTGGTGCTTAACCATCAGACGTCCGAGTGACCATTAGAGAAAACACATTTCAAGGTATTTCTGCTCGTGTTTTCATGCCAGCCGGTCAGTGGGCGTAATTCTACCAAGCCACAATTGCTCTGGTGACGGAATACAAAACCCATCGCCCAAAACAGCCACCTTTAACATTACTGTGTGCTTGTCTCCCCTCCCCAAGGACGGTCAAGATAAAAGATGGAAAGAAAATGGATAGCTCTGATTTAATAAACATCCCCGAAATGATCCCGGTGACCCGCGCTGCGGCGCGGCAGTCACTTTCACTTCCCCCCAGGTTAAAGAATCAAGTACGATGATTCATTTGACTGACTGGGCTAGTTGAATTTGATGGATCATCCTTAAAAGCATCATTGCTAATCTTCGACTCCTCTTTTTTTTTTTTAGGTTATTCACAGATCAGTGAGTTTTCCAGCGAACCCCGGACCAGGAGTCTCTCTGTTCTGTGTACATGGTATTCATCATAGACTGACAGGGGGAGTCCTTCAAACGACAAATAACCTTCAAAAGGGGGGGGGGGGTGCAGGAAAGCAGTAGTTATTTTGGATACATTTCACAGTGGAGCAGAGACAGAAAGAGAGAGAGAGATGCAGTGGACGAAGGAGATGTATGGTGTCCTTGCTGGATGCGGAGAGATGGACCCCTCTCAGTTTTCCCAGCATAATCATTCTGAGCCTCAGCCATGCCTTCGACAACTCAATCAGACAGCCCTCTACCTGTAAAGTGGCTGGGTTGATTTGATTGCCATTTTTATTGGATCCCGGTCACATAAATCAAACCAATGGGGCCGGCTGTACAGACGTGACCACTCGTCATTCGCTAGTAGCCTTGGAAACATTGTTTCGGGGGCTGCCCGCCTGTCACCTGAGGTAAATCAGAGGTCTGAAGTTTCTCTTCTTCAACACCAGAGCATGGAGTTAAATCATCTTGAAAATTGATGTCAGTGTGGCCGTGTTTCCACTCATCCCTGGGATAGAGTCCCATCCTCTGGTGACAATGTCAGCACTTTTACCCCTCTCTTTAAAAAGATGCCTCTCCTCTGCCGGCCTATTGGCCTGTTAAGGCATCAAGTTCTTGCTTTGACCTTTTCTTATTTGTTATAAACCTGAGATAGGCTTTGCTTTGTGATGTTTATTGGACAAAAACATCCTGCTTGCCTACACTTATATGTCCAACTCCTGCAAGTGTAAGGTGTGGATATGATATTCATTCCAGTGTATGGTTTCTACTGATCCATATTGGTGAGTAGAAGCATGAGAAAGAATGAACCAAATTAATTTAGACCTTTGATAATGTGATCACGCCAAGACTATTTTGGTTCATGGGATGACAAGTACATAACAGGTTGTTTCTATTTCCAACCTGGTCATGTTTCTGATGTAGCCTACCAGGGGTGTGGGTATCAGGATCAATTTCATTCAGCGTAAATATCACTTGATCTGCACAAATTAGGAACAATAAAAAAACATAGAAATGCAACTGGGCTCTATTGAGATATCCCTTCTAGGCATGTGTCAAAACGGGAGACATTAATGAAACATCAAGGAGAAAAAATTACCATCTAGGCTACGTCCAAAGCAGTAAACTGGTAAACAAGTCTGCTGTTAGAGGTGGGGATGATTTGAATCAACAAGGGTGAACAGATATGGATACTCCGCGCATTAGTGTTAATAGGAATAGATTATGGAGGGATTTGGCGGAGTGACCTTCAGTGGACTAATTGAAATAGTATTCCGAGTCAGCAGTGGAGTAATCAACTTAAACACAGAATCATAAATCATCGTGAATAGCGCTGTCACAAGCCAGCCATTACCCTGTGTTTTTTTTTTCTTTCATGGCAACCTCATGAAAATATCTGCCACACCGATCGGTAGGTTAATAGGAACAGAAATGGCATTTAGACTCTATTTGGATCAAATATACTGCAAGCTTGAAAGTAGAACTTCGCTAATTTGCAGGTAATGTGAATTGATGCAGTAGGGGTTCGAGATGGGCTACTGGAGGTGACGGGGAAGCAGCCGGAAGGGAAGCTTGTAAAAAGCTGTGTAAAGGCCACTGTACATATGTACAGGCTGCATCTAGGCTGTGTTACAGATGCTAATATAACACCTGCTGAAATATTTAATTTTTGGGTGACTCAGAGTAACAGTAGTTCATCTACCAGACTACATCCTTGTCTAGGCCTACGTTATCTGGAGCAGAGGTTAGACAATCATGTTGGGTTAGGATGACCTCTGTCCTCAAGCATTAATTATTGTCGGCAACAAGGCAATAAATCTAGAAGCTACAGTAGCTCAAAAGATCGTGTAGGTTGTTTTCGGTACATACACAGTACAGTACTGTTTGCACACAGTTTAAGGTACAACAGGTACCATTTTTTTATTTTGTCCCCTATAAACATGCTGTGTAAACTAATGAGGCCCTCAGAGAGTTGTTTAGCAACACAGGCAGTTCAGTGCCAGTAGAATGTACATTTCAAATTTTGGAGCAGTCCTCTTCTTTCCAGCCAATTATGTTCCAGCAATCCTGTTCCAGACACCTTTGCTAGGCGGGCCTTGCTCCTTGGCTTATTTTGTAAAACCACTGTCAGTCTAACTCAAGCGTCAGAAAAGCACAGAAGTTCTGACAAGAATTGGGGGCATTGTTGCTCATATTTTAACTTATGTTATTTTGTCACCTATGGCAACTTTAATAAGCCAAGTGAGAATGTGTGTTGTTTCCTCAACCAGTTGACATGTTTCCTCGATCATTGACAATATCCAAAGGTTTTTTTAATCACTGCTACTGTTGTGTGCTGAAGTCTTCAAGTACAGGTTTGGGTAATTCAAGTGCATCAGGTTAATTTTGATGTCATTAGCGCTCCACTTCAATACATCCCAGTTAACTCAAGTATTGATATGGGGCGCTTTGTCAAAGTTTGCAACATCTTGATTATTATCAACAAGTGCCCTAGTGCTAAATAGCTTTTTAATTGCAAGCAAAGTGAACGAATTAGATACTAAACAGTCGGTTAGCGTCAATGAAATGTCTTTCACACAACAATACCCCGCAAACTTGTCAGAACCGCTGATAGGAAGGCCGATCCTGAACGCTTACACGGCATTAATCAAATAGCAGATCTAATTAAAACCGCTTTAAACAAAGCTTTTTTTCTAAATGTTGCTCAGGTATGGCAATAATTTTTGATCAGCCAAGCCTGGAAGACAAATAATTAGAACTGCCACGGCGGCCTGATGAGTGATGTCAGCATCTCGGAGTGACCTTCCCTCTGCTAATTAATTTTCATCCCGGTGAAAAAAAGGCCCCGTTGTTGCACGTTATTAATTGAGTTCATGAAAAGATGCACCTGATTAATTTTTGTTGATAATACTTGTCATTCTGGACGTAGTTCGTAATCAGTTTATGGGTTTTTGTCTTCCAAAGTTGATCTAAGTCATATTTTTCCTAGATAAATTTGGCCGCAGGGGAGTGCCCAGTCCATATAGAAAACATGTATAGCTAGACCGCACATGCATAATTCCTTTTTTAACTACATTTGGGAGGGATGTGTTCAACTGGTTCGTTGCACTTTTATGAGATGAACGGTTGCTAGAATGAGGTTGCAGTGAAACCTCTATGTAACAAAAAACCCTAACCCTTATTCAGAAGTATTCCAACACACTGCTGCATCATGTTCTCATGTGTTCCGCTGCGGTATCGGTTTTCAGTGTGCAATTGTACTCAAAGCAAAAAGCTCGGCTCAGAAAAAGTCTCAGACATGAGCTCAAGCTGCAAGTGTTATTGTCTCCGGCTGGGAACTCTCTGTCCCTTGGCCACATCAGTGTGTCATTCAGTAGCAGTCAGACCCTCATTGTGCTCTGTATTTTAACTTGAAACAGGAACCTATAACAATGCATTTGAAAGTTCTTTTTTGTTATGGCAAAAAGCTTTCCCAGCTAACAAGCCTGCTGCTCAATGATAAGCTACAAATGTAGACCAGCGCCTAAAATCATCATTTACAATTAATAATGCCTAAACCATTTCTGCTAATGAAAAAAAGTGTTATTATCCGAAGAGGCTCACAGTCATCTGTGAAATGCAAGACATCATTGAGCTCGTATTAATGCAGGTCTTAATGAACACATTGACAAGTCAACTGTATTGTCCTTGACAGTAGAATATTATGTGAATAGCTTTGCTTGTCATTGCACTGAAACAATATTAATAGATCTACAATTATATTGAGCAAATTGTTGATTTTCTTCCCATAGTATTTGACATGCTCAGCACAATGAGGAGATAAATGAAAAGAAACAAACAGCTTTCATTATTTCTTCTGTAATTGGTGGATCATTATATATTTTACAGATAGTTGCCCACGGCAAAAAAAAAACATAATCTGTGTTTCATAAAGGATACGCAGTCCTTAATGAATACTCCTGTGACTTCAGACCGGTTCTCTCAAAGAGACATACCTACAGTGTTGTACTGCATCTCACACAATCATTTCCTGTAATATTATGCTTTGAGTAGTGAAATTCTCTCATTTCTGGTGACTGTGTGTTTTTCGAAACTCTGGGGATCCAAGCGAATTGAGCTCCTATAAGAAAAGAATGTCTTATAATCAGTGAATTATCCTGTCCTGTTTGACTTCTGCACATGTTACACAGCTTATTATACTGTATGCTGAGTAAGTGCTGCCATTAGAGCACCATGAAAGGACGAGTAAGGAGGAAATGTAGTGTAGATCTCTGGGAGACATTTTTCCCATCAGTGCAGCTGATGGAGTCATTAGGGAACACCGCCAGGCAAGCTCTGGGGCCTCTCCTCTGTAAATGGCCGTGTTGTGTAAGAGCCTTCACAGGACTATGCTGGCTGGCCCGGAGCACTTCAACAGATCTAACAGTTTACAGTTGTAGAACTGCGATGAGAGGTATAATGGCGTGTCATGTTCCACAGTGGGATTCAGCTTAACTTTGTCCTAAAATAACATTTGGTCAAACATGAGAGATTACACTCATTTGATTTGCCACTTTGCTTTGTTTGGTACCAAAGTCTCAGAGTTATGTGTCTCCACTACTGAGGAACGACCCCAAAAAGTCCAGCGTCTTTTGGGACCTGGGAGTCTGGTAAGATTGTTGGGACTTGGGCAGGATTTTGCACTGGGAGTGCTTATTTGACAGCTTTATTTACGGAATAAGAGCAATGTGAAATATATAGTATCTCCTCTTAGGAATCCAGCTCATTTACTTTCCAGACTATCTATTTATCTTATAGAAGGCCATATTTAACCACACCTGTTTTGGTTAACAGACCGTATTGACCATGATCCTTTGCAACAGAGTAGTTCTCACCATGATTCTTAACAATGTTTCGGTTCTTCCAAAATGGTTTCATTGTTGTTTTTTTCATAGGAGTATCAGGATCTCCATGTGGATTCCCATGTGATCGTTTTAATGCATGCCCATGGTAGCTAGCCAGTTGTCTACTGTTGTGTTGCTAGGATTTGGAGCTGATAGAAAAGAAATACTTTTCGGTGCAGGATACTTTACACATAATACTCATAACCCCAAAAAATCATTGATGTGAAAAAATAACAAAGTTGTGTTTTATTTGCGTTATTTAAATGATTGAGCATCAACTCATTACTGTACATCAAGCAAGCAGTAAGGTTTGCCAGCACACCACACCACTTCGACACTGGCTGCCATACTGTATGCTTCGCATGGTAGGAAACAATGCTGGATTCAACCCTCTTAAATTTATATTGAGCTTTTTACACAATACACAATTGTTACTAACTGTATGTGATCATACGTTGGGTGTCGGTCAAATGAAGAAGACTTTTTGTCAACTTAACTTGATCACTTTAGGAGGCTACTCAAGGCAAAGTGCTGACATCATCTAAATGAGAAGCAGAAGGACCAGCTCTGGCTTTGTGAAGGGGGCAGTGGAGGTCAGTCCAATATGCATATCATTTAGGGTTACATTTGGGTTTAAGCTCCTTGATGAAAGACAGCCCTTTGTAGAAGCACTCTTTTCTTAGCTCGAAACTAGAAATTGACTGCGGAATATTCTTTGTTGGCTCAGCTAAACAATGTAAGAATCGCTGTCCTTCTGAAATCATTGGAATATGATAAGATGCTGTACATGGAAATTGCTTTGATTGTTCCATGGTACATATATTTCAAACTAGAAAATGTCCTATCGTATGTATGTATGTCTGTATGTATTTAAGGATCATTCCGGTCTTCATTCCAGCCACAGTTAAGCAAACAAGTTTGGGGGAAACTGATTTGTCGAGCAAGCGAAAACCGAGGAGATGAGGACGGCCCGTCAAAGCGGCGAGTGTCATTCATCTGCTAACCTGTGCAAGGTGGGCCGCTTGATGTACTCCTCCTGTGCCGGGTAGCATATGTCCACAGCAGCTGTGCCACCTTGAATAGGCAGTGATTGTGAGCTCGCTGACTGCATTCCTGGGAGCTTGGCCAACAGCAGAGTGGAGTGAGCTGTCCTCCTCATCTTCATACAAGCTTCCAATCTCTCAATATTCCACCCCATTGGCATTGAATCCTTTTCCACAGAAGCGGCTGAATTCACACTAGCTACGGTATACTGTGACTGAGAGAACAATAGGCCCCCTGCATGCCGACACATCCAATTAGGACGCCAAAAAGACTAATATTTCTCATCAGTTATTCTATGGAGAAACGTTATCTCTCAAATGTGTCTGTCAAGATACTTCATCTGGGAATCATTTGTGACAAATGACCCTACTGTGAAATGTAAGTCTATACCATTGGTAGCAACCATGTGGTTTGATGCTACGTTGCGAGAGTATCTTTCAGGAAAGACTTGGTGCAGGCTTTACACCAACAATGGGAGGTTCTTCTACATTGTTTATGAGTGTATTCGGGAACCAGGTGGTGAACCTCCATCTCTTCCAAACCATTTCCATATCCAAAACAACCTTCCTCCATTAACGTCTCATATCCATCATGCACCGTCATATGCATGTGAATGCTCACTGACTCACCACAATTGACATTGAGAGTTTTAAACAATGACCAACCCTTCACCATGTTTCCATTGGGTTCAGAAAACGTATGCCCCCCGTAAAGCTGACAATATGGGCCATTAAAAAAAGATTTAGGGTCTGTCTTCCAGCACCACCCTCTGGTGAGAAAACTAGATAAATAATTGGGTTTCAAAAGGACAGCACCCTGAAATATAGGTTCTGTACAATCCCATTTTAACAGGTTAACACCAGCGAGGAAATATGTGAAGTTATTGGAGAAATAGTTGATTTTCCTTTTTACAGTCTTCGTACAGTATTTCAGACTCTTTGGTGCTTTATACCTTTCCAAAGTGTCCAAAGTGTCTAGTAGGCACATCCACTTAAACCTCTCCTTAACCCTATCTTCGTCATCAGACACACTAAAACCCATCACCTGTAATTGTGATCATCCTCCTTCTCTTTTGAAAAAAACAACGGCTGTAAATCGAATCTAAATGCAGACATTACAAGGTTGAGTTGAAATGGAAATCCCATTCCAGAGAGTGATGTCCGATCATAAACAAACAACAGACATCTGTGGTATTTCTCCACCCTATCAGCCGTTGACCCTTGTCCCCTGGGGCTAGGGGGCTTGAGGGGTGGGCAAGGTGAATGACGAGCCCTCAGAATGGGATGGCGTTCCCAAAATAACACCAACCCCCACCCGATGTTCTAAACAACACAATCACACAATCAAAGCTTTGCTGCCATTTTTCCACTCATTGTTTAATTTTCTGGTGTGGGGGCTATCTTAGATATCTCCACAGCTGGCTGTTCTTATCTTTGACCTTCAGCTTGTTGCTTTGTCGCTGCCCCCCTCCCTTTCCCCCCACTTCAATGCAGTGCGACCTTCAGAGGGGTGTCATTACGACTCCCTGACCCATTTGACGATCCCCTCATGTGGAATGTGCATATGCCGAATAGCGAAGGATGTGCACAGTATGGGGTGAGGTGAAGTACTTACAGAAATATGACTTGACACGCTTTATCAAATGGGGAAAGATGAAGACGAAACAGCTGCTGGTGCTGTCGTAAGCAATCTGGCCGTGATTGAATAAAAGTGTCAGGAAAAGGACCGCTTGATGGTCTTTTGTTCCCCCCCATCCAGCTTGATGTTAGTTTGAGCTGTCAGGAGGGAATCACAGCTGGGTGATTTATCAATACTTGGAGTGACCTTGCAGCCACACTGGCTTTCTGAGTGTGTGCGAGTGCATGTGAATGTGTGTGTTTACAATTACACCTGTGTATGTGTGTGTAGGCACAGAGTTTCTTGGATTAAAAGTGGGCAAAATGTACTATTCTATAAAACCTTTGGTGTGCAAACAATACGACACAAGCTCGGATAGACTATTCTTTTTCCTCCTAAAATCTTGTTTTGCCAACATGACAAAAAAGAAACAAAGTACTCATGAAGTCACAGAGAACATAACATGAAAATACTTATTGCGATAAACATCAGAAAAAAAGTTTGGTCTAGGTGTAGTATTTGACCTGTCCACTTCAAAAGCCCTTTCTTTGAACACTTCGACATCTCTCATTAAAGTCATGTCGTTTTTTTTTTACTGCAGCCTTTGGCTGTCTCTGTTGTGATTAAGCAGATGTTATATTGCAGTCTGCAACCGTCATTACTGCCATAAAACCATCTGTGGAATTGCGTTATGTAAATGAACATAGGAATCTGCATAAATAAAGTTATAATTAGTAATACTTCTTCCCAAACCTCCAGTCTCTTTGATTCTTAAGGGCTCTTAATTATGTACAAGCAGGTAAAAAGTACAAATCACTAGTGATCTAGTAACATGAGAGCTATTTTTCACACAGACCTGAGATTAATATACAGAGACTTTAATGTTTGTTGAGAAGATTATTTTTAGTTTTTAATTATTTATTTGTTACACAATTTTATTACAGAACAATATTTACATCTAAACCTGTTTTGATCTATTTAGGCTGAGATCACACAACTGTTGTCTCATTTTACACCATTTTACTTTCATATCTAATTTTGTAGTTCAATATTGCTATCTATGTATAGAAAACCCCCCCAAAAATCAAAGGTAAGCATTTATGTAGCCCTGCAGTGAGGCACAATTTTATAACTTATGTTAGTTACAGGGGATATAAAAAAAACACTTGCTGCTGCTTGATTGGGAACTAGTGAAAAGGAAAGTTTTCCCTAAGAACATTCTAGATCCCTCTGTTGTGATGGGTACCGGTGGAAGCTCGTTAATTTCCCAAGGTTTCTTTACAGCTTCTGTAGAACATGTGGCTACAGGAGCCGTCAGAGGGGCGAGGTGATTGGCAGCCTGTGTTTCAGGGGATGCCGATCTCTTCAATCATGAAAGTGCCCCCTTTTTGTTTAAACAGATACCTAATAGCTCAACATCGTGGGAGGGGAGCCCTATTTTCTTTATTATATCAGATTTGGAGCACAATGTGACTAAATGAATAAGCATTATTTTCTAATAGATACGTATCAGGTGAATTCATTTCATATTATGTATTTTAACACCAAGTCTGTGGCTTTTTAACTGTTAACTGTTGAACTTTTTTAACTGTGGAGAACATGTTGTAAAGTCCTTTTGCCAGTAAAATGTCCTGTATTTAATTAACAGCAAGACTACATGTTTATGTCAATGTATTTACAGTGCATCTACCTGTAACAACAAGAAAACACAGCTATGGCTTAAGGTTAACAGAATGACATACAATTAGCAATCCATCTTTCTGTCAGACCCTTTGAAACAGACTTTGTTTCAATTAGTTATGTGAAATTCCAGAGTTCAAAAGAAAGCACAGAGAGAAAAAAGCCTGATAAAGGAGAGCCTTTTAAAGTGAACTTGAACTAGCACTTGATTAAGAGCGAAGGTAAGGAGGAAGAGAGAGGAGCATTGTCGGATGATTAGACGTCTCGGTGGAGGAATCTGAGCTATGGACACAGAGGAGGGGCTACTGGGAGGTCAGGTAATAAGGAAGAATGTACTCTAGAATGGCCTGAAGACTGGAGGAGGACGAGATGGGCGAAGAGGAGGAGCCGACAACTATACTGTAGGACCTAAGTATTCAAGCTTGTCACACTGTGGAATAAACAGTCTGTATTTTATGCTCAGTTTCTATCAGACGGAGATGCTATAAATTAACCTGTTTAATTAGAAGGATGCCATTTTTGGGGAGGGGGGCTAGCAGTGTATATGGGCTGGGGGATCTTTTATAGGTTCCACTTCATATGACTGATAGCATACCACCTAATGAAATACCATACGTTTGAAGAGAGAATGGACGGTGACTTCAAAAATGGTTTCTGGAGCCGTATCCAATTGAAGAAGATCACTAGGTGGCGCGGCAGCGTCTCTTAAAAACGACCATCCATTGGCCAATTTTATAGACGTGTTTCACTGTTGGGTGAATTAGTCCAATATCCCAGATACAGAGTACTACAGTGTATATGTTGGTAGACAACTGAAATATTAGGCTAATTTATACACTGGGTGTTTTGAGGCAATTTTTTTGGGGGGGGAGCTTACATTTCCTGTACCATATGGTCAGTGCTGACTGTTGTAAGGCCTTCAGTGCACAGTGCCAAACATGAACTCAGGTTTAAAAGCTCAGACCATCGAATGAGATCTCTTTTCCAACGTTTAGCATAATGAATTTAGCAGGAAGGTCTTCTCCCATCAGTACTGCCATAGAGCAGATTCAATTACGTCTCACTGCATTAAAGCTTTGACGCTGTTTGGGCGGCATAGATGCATCAATTTGCAAAATTTCACATAACAGAATAAAAACCACCTAGACACCTATGGAAAAATGTCTTAGATCTACAGGAGCACTTTAACAGAGCTCCCATCCGTGTGCTGACGAGGCTAATGCATTTCTAATCATTTCCATGATCAATGTTATCTGAATTCAAATTAATCAACGCAACGAAGGCGCAGAATCTCCTTGAAAAACGGAAGAAAAAGTAAGAGAAAACTAGGCCTATGTAAAGGTGAAGACGTTATATATTGCTAAAAAGTCGATTCAGATCCCCGACACCTGCGTTTCTTCTCTATTGTGATGTAGTGTGGACCCCTTCATTGTTGTGTTGTGATTGTGCAGCGGCAGAGTTCTCCGTTCAGCTGTGCTCTGGCATCTGTGCCTGGCCAAGCTAGCGCTGAATAGCTGCCTGATTATTTCAAATATGAGAGAATATTCAAACAAGGCTGATAATGCATTCTTCCATATGATTCTCCAGGGCTTGGACAGCTGTTCGGCAGCTTTCAGCGGCATGTTTAGAGAGGAACAGATTTCTGCTCTCAATTAATAGGCCCCATGGAAGTCGGCGAGAGATTTGACGAATGATATACAGTATGAAAAACGTTACAGATTCAACTTGTCTTACACTGTACAGAATGTCTCGGAATGTAGATAGAAATATGGTTTTAACAGATGTTAAACTTCAGAATTAATGGATCTTAACAGACTACATTTCAGTGCCTGGGTAGCTAACATCTGAAGAGTATCATCTTCAGACAATGATCTCTTCTATTGCCTTCTTTTTTCCACATACGTATTCAGTTGTCCAACACAAACAGATTACACCTTGGACAATTTAGAGAACTTGTCAAACAAAGTGATAAAACTTTATTAACCAGTCAAATTCAGCTGTATCTGACAGGATAAATAGGGGCCAGCCAATGTCTCTTTGTTCAGCTCAGCTTTGCAAGAAGGGAACTGAGGCCAGTGTCATGTTATTCATTCCGATGCCTAGTAAAGTTTCAACTGTGAGATGTATTCTTTCAGTTGGTCTTTTTTTCTCTCTGTGGAACAAGGGGCATGCTGTGTGTCCCAGGGCACACCTGTAAGGTGCAAGCCCCAGACAGGCTTACCCCAGTGAACCTTCCAGTTTCTACTCAATAGGCAATTATTCCCACAGAAGATAGAAAACTGTCAACTTCAAACAGTGGACATTCTTCAGGCAGATTAGAGTAAAATTATGTTTTCTTATTTTGGCCCCAGAGGATGAACCAAGCACTTTTCTGCCAGCCTTTGTGGTGAAATCCAAGACAGTTTAAATGGCTGAGGTATGTTTGCAGTCGAGGTAATACTCAGGTCTCTTTATGAAAGGGCAGCCGAGAGGATCAGATTAGAAGTCCGAACAGCGAGAGTCTTTCAGGCCAAGCATGTCTATCGTCTCCGTCCCCCCTCAACCTAGCCTCCACGGAGGTTCAATTAAATGCCTGTAATAAATGTTTTGGTCTCAGCGATGCAGTACGGCTGAATTATCAAACGACCAACTCTGAGAAGCAGATAACACGGTGGATGATCAGAGAGAGGAACGAATGGAGGGGTGGGAGAAGTGTGTCAGCGCATTAGCAACATTAGAAACTGAGTTGTTTTCACTTAAAGCTCAATTATAATAGTGGTTCCAGAAACAATTATATTGATGACTGCTTTCTGAGTTACTGTAATTAAATTATTCCATTTAATTAACAAATCATTTTGAATTTCTCCCCCGAGAACTGCACTAGCCTCATCTGCTGTTTTACAAACAGGGATGGAGCAACTCTTTGTGGAATGGAAGTGATTACTAGAGGCAAATAAAATGGTGTCAGATCAGATAAATACTGACCAGAGACAAGCAGGCTGAGATGATGAAGCACGCACAGCACTCAGGGGACACAAAGGACACTATACACATAATACATTTTTGAATTAAATTTGCAGAAACTAGTGAGACAGGATAAATGTACATAAAAAATGAAACAAGAATTTAACACGTAATGGATTGCTTGCTTGTAAATTCATTGCCTTATGGGTCGTTAAAGAGCTGTACAGTGCACTCTTGGAAGTTTTTATCTTGAATTTGAGATTGCATCTACAAGGAAAAGTTCCTCAGATGAAAACTATATTATTGAACTCATTTAAGGATAAACAATATAGTTGATATCTAAATCAGAGCAAGAAAATAGACCAATTTACTACACTACAGCTTACCACTGCCATCTGGTGGGTATGTCTGGCACCTGCAGTACAAATCTCTAAATATAGACCTTATCTGGCTTCTATTTCTGTTGAATTGGTGGTTGGAAACATCTTTCAATTGCTTTTAATAGGCAAAACAATAATCCATTTAGATTTAAAAGAACATGTGATATCACATGCTAACACTCATTACTTCCACAGACTCCTGAAAGGTTTTACTGCTTTCTGAGCTATTCCGTTCTCTTAAATAGAGAACCTCTTAAAATGGTGGCAACCCAACGCAGCGCTAATTGTCTCATGTGCACACGAGAGGCCTGCCCATATTAGTACATGTGGAGGAGCAAAGGAAGCAGAGACACTGTAAGCACATACCGGGCATTCTCTCTGATGTGAGCTGCAGTTGTTAGGCATATTCTAAGGTTTTAATACTGTGCGGGGGGATATGGACCAACGAGTCTGGTTGTCTCGGCTCACTTTCACCCTAGAAGAAGAGTCAGGGCCAAGAATGACAGTTGCTGCTTGAGCGACCGGGATGCTCCGGGATTTAAATTGCATGGTGAAAGGTCACCGCCTGGCTCTCAATCAGTCCTCCCCTTAACGAGATCATCACAATTCATACAAACACATTTTACAACTACGCCTAATCTCAGCACTCGGTGAATTGTGTTGTAATGTAAAAAAAACTTTTGCTGATTTGTTCTCAAAGTAGTCCTTATACCTGGACTACAGAGAGAAATTGGGAAACTGGGGATTTAATCCGTACATTTAAGAAATCACCATTTATTTGTTTAGATTTATCCTTAAATGTTGCTTTCCAAGTCCTTTTGAATCAACAGAATAAACACCCATGACACTTTTCTGAAATCAAGTTAGGGTTTGCGTATGCAACACATGCAGACAACTTAAAAAATGTGAGCGTCATCTACTATACTATAGAATTATACCTTTGCTTTATATATATGGGGTTTTCTCAAACTATAATGTGGCATTATTAGCATACTGTCCAGTAGCTTGGAGCTAATGCTTCAAAATGAGCACAGCCCCACTGGAAACTAAAATATAACAAAAATGGCCTCAAGAAAAGTGTTGTTCAAGGTCTAGTTTTAATACTCACCAAAGTAAGTTCCTTTTGTTGTGTGTGCTTTGTGTGTCAATTTTGTTTGCATGTTTTCTTGTTTGTTTGTTTTGTGTGTTTTTGTTGCTATATACAGACGTGTGTTTGTATGTGTGGGAGAAAGAGTGTGTGTGTTGTGTACGCTCATGTTTGCAGGCTGTAATGTAAGATTGAATGGTGCTGTTTTGCTGTAACTATCTTTGTGTCACGTTTTCATCTGTGTGCCAAAACACAGGCATACCCGTATTTCCTGCTTGAACACATCACATTAACTCTACCAATGAGCCAGTGTGGGAAAATAACCTGACTTGTCAACGATGTTGTTTTAACCACAGATGATCCACAAAGCTCCTGCCACCACTAGGCCCACACAGTCTTAAAGGCTGGATTACTCAGTCTTTTCAACAGTGAAGGTTTTTCAGAGCCTTTCAGGGAAGTTACAATTCAGCAATAAGAACAAGACAAAGAGCAATGTTTCTAAATGGTTTCATGGGAGTGGTGAATTTTATTTGAATTAAACGTGATTCGTGGACCTCAGTAAGTGGAAATACAGCACATGACTGTACCATTAGAAGCCTTAGCCACAAACTCTTTTTGAATAAAATCCTGAGCTATTTTGATCTAAACATCCCCTCAATGTCTTCCCCTGCCAGCATCTTAGCAGACTTCAACTGCTGCCCCTGGAATGTTGGCAGAAAGTATGCAGCTCTGACAGACAGCTGCACTGCAGTGGCGTTTTTAACATGCCAGAGTGGGACCCCACTGCACCAGCACACACACACACTGAGGGTCGGTGATGACTGAAAAATTATGGTTTGTGTGG
The DNA here is from genome assembly GCF_054491055.1 of Hypomesus nipponensis. Classification (NCBI taxonomy): domain Eukaryota; kingdom Metazoa; phylum Chordata; class Actinopteri; order Osmeriformes; family Osmeridae; genus Hypomesus; species Hypomesus nipponensis. Next base: position 20,208,728 of record NC_140383.1, read on the forward strand.
TACTACTAATATACATACATGTGTTTATTTTACCAACCAAATTAAGAGCTTTTGAGATGTCCCTAATCACGTGTCAGTACAAAGACAAGGTCAGTTAATATAGAATAATAAATAAAGCCTAAGAAACTTAAGTATGAATGAAACACATGAAAATTTGATCTGAAAAAGGTTACACCCTCTATTCATGGAACCTATTATTGACCGTATCAATAGCGTTCTTTACAAGGGGTCGTCCGGCCTTCTTAACACTGGTATGACGAAGACCAATGTTTAATCGAACATCCATTGATATTAAAGCACCATAGCTGAGACAGCTTGAGTCAACATGTTATTTTAAGAGCTCGTGAATACTGCGTGAATTAATGGGCTCCTTCACTTGACAACTTAATCTGACATAATCACAGTTTTTTTGTCTGCTCCTTCCATCCGCAGATTCAATGTTTACGCTTGAGGAAGGTACTCATTAGCCCCGTGTAACAGCTATTTCTATTATAAAGACCGTGGCGTGTGTATTTTTCTACACGTTCAGCCCCGCCCTGGACACTGTTTAGACGCACTGATATCACGCAGTTGCGTAATTTGACAAGCCCAAGCGTAAAACAGAGGGAATGCCGCTTGACAGCTGCCTGGCTTTCGCAATTTGATGTAATGAGAAAGCACATATGCTGATTTTATTTCCGAAAGATCTTGGTTAATTGGACACAAACATCAGCGTTTATGGCCACTGACTTGTTGACGAAGAATGTTTGGCTTGCTCCAGGGCAGGACGCGCCGTCTCATCTTAAACTCCCACCGCTAGCTGACGGTCTGAAAGGTGAAGATCATGGACAAGTGTTTTACAACACGAGGGATGCGATCACTGGAAGTTCTTCATCTTTTCAAGACTACAGTCTGGTAGGTTACATTTATGTTAGAGATAGACAATGTACTACATACCGTTGATATGGCATCACTCGATCGCAGCCGATACACACCCAGTTTTGAAATGGGGCGTATTGAAAATATATACATATATTTTATGAAATATGCGTTTTGTCTATAGATGGATTCTAAATATAGGCTAATAACCTAACATAGTTGATTAGGCTAATCGACATTATAGGCGACATTCAATTATCCCATGTAGCAGGTCGCCTAGTTCATGATTGCTTAACAACGCTCAGCGGGTTTTGCGATGAATGGACAGGCAAAGAGATGGTTTCTGTCTGTGTTAGTGGCATTACAGTTCACCATTAGCCTAAGCCATTCACTGCCCAAACAAAATGTATGCCCAGACAGTGCACTGAGATGCAACGTTGCACGCTGTCTCAAACTTGGATGCATAGCGCCTAAGAGCAGCTGGATGTTCTAATTTCAGCCCTAGATTCCCCTAGCTTAGACGGGAGCTCTTCAGACGCGCGGCTGCTGGGGTAGGGAGGGGGACTATGGGTCTCTTATTTGGCAACCCAAAACAGTAGCCTTCCTCGTTTCCTGCTACTGCGCGAAGTGATGTTCACCGGTTTAGTTTGTTTTGATCATCCTAATTTAACTGCACTTAATAATGGTTCTATTTGGATTGAAACCGTAATAAACGAAATGCTATAGGGCAATTCGAGCGACTTTGCGGTTTTGCATCGGTCAGCGTTGTCTTTTTTGGGAGCTGGAATGAACGGTTTTTACGGGAGAGGAGGGAATGTCGCGATAGGCCATCGGGGAGTGCAGTGTACATGATAAATGTTTCTCTGCTGACTGTAGCTTATGAATACAGGCACCTAGAGCTCGAGTTCACGCTGTGAACTGAGTGACCAGTTAATATTAAACGTGTGATTAACAAACTCCCTTCTCTTGTCAGTGAAGTGATATAAAGTGTATCAAGTCTATAACCATAACATTTTGGTCTGTATAAGGTCCTTGTTCTGGAGCTCTCTAAGGATTTGATTGGCATTCAAAATGTCACAATTCTGACTGCCCTTTTTTCATATTTTCCAGGGAAGATCCGAAATGGATAAGTACCTCTCCAACCACACCCAGAGGGTAGCTGACCACAAGAGACTGTGTAGGGACAGCGCTTCAGTCCTGGAGCCTTCCTTCACTGAGGACCTGGGTTCTCCATATAGCATCAACATGAGCCTACTCCTTCCTGAGGTCAGCTACCTCCACCCTGGCTTCTGCAGGCCTCTGAGATCCATCAAGACAGAACCCCTCTCCCACTCTCTGATCCCCCCCAGTTGCCATGGCAATGGAACGCCATCCGCCATATCCGAGTACCAGGGCCACTACGCCACCTCTACAGACACAGGTGGAGGAGGTTTGTTCATTAAACAGGAAATTCCCTCACTGGACTTCCAGGACGTCCCGTTGTTCCAGCTGTTGAACTCTGAGCTGGAGAATCTGATCCCTGGGCCGCTGGGGAATGCTGAGCTCCACTCTGGGGTCTCCATGACCCCCTCCAGCCTCCCCTTCTCCAACGCCCAGCTAACTCCAGCTCAGACTGCCCTATGCCCCATGAGCGGCCCCCACATTGGTGGTGGCAGCTACTCTCTCATCCCCCAGTTCAACCACCAGCAGAGACCAGCCTACCTACCCCCATCCCCACCCAGCTCAGAGCCGGGGAGTCCAGACAGGGCCAAAGAACTGGTTCAGAACATCTCCCCACCCCCCTCCTATGCAGCCAGCATAGCTTCTAAATTGACAGTCCCCAACAATGCCATCGTCCCAGTCCAGACCCCATCCACCCAGGAACGAGGCCAGGGCCCCAGTGTTGGACCAGTCCAGGCCTCAGGTCAGGTCCAGGCTGCTGGTGTAAGCCCTGTGTCCCCAGGACCTATCCAGTCTTCTCCAATCAGGTTTAACCGCCGGAACAACCCAGATTTAGAGAGAAGGAGGATTCACCACTGCGATGTCCCAGGTAAGAGAACCTCAGTCTCACCTTTTCTTGCAAAGAAAATGTTTGTATTGTACTGAACTATAATCTTGCTTGATAGTGGCCTTGTGTACATTCTCAAACTCAGTCACAATTTCCACAAAAATCTATGCACAGTCATTCAAAGGAAAAATCCAGAGTTCAAGCTGTGCTTAAACAGTGAAGAAAGAAACTGACGTTAGTAACGTAATAATCAAACAAATATAACCATATAAGACCCCTCTTTCCCAAACTTGAATGTTCTTTCCGATCACCAATATTAGAAAACCCCTCACCTTTGGCTTAGTTTTCTTTGCTCATGGGGAATCCCTTTGCTATAATGACAACTAAAATACTTGATTTTCCCTTTTTGACAGGATGTAAAAAGGTCTACACCAAGTCCTCCCATCTAAAAGCCCATTTGCGTACTCACACAGGTGAGTGTTTGCCTTTTATAACATAATGAAAAGTTTGCTTATGGCCAGCCTTATTTTGGATGCAAGTATGTAATGTTGCTGGGCAGAAGAATGTTCCTGGCATGCTGATGCGCTCCGCTAGCTGACAGAAACCTGGCCCACATGCTACTTCTGTCAAGCCCATTGGCTGTTTTTAAAATAAACAGAGTGTGTGAATCTTAACATTGTTGTTCAGGACATGAACATGATTCAACTAGACTTCATAAGAAATCACACCAAATTGAGTAGAATGACATGAAAGAATGTGTCAGCATGAAATCTTTGCTAAAAGTGCCTGAAACCATTAAAACACAGCAGGTATTCACCGGAAGGTAGTGAGGTAGAATAGCGAGGTCGAATAGTGTTCTGGTAGAGGGTACCTGTGTTTGTGAAGGACCGTGCAGTGGTGACGTACCACAGTCGTGTCTGCCGATAGCTCACTCTCCTCTGTGTGCTGCCTTACAGGAGAGAAGCCGTACCATTGCTCCTGGGAGGGGTGTGAGTGGCGTTTCGCCCGCTCCGACGAGCTGACTCGCCACTTCAGGAAGCACACTGGGGCCAAGCCGTTTCAGTGCGCTGTGTGTAGCCGCTGTTTTTCCCGATCCGACCACTTGGCCCTTCACATGAAAAGACACCAGAGCTAATGGGCAGCACTGCTAACGCGCGCATTATCCGATTTGAATTTCACTTAATCTGTCGTCTCATTGAGACAATGATATGTGGCACTCAAACAAACAGCCACGTTACTGAATGTTAACATTATTTGACTGACCATATTCCTAGGATTAGACCACTTGTCCCTAGTGGAAATATATTTTTATGTTAGTTATAGTGCTGGCCCACACAAGGATTATTGCTATTATTATTATTGCTACCGATATTATTGTAAAAAGGTTCAATGTTTACTTTTTGAACTGAAGTTTTTGTAATATATTTTTTCCATGTAACCCAACAAACTTTCTAAAAAATATTGGGCTGTGCCATGTTTAAGAGAGAGCACAAAGCTATGTGCAGCACCGCACACTAGGCACTAGACAATTCTATGATTTCACAAGCCAATTCTGCTACTGTGTGTACGAGATCTACATTATGCTACTTGGTAAAAGACAAGCTCAAGACTCCTTGCTGGAATGTACAAAGGGAATACTAAGTACAACTATTTTTTTTCCTTTTATATTGTTTCCTCAAATTTAATGATAAGAAATAATTTATTAGACATTATTTTTTACTCTATTTCAAAAGTGCCTTTTGATGTTTTGGAAGACTTCTTTGCCCTGCTTGCAGGGTACCATCTGGTACATTGTATACCTTGTATTTATGAAAGGACTTCTGCGTCCTGCTTGTAAAACTGTCATTGTATTTATTAACAAGTAAAATGTCATCACACTAATTAAAGAACAGGGCAAGAAAGAAAAAAACACAAGGAATCAGGTTGCTATTTGTTTGAGATGTAAATATTTTGTAAAACCTGCGTTTCTGATTCCTATAGAATGGTATTCTATGATGGTATTCTTTTCAAATTGATTTGAGTTTTACACTTCCGGGGTATTTGAAATGTTTTCTTTATGTTGTTCATGTTGTTGTATTTTCGAAGAGCTAGTAGTAGAATAGAACTACAGTGTTGCTACATCTCACTTTTACTCATGGCTTGGGTTAGAATGACTTAGAGTTCATACAGTTAATTGGTAACATGTTACTAAAATAGTTTACTTTTTGGAATCAAAGTAAAACTCCACAAGAACACTGTAATGTACTGTTGTTGGTAATTAGCTCTGCAGAGTTGTCTGTGGTTATCATTCAGAGAATAGCATACTGTCGGCTGTGTAACACCCTTGTGCTTACACAGTTGCCTGGATGAGAAATGGAGCAAAATTACCAATAAAAGGTGTATCTAAAAATGTCAAAGTACTGTAGGTACATTTTATTTTGAATTCAATTCATTTCAAATGGAATGCATTGGGGTCGCTATTGTAGTGGACAAAAGGGGTCCATGGGTCAATGATGGGTCTATGTGCCTTTCCATATGTAGAGAGAAGTGAGAAAATGCACCAGAACCTCCAGTCATGGGTTAGGGTTTCGAGGCATTCCTCATACCTCATGCAAGAACAACAAGGTGTCAATTTTGCTCCTTAAACGACTATGCAAATAGACTCATGAAGTCTTTTCACCTATCCAACAAAAGATGGTTGTCAACCTCCCACAGAGTCTCTGTCAAAGTCTGTGCGAAGAGCAGCAGAAATAAATGTACACATCAGTGTGAATAAGCTTTCATGTCGTTGACACAGAATATTTGGTCTTCACAAAGACGTGAGCGCTTTCATCTGAATTGGTACTGCTATTTTTCCAAGCACCATGCCAACATTAACAGTAACATTAGACCAACCTGTGTTGTTACAAGACCATAGCCTCTAGTGCTTTGGTTAACGCCTGTTGACATGGAATCTGGCAATTATGTCCATTCAAACCACTATTCACTCATTTTAATCCTCACTAACAACATGCCATACTGTTTACTGTATCCCATACAGTTATTCTCTTAGTGCTAAAAAGATTGTAAAAGATTTACAAAATAAAGGGGAAAAACCACATTTAACAATATCATATGCAAGAGAATATCTTATTTGGTCAGTCAGGATACCTGGCAGGATTGTTGCTGTAAAGCCCATTTTAATACTGTCTGAAACTTATACATTTAACAACATTGAATATCTTCCAGAGAACTTTGACAATAACATATTGTAACCTTGCATGTCCAGTACCAGGGAGTGTAATACATGTTATACTGTAGTGATATTGTATTTATGGGAGGTACACTAGCACAGAACAAACAGATCATGTGATTTCTCAGGTCTTGGCTTTTCATCATTGAGTGTCGTGAACAGTACCACTCAGAAAAGGTCTGTCTAGTACTCATCCCTCACTACTGCTAGCACAGTGCTAGTGTCTTAGTAACAGCTCAGAGGAGAGGCTTGGGGCTTACACGTTTAAATGGTTTATCGGAGGCCTCATCTGAGAGATCAGGCCCTGTATATCAAACAAGGTGCTGATAATATGCTTGAGGCAAGTAGGAAATGCAGCTGGGCATTTGTACACATACACACAAGCAACATGCAGAACAAGGTAGTATGACATATTTTATGATACTTCAGAATGCCAATTAAGGTAATTATTTTGTTATCGTTCATCTTACGTTTTATAGAAAGTCATCAAGTTCTATCCAGGTCTACCCACAAGGGACCTGTGGGATGTCACAACCAAACCATACGGCTGAAATGGCAGTGTTAGACTTTACAGAAGACAAAGCTATACAGGAAGGAGTGGTAGCTGCCTTATATTATACTTTTATTTGGACAGTTTTGTCTTCTTTCTGATCTTGTCTTGTCTTTGGAATTTAACACATCTTGTTTTCAATGATTACATTCCCCCTGATATCTGTGCACAGCTCTTTTGGGCCTGCCTGTTCTGTGAGGTTAGGTTTCTGGATGCCGCTCTACATGATCATGGTGCTCAGATGCCTCGGCTGAAACCAGAACCACATTCCACACGCATCCCAGCAGCCCACATATACACAAGTCTGATTAAAAGTGTGTTCAGTACAAAATGCAACTTTATTAGCCTTCATGCCCCCCATTCATATCAATATACATGTACAGTATAATGTTTGAATGCGGTTCTATTTCACTGCTCCATCTATGAGAAAACAGAGGGAAAAAAGCAAAAAAGCACTGACAGAATATATAGACTACTTCTGGAGAGCAGAAAGGAAGATATGAAAAGAGAGAGAAAGAAAGAATGATAGACTAAGAAACAAAGAAAGGGAAACATTTGAACCCTTTTAGAAAACCAATTCGGACTGCATTCTTTTTGCTGAATTCCGAGAGCAAAATTTCCCTTTGAAGCATCGCTGAGCAGTATCACAATTTTTACAGTAATAGTGAAAGCTCAGAACATATTTACAATACACTCACTTTATATAAATACAGGAACAACAATTACTCTACATAATAGCAGTAAACTTGAAAGAAAGGCATTGAATTCACTAGTCAAATTTTAAAAGCTGTGTGAAACACAAGATACAGAAATTAAAGAAATATTTCACTGATATAGAACTGTCAGCATTCATCCACTAGGTCCTGAAAGCTATCTCGGCCATAGCACATTCTAAAAAAGACTTCTCCTCAGACTTCAATAAAATGTTGTGAAAAAATCTGACACTCCCAGTAAAGGTCAACCCTATTCGGTGATTTCTTGTTACAGGGTGTGGCCAATATCTGATAACTGGAGAAAGGAAACAGAGAGAATAAAGTTAAGGATTGGAGTAAGTACATCCATTTTATGCAACTACCTTAGGTATTTCACAAAGCCTGTAGAAAATGTGGGGATACTGTCTTGGAACAAGAGGTATGGCTCAGTGCATTGAAAAGTTACTTAAAGAAATGTTATTTTGCATAACGGTTTCTGTGCTGTGCTTTACTCTAGAACATAATCACTGATAGGAATACATTTGATCATTTCAATTGTGTCTCCGCTGTGTTTGGAATAGTTCTTGTGTGTGCTTTTTTAAGTGTCGTGACAGGAGGCACTATCATATATTATTGCATAACTTTGACCCTGGTTACCGTTACAAAATTATGCCACAGAAGAGTAAAAAGATTTGGTAGAGGTGCGATGATATACTACACCTTGGTTAAACACTCAGTTCATAATCAAGTCATCAAAGGTAAAAAAAAAAAAGAGTAGTTCAAGGAATGCTAATTTTACACCCACAGTATTGTGCCAATTAACCGAAATTGGGTGAATAACTTAATAAAATGCTGATTTGTCATAACCACGTTCAAAAGTTACGCTATCTTCTGCTGTTGTTATCATTTTAGTAAAGAAGGCTAGGCATGAACTATAAAGTGTCTGACCAAAGTGTTACATCGACCATCTGCTCTAGTTTGAATGCTGGTTCAGTCTAATGGAAAAATAATTACAAAAAGTGAATTTAAAAACAACTTCAAAATAAAACAGAGTGGTCCTACTTGACATTTGATCATTCACACGTGCACTAAATATAAAAAACAACAGTTTTTAGCATTATCAATAGCCCCATTTTACTGTATCAAATTAGATTAGTTAAGGTCTCTGAAAAAGACTTTATACGTATAAATGTATTGTCTCATTTCTAATAATCAAAAGCCCTATTTATCCAATATATTTACAGCCTGTAGAATTGAGATTCATTTATCTTTTATTTCCACTGCCACATATATTACAACATTTCAAAAGATCATTTTTTTTACAGAAAATAGTTATACGCAATGATGAAGTGCCCCTCAATTCATAAATGTTTGAAAGTACAGTATATGTATAATAAAATATTTCAAAGATTATTGTGTATAAATGGACTTAACATCTGAAATAAAATTGCTTGAAAATCATACTTCATAACAAACAAGGTGCTGATGATATGCTTGAGCCAAAATAGGCAATACAACTGGGCATAATCACATGTACACAAGCAACATACAGAACAACATAATATGACATATATTATAATACTTCAGAATACCGATGAGGAGAGACAAAATTGGGATTATGTGTGTGTTTGACAAGTTGACTAAATGAGTTTTTGCTAAGGTAAAGACCTGTCAAAGGGCAAAGAGGAACAAGTGATTCCTGTGTTTGTCTTTCTAGACTTTCTGATCATGTATCGTGATCAATAAGTACTGGCCTTGTTTCAGCTCTCCTAACCCTGTATTGTAGATATTGTATCGGCGTACAACTATATCTTTGTTGTGTGAGGCTATCTTTCAAAACAAAGTTGTGCTTTCCAATGACAATAAGAAATGCGCTCAAGTCTACAGTGTGTCACATTTGATTGGAAATACAATCAGTTAGTTCTGCTTTGATAGGTAACATGGATCATATTGCTTTGTGCTGACATCTAAAAGCTGTTAACGTAGTGTGTTCTCCACCCACAGAACTTGAAATCCCCATGGAGATATTGACTGTCTATTCAAAGCGCACAAGCAAAATAAACTGCCAATGATTGTTCATTTGAAAACTGATCAAACTGTCTGTCAAAGCATAAGTGGTTTCTGTTATGACTGTCAGTAAATAAAATCTGAGTCATTTGTTATTTTGGGATTCCTCTGTGGGCAAACAACAGCCACAATAAAGGAATAAACACCCAGTACACTGTACAGCTGTTCATCTGTCTTGTAGACCACAAGCTTTGTAGAATCCTGTATTGACTTCAGCACTGTATGCAATCTATTGCAAAAGCTTCCAAAAAGTGACTGACATTTTAGCGAGGCTCACATGACACTGTTCTGTTTGAAGAGTAGGTGTGACCCAGAAGACAGCTTACTCCATCGGCCAAAGAAAGACAAATACTGCAGAATCTCAGTGTGCTCTATATGGTGATTGTGTAGAAAAGCTTCAAAAGGTTACTTTCTATTCCTTCAGACATTAGGAACTCTTGTCAATGTGACATGTTATACACACTAAGCGGAGGCGACCTACTGTAGACAAGTAAACAGAGAGAGAATAGAACCATGTGCTGTTTCAGCAAGCCCTGTACAAATATAGAAGAATCTGAAGAGAGGCTTGAGATAGTATTGGTTGAAACAAGCACATGATTCGAACGCCTTTCCCGGGCAAGACACTGTGTCTGCAGTAAAACACCACCCTTTTTTTCGACTCATTTCCTATTCTTCTATTACACCTGCCTCCATTCTCATCACTCTGTCCTGTGTGTATTGCTCTCCTATTGGAGGAACTGACTAACCATTGGACTGTGTTAGACCACTGAGCCAAAGGGGAGGAGGGACCAGTCTGTGGTAGCATGCCCCAGGCAGCTACTGAACCCTGACACTGTCCTGACCAGGAAGATAGGGGACCTTCACACAGTTCCTGCCACAAGTCGGACTCAACAGGCCAGATTCCCCGGTACAATTTAAAACGAGTCGTAGACTAACATGTAAGGGTACATGTAAGGGCTTTTTTATTTAGATACCTCTGTGAATAGAACTCCTAGCACAGGGCCCCCCCCGAGTTCAAAATGTTCTCTCTTAAAGGGGGGTCCCATAACGCTCATGGGCTACAGTTAGAGCCCCTCAGTTCAAACACAGGGTTTGTGTGTGTGTGGTTCCTGTCCTCCAAGTGGACAGTGGATATCAGACATCCTGCTATCGAGAGGAATCCTCACTACGAGCCAAGCCACAACTCTGTAAGGTGCCAAAGTCTTTTCTCGGATATGTTCCAATGATTGTATCAAAGATTAAATGTACATTTTGGGGGTTCAGAAATGATAAATGTATCAAAGCAGGCATAAACAGCAAGAACAGAAAAGTTTCATTTCGAAAAAAAACTATATTTACCCAATAAGATTGCACTTTACTGATTGCTAATCACAGCACAAAATGCACCAACAAAGTTTTTTTTTTATATAAGAAAACATTTCCAAGAGACTTACGATGGATGGTGACGATAAGATCAGGTACTCTGTCAGACCCTGTTATTGGATCTCAGAAACCTGCTCTCACAGTCCCGAATGTAAAACCAACCGAATATCCAAAACATACAGTACCTGTGCTAACCGGGCCTACGAGGTGAAATGTGCCCGTATGTGTTTTACGAGACAAGGCTGATGGTTCTCTTTCCTGTTGTAGGGTGTATGCTTCAATCTCATTGGCTGGTTTGCTGGCGTTTGGCTGGGTGAAATCTCAGCCCTGGTATAGTCTCTGTATTACTGGCCTGTTGGGGAGCATTGGCCTCTATCCCAGCCTCCGGCTTCAATACCCCAGCCTCCAGTACTCCTGGGTCTGTCTGTGACTGGGTTGCGCCCTCTGCTGGTTGAAGTCGGTAGCTGGGAGAGAGTCAGACAGGGGACAGTGCAACAATTCCGTCCATGACTGGGTCTGACTGTTGGTACATGTCTGTTTTCTGCAGCTCAATCCAGATCCAGCCCAACCTCTCCAAAAACATCCGCGCAACTAAATCGGATCCGTCTTTCACATTATGAACCCGAAAAAAGCAGCCTTTTTTTTTTGAAACATCAACCAAAAATAACGACAAAGAGGAAATATATGCAATTGCGGTTTAGTCCCCCCAAAAAATTAATAGTAGAACTCCTTCTTATAAATCTAGATGAAACATTTAATAAGAACAGTGCTGGAAAGGACAGGTTTCCATTAAAAACTCCGAACGACGGCAAAGATCGATCCTCCGGCCTGCTCCTCGGGTGGCAAGGATCCCGCTCTGTTCTGCTCTGCGGACATGACCTGTCCTCCACCCTCCTCCATGCCTCCTCTCTCTCGGCGCCGCAGGGAGTGTGTGTCCAGGCCAGCTGAACCACATTCAGGGAAGAGACCCCGCTCTCCCAGCTGTGTGTTTGAGTGTGCCTCTGCTCCGCCTGTGTGACTGTGAGTGTGTTGTGTTGTGTGCCTGTGTGTGTGTGTGTGTGTGTGTGTGTGTGTGTGTGTGTGTGTGTGTGTGAGGTGCCTCTCTGCATCGCTCACACCAGCATGTGTCTCCGCCGGTGCAGGGCCAGGTGGTCTGAGCGGGAGAAGGAGCGGTCACAGTCCGCGCACTTGAACGGTTTGACGCCGGTGTGCTTTCTGTAGTGCCGTGTCAGCTCGTCGGACCGCGCAAACTTCCACGTACAGCCGTCCCAGGTGCACTTATATGGCTTCTCACCTGGACAACAAAACACACACAAACATACACGCACGCAAAGAGCAAGTGTCAGCACATATGGATACCGTCTAGTATCATCGTGCACGATGCACGATTAGAAATGTTCCCGCTTGTGATACACGCTTGAGCACGTTGTGTGTTGGGCGGGGCGAGCGGACTGACCTGTGTGCGTTCTCCTGTGTGCTTTTAGATGGGAGCTCTTGGTGTAGACCTTATTGCAGCCCTCAAAGTCACACCTGTGGATGCGTCTCTTCTTCGAGTCTGGAGACTCCGACCTCCTGGGGCGCCGTATGCTCTCAATACTGAACGGTGACATGGAACTGAAACAGCAACATCAATCTCGATGAGTACTTGGTTTTGTTATTAATGATACTTTTACGATTCCCACCACGGGTCCTCAGAGTGGTTGCTTTTCCAGAGTGAGGAAGATAGTCTACTAGCAGCTTGATTGTCATCTGGCTGTTCCTCTGACTGAATTGTTCAAAATGTCAAATGTTGCTCTCTTTGTGGAAGGGGCCCTTCATGTAGGCCTATAAGGTCTGAGACATCCAAGCCACATCGTGCATTGTTAATGAATACGTCTTCGGTTTTTTGTTTGTTTTCTACAATGCTCTTGCAAGCAATACAGTTGCTAACGGTAATGATAGCTTGGTATTTAGCTTGTGACATCTAATGAACAACAAGTGGAAATTATATTAGACACATATTGAACCAGGATATACTTTTTTTCCACTTGCACTCCACACTGATAAAACATTAAAAAGACTAAATTATAGGACTGTCTAAGACCCTATATTTGCAAGTTAGCTTGGTGTCTATATTGTTTTACAAATGAAACACCTTTTTTTAATCAATCCAGAACTTGTAACATACAGTAAGTAAGCAAGAATCTGCTATACGATTATGCTAACAAGGCTGTTGTGTAACTAGATACTGTTTAAGTATACTATGATGTTTGTTAATTATAATAATTCACCCTGGGCTTTTAAATAAGCATTTTAAATAATTAATCACAAATATTTTACATTTTATTGTTTTCTTTGCTACTGTAACAGTGCTATTTCCCTCCAGGGACCAATACAGAGATCGTTGCCACTGTATGGTTCATAAAAGGTCTCAGGTTCAAAAAGCTACTATTAACCACTAGATGGCAGAAGCACACCTCTGTAGACAGCAAAGCACTGAAAACACGAGGTGAGTCAGATCATCTTATCATGCTCAAGCATTCATCAATCGCTAGTACAACATGACAGATTTCTTTATGTAGTTCAAAAAGCTGAATGACTGTTGAGTTGTGTGTCCATAACAATCTGCATGTCTTTTCCTCTCCAATAACCCCTCCAAACCACGACAGACAATGTATGATTGTGTGTTTGTGTGCGAAAATGGTGTATTGACATTGCCACCGCAGTCGGTTTTTGGAGTTTGAATGATCAGAGATGGCAGCTCCACTTTGCTCAGTCCAAACACATGTGCATCTCTGGCCCTGATGACACAAAACTGACGCAGTTTGTGTCACACATACAGCACACACTTAGTCGCACGTGCACAATCGACACGCAAGCATACACAAACAACGGAACTGTATTTCACCACACTCAACTCACTTCAGTGCGAGTAAACAACTGCTAACCTGTTTGTCCTTGTGAGCGTTTGTGTGTGCGTGTGTTTGTGTATGTGTATGTTTGTGTGTGAGAGAGAGAGAGACAGAGAGAGTGACAGAGAGATAGAGAGAGAGAGTTTGTATTGGGAAGTGTCAACGGGTGTCAACCTGTATCCTTTGGGTCAATCTGTCCCCACAGCCACAACCTTAACGCTGTGTACCACACACACACACACACACACACACACACACACACACACACACACGTACACACACCACACACAAACACAAATACGCACAGGACACACTGTGTGATCTGCCTGTGTGTTCCTTCAGCTCATAGCTCTCTGGATCTACGACTGTTTGGAAAGGTGAAAGCTGAGAGGGGGGATTGGGTGTAGGAGGAGTGAGGAGGGGAGGAGAGGGAGGAGGGGAGGAGAGGGAGGAGGGGAGGAGAGGGAGGAGGGGAGGAGAGTGAGGAGGGGAGGAGAGGGAGGAGGGGAGGAGAGGGAGGAGGGGAGGAGAGTGAGGAGGGGAGGAGAGTGAGGAGGGGAGGAGAGGGAGGAGGGGAGGAGAGGGAGGAGGGGAGGAGAGTGAGGAGGGGAGGAGAGGGAGGAGGGGAGGAGAGGGAGGAGGGGAGGAGAGGGAGGAGGGGAGGGGAGGAGAGTGAGGAGGGGAGGGGAGGGAGGAGGGGAGGAGAGGGAGGAGGGGAGGAGAGGGAGGAGGGGAGGAGAGGGAGGAGGGGAGGAGAGTGAGGAGGGGAGGAGAGGGAGGAGGGGAGGAGAGGGAGGAGGGGAGGAGAGTGAGGAGGGGAGGGGAGGAGAGTGAGGAGGGGAGGGGAGGGAGGAGGGGAGGAGAGGGAGGAGGGGAGGAGAGGGAGGAGGGGAGGAGAGTGAGGAGGGGAGGGAGGAGGGGAGGAGAGTGAGGAGGGGAGGAGAGGGAGGAGGGGAGGAGAGTGAGGAGGGGAGGGGAGGAGAGTGAGGAGGGGAGGAGAGGGAGGAGGGGGAAAACAGAGAGAAGAGGGGGGGCTGGTGGACAGCAAGAAGGGGGGGAAGGAGAAGGAGGAGAGAGAGGATAGCGAAGAGGGTGAAGGCGAAAGAGGACAGAGGAGGGGGAGGAGAGAAGAGGAAAAGGAGGGCTGGAGAAGACCGAACAGCAGACCTATCTCTTGCTGAGGACTGGGGGGCCATTATGTCTTCTGATTGGTGGAAGGGTGTATGCTCATGGGGGGAGGGAGGGGGGCCAGAGGACTGGGAGAGTGCAAATGGAGAAGAGAGAGGGGGACAAGAGAGAGGGAAAGGGGAAGAAATGAAGGGAGGTGAGAAAAGACAGACAGGCTGAGAGGGAAAAGGTGGGAGAGAGAAGAGCAGATAGGGGAAAGGAGAAGGGAGAAGGAAGGGAAGGAGAAACGGAGAGAGAAGGTCCCGAGAGCAAGGAGAGGAGATAGGGAGTCCAGGAAGGAAAGGAAAGAGAGGTCGCAGAAACGGAAGGAGAAGGAAACAGTAAGTAAGAAAAGGCGAGAAAAGGAGAGAGGGGCTAAGGGGAAGGAAGGAGAGAGAGGAACAGAGACGGTGGCTAGGAGGGTTTTTGGGGGCGGAAGAGAAAGGAGGCGTGGCCAGATAGACTCTCCGGTGAACAGCCCCCACCCCACGTGCAGCACTTCCTGTCTCTCTGCTGCAGCACACAAACATACATCCACACATGCTGTGTAGAGACACACACACACACACACACACTTGGACAGACTTACACTGTCATCACTCAGACGTACACTTAGACACACACACGCACACTCGGACATGTACTCTGTACATTGGCTTGGACCCCTTCACACACTTGGACGTACACACACACACACACACACACTTGGACACACACAGTATGCTCGAGGATCACCTGCTGCTTTCGGCTCGCTGCCAGGCAGGGGGAACAGGAAATGAGCTCATGGGTCAGATATGGGAGTGAACTCCAGGTCCCCTCTCTCCCCCTGTGTCTCCCTCTTTCCTTCTTTTCTCCACCTCTCTCCCTCTTTTTGATGCTCTGTCTAGCACAAACCCCCGCCCCTCTCAGTGACACACCAGACCTGCAAGGGGAGAGAGGCCCAGGAGAAATGAAACTAGCATAGAGTGGAGTCAGGTGGCTGAGCGGTTAGGGAATTGGTCTAGTAAACTGAAGGTTGCCGGATCGATTCCCGGCTGTGCCAAATGACATTGTGTCCTTGGGCCCTACTTGCCTCGGGGGGAATGCACTAAATGTAGCATACAAATAACAAGACATCTAAAAAACGACTATTGAACATGCAACATCATAAACTACTGTTTATGATGTTGCACTGTGTGTCACTACTGTGTGTGTGTGTGTGTGTGTGTGTGTGTGTGTGTGTGTGTGTGTGTGTGTGTGTGTGTGTGTGTGTGTGTGTGTGTGTGTGTGTGTGTGTGTGTGTGTGTGTGTGTGTGTGTGTGTGTGTGTGTGTGCCGCGCAGGGGAGCAGGGAAGGGGGATGTTTACAGTCTGACTTCATGCCACGGAGATTCCATCATTACGATATGATTTAGGAAGGGATGAAGTCGACAGGTTCTCACACAGAATGAGCTACGAGCTCCATCCAGCACTGGCCCCGTCAGCTGCTGCGATGGACCTCATGCCTCTGCTCTGCAGGATGACTATCCCGACGAGCAACTGAACGGAAGATCTGTGGTACTTAAGGGCACTCCCTGTAGCACGCTGTGCTAACGTGGGCAATTCATTTTACTGTAGATTTCACTTTTTGTTTTGACAATGTCATGGCAGCCCATGAACAGCCCAAGGGGGGGGGGGGCTCTGTTTGTGTCTCAGGGAACCAGGAAGTGGAACTCGGGTCCTGTTTCCCACGTTCCTTCTGTGTTCCTGTGTTGTGTTCCTCCTGTCACCTGTTGAAAGGGGGATTCCAGGGGACATGGTGGTATTCGCTAGCACTGTGCACTTGTAAATCTGCTACCTCACAGGAAACGGCCCGGACTGCATGCCGAACGCTACGCACTCAAACAAGCCAAACGCTACTCCCCACAACACAGTCATTGCTGTTTCGTACTCCAAGGATAAACACTACTGACTGAACACAGCGAGAGCTACTCACCGCAGCATGCTGTGCGTTGTTATACGACACACAGAACCCTCTCGACGCTGCACGCTGAACTCTACTTGACACTGCATGCTTAAAGCAACTGAATACAGCTCAATATTGCCCAGTGAATGCTACCAAACACTAGAAGCTGAATGTGATATACACCCGGAGTTCAGATCAGACAGGAAGAGGTGTGTCTGCAATTTGAGAGCCCAACAGGCATTCCTGGACTTGGTTACACTCCCGCCCTCCCCACCACCGCCCACCCACCTGCTCTAATTGATGGCCTCAGGTCCCTGGGGATGAGCCAGTCATCACCAGAGCCTCTCCCCTCCCTCCTTCCCTCCCTCCATCGCTCCCTTCCTCGGACCCACACTAGCCCATCCACCGGTCCCCAAGGAAACACATGAATATGGAGGAGTCTGACCAAGACAGTCCAGACACACACAGCCACGGCCCCCGACCATCCAACACCCCGCCTCCCTCCCTCCCTCTCACACTCTCCTCTCTCATTTATTTATGTTGTTACCTAGGCTTATGGCTGCATGCTGCATGGCTCTCTCTTTCTCTCTCTCTCACTCCCTCCCTACCTCCCTCCGTCTCCCCTTCTCTGCTTCTCTCATCCACAAGCTCGATTCAAGCTGGCTAAGGACAGTATCAACATGGGCTCTGGGCAGCTAGGGGCTATTTGGATAGTCTGCTCCTTCTAATAAACACTCGATTTTTCATATGGTTAACGCTAGACAAACTGACAATGTGAGGACGTGACTTGAAACAGGATCACATACAGTATACACTCTTGGGTCGGCTCTGCACGAGAACACAAGACTGGGTCTCTCTCCTGTGGTTGGAACCCACACCATGCCATGACAAGTTGACAACAGAACACGTTGTTTTTTGTTGTGTTTTCGCAGGCAAACATGCATGTCTGTCTTCCTGTTGACAAAAGCTGCCTTCCTTCTACAGCCAGCTGTTCTGGACACACAAACACACACGCACACACACACAAACACACAGTGCACACAAGGGGAGGCTAGTGTGTGGGGGCAGGCGGGCCAGCCCTGGCAGCTTAGTGCTAAACCTGGCTGGTTGTTGAAATAAAGACGCCAGCCTCTGTTCTCCTCTGGCTAGCCTGTGTCCACGTGTGGCACTCCAGGGCACGCCTGTCCCTTTCAATAACCTGCACTGCAAACAGAGTCTCCTACATCTGTTTGTGTGTGCAGTGTGTGTGTGTGTGCAGTGTGTGTGTGCAGTGTGTGTGTGTGTGTGTGCAGGGTGGCTGTGACAGTGTAGCATAATGCTGACGACCTCCGTCTCAGCAAGTTTGTCTAAAATGTTGCACATCAAACACGAGCACACACACACACGCACCCATACCTATCCACATAGGTTTGACCTATATTAGAGCTCAATCCCAACACATTCAATGTTCAATATGGGGCATTCCAATATCAAGCCAGGCTCGTGGTCGGTCAGGCAGTCAGTCAACCAAAATGTTGTAACTGAGGACACTTTATTTGAGTTTAACAGGAAAACAGAACCCTGAAATAGTTTCCTATTAGTTAGTCTTAATAAAAATCCACTTAGTATTAACATAAATCTGGCCAGGCTGGAATAGGAATTCTTTAGGTTTCTGGGAGAGGATGACGACCGTTGTCATGAAATCACAACATGTATGTCACACTGTCACACCTCTGCAGTACTCTAATACTGTATGATGGTTTTCTGAAAAGGTCTTTGGGCTCAGAAATATCATTTAGTCATGTTAAGTCATCTTCTTTAGTACGTTTCTTTTTTTTCAAATTTGAACTTTCTTTTACCTGCTCCAAGATGACACACACAGGATGACACACACACACACACGGTATATGGTACTCACTCCTGGACTGCGCGGGCTATGGACAGTGCGGTGGAGCCGGTCTCGTTAACACTGTCCAAGGTCACGTTTGGCAGGTCGTCATCGTCACTGTCGCTCTTTATCTGCCTTGGCGACAGACCGTTAGGGTCTTTGTGTGCTGTGGGGGGAAACAGACACACATTCACTCACACAGTCAGGGGTTAGAAACATGATATAATATCGAAGACTATTAGGCCAAACTGCAGGTCATTATTAGCTGTCACCGTTACCAGCCAATGGCACACTAGTTGCACACTCACATACACGCACCGAGCACACAGCGACAGTGTGACGAGAATGGTTTTGTGGTATCTAATCCTTATAATCAACCATGTTCTGTCATTTCGTAATTTTTCAAGAAAAATCCTTGGTGTTTTATTCCCAAATCCAGTCACAGGGAAAGGCTCTCTGTCAAATAAGTTCTGGTCGTTGTGAAACTGAAAGGAGTGACTGCAGACATCCTTCCTTTGTCTCTCTTCTCCACCTCCACCACCACTTGCATTCTCCTGCTTCTTTAGCCTCTAGCTATGCCAACCACTCTCTCTCCTGACCACTGTCACAGCTCAGTCTAATTACCTTTGTGTGTGTGTGCATGCGTGCGTGCGTGTGTGTGTGTCTGTCTTGGGGTGGGACCAGTTCTCACAGTAGACCCTGCAGGCACTACCTGTCAGTGGCTGTCAATCAAACTCAACTCCCAGCCTGAGGGGAGGACAGTCTGCAGACCTGGCTCGAGTAGACACACACACACACACACACACAGAGTCACGCGCACACGCACGCTCACACGCACACACTCGTACACGCACAAACACACCCACATGTACTGTTTGGCAAGCTTTATCAGGCCCCAGCGTCTCCTCCCTGTAGATAAGGAGAAGGGCGGAGGAGTGTTCGGGCGTTGCTGTTGTCTCTGAGCAGTGGGTGGGGGCCGCTGAAATAGAGATGACCTTACCAGTGTGTGTGCTGCCTGAAGTGTTCAGCCATTCACTTGCCTTTGCTTCCGTCCCACTATCACATAACACAGTGAAGATAGTCTGTGGATCAACAACAAGACTGTACAGAGCGCACTCCTCCTTGTGTTTCTGAACTGGAACTTCAGCCCCGTTTTATGAACTGTCTTTGCTCATCCCTTTGTCCAAAATGCCTCCAAATAGATATGTTTTTGATTGGCCCATGAGTAAAATGAACCAAAGCAGAAGGCCAATGGCCGCAAGGCCTCGAGGACGACCTCTACAAGCTGTGACGTCTCTCAACCGTTGTCTGATTGGCTACATGAGCAGGTCCCGCGGCCATACTGGCCTCTACTTAGCATTAGATCCCACCCAGGAGCCTTGATACCGACACCAGAGATTCGAGAAAATACTTAGGATGGACTGTAAGCACACAATCTGCAGTGACACTCAAAATGTGGACACGGGGGGGTTGTCGATTTGAGGCATTGGAATGTCGTCACCTGCTATGTGACATCCATGTTCTCTTGAGCTGTTTTTGATGTATAGCTTCCTCCTTCTCCCTGAGACCTTTGCTGGCCTTCCTCAATCAAACCTTCCTCCTCCTCCTGCTCTGCCCTCCCAGAGCCAACTGGGGTCATTCTGATCTATAAATGTGCGTCTGGAGCAGAGAGGGACATGGGGGTTATTTTGCCTGTCTGCTTCTCTGTATCACTCTACAGCTTCTTCCTTTTCAACCTGGCAGTGAGAGAGGGAGAGCTCTCACTCTCCCCCCAGTCTCATTCCCTCTGTTCTCTGTCCTCTGTCTCTCGTTATGGCTGGCAATTAGTCAGAAATACAATGTTAGTCAGAAGCCGGGTATTTGGAGCGAAGGACACAAAGGAGAAGTGGTGAAGAGGTGGGCAAAACCCCCGGATTTCTCTCTCTCTCTCTCTCTCTCTCTCTCTCTCTCTCTCTCTCTTTCTCTCTCTCTCTCTCTCTCTGTCTGTCTGTATGTCTCTCTCTCTCTTTCTCTCTCTCTCTCTCTCTCTCTCTCTCTCTCTCTCTGTCTCTCTCTCTCTCTCTCTCTCTCTCTCTCTTTCTCTCTCTCTCTCTCTCTCTCTCTCTCTCTCTCTCTCTCTCTCTCTCTCTCTCTCTCTCACACACTCTCTCTCTTCTGTTGTTTCCAGTCAAGCCCTGTTTCCATGACAACCTCCCAGCCAGAGACAGGGAGACAGCTCTGAAAGGAAGGGTACACGCCCTCTCCAAACGAGGATGGCCAACCTGTGTGTGTGTGTGTGCGGGTGTGCGTGTGCATGTGCAATTGTGTGTGTGTGTGTGGAGTGAACATTAGCCACCAGAATGTGCTCTCCGGCCCCAGAGTGATTCTCTAAGCTGAACAACGCTAAAGGCTGGAGCCTGAAGCCTTCCTTCTAGTCTCTGCCATGTGTGTGAGGTTAAACACACAAAAGCTTTGGTGGACAAGCATCTTTGAGCTTTGATATTGAGAAACCATCATTGCTCCCCTCCACGATAGATGGTCACACGGAGCAAGGTTTGTGCAAGCACACTAAGGACCGAGGGCTTGGCCACTACATCACTGAGAAGTATTGAATTTCCTCTTGCAATTTTAGTTTATTTGGAATTCAACTGGGTGTGAACACTCCAGGCTGTAGATTTCCTCTGAGGTTTTTTGCAAACAGCACCAATCATGATGGTTTACTTTGATAACATAATTTTTACAGGCATTGTAATATATTTTACTTTCATAATTGGCTGACTGGCTGGCTATACTGGATTGGGGAAGTGAATGAGTTGTGTGTATGTGTGTGACAGTAACAGTATGACAGAGTCTACTCCACCCTGTTCTCACCCTGTTCTCACCCTGTTCTCCCACAAACATGGGGGAGTAGATGTCTACGTGTGTGTGCTTACTCTGCCAACCATCTTCAATATCAGTCCACACCCTCTTACGCAACCTTTGTTTTTCCTCTCTCCTCCCTCCCTCCCTCCCTCCCTCCCTCCCTCCCTCCCTCCCTCCCTCCCTCCCTCCCTCCCTCCCTCCCTCCCTCCCTCCCTCCCTCCCTCCCTCCCTCCCTCCCTCCCTCCCTCCCTCCCTCCCTCCCCTTCCCCTCCCTCCCTCCCTCCTCTCCTCCCTCCCTCCTCTCCTCCCTCCCCCTCCCCCCTCCTCTCCTCTACTCTCCTCTCCAAGGAGACACCCAGCAAACACCCAGCATTTAAAACGCCCATCCGCCAAGCCAACTGAGAGTTTGTGTCCTCGTATATGTGTGTGTGTGTGTGTCTGACAGGGAGTGACAGACAGAAAATCTAGATAAACAAGCAGTTTAACAACAAACGGTTCCCTTGTGTGTGTGCATGTGTCAATGTGCATGCATGTGTGTGTGTGTGTGTTAGAACCACCCAGTCTTCCTGCCCGCGGTTAGCAGCATTAAAACCCCACCCTGTTCTGAGCCAGACTGAGTCTGGGCAAGCTGGGTCAGAGCAGAAGAAGGACTTTAACCCAGTCACCCAATCCCAGATATGTACTCCTTTTTGAGGGAAAGATCTTTGGCTGGCCCTGGGTCCTTGGATCTGAGGTTTGAGGTGGTCAGAGGAAAATCCAACTGCTGACATAGAGCCTTTCATCCAGAAAATGTCTTCTCTCAGGTGGGAATGTTATTGCCCAGGGGGCCCTTTTTCACAGAACACTTGCAAATGTTCTCCCTTGCTTACACGCAATTGCAAACACACACAAACACTATAGATAAACGTGCACACCGGTGAAGTACGGTAAAGCCGGTCATTACACCGTCATATGCTTCTGTGCGCTGTCTCGATTGACGCCGTGTTTGAGCTGAAGTCTACAGACGTCACTACAAAGCACCATCATCGTTGGTCGTGTCGGCCGCCACAAAGTGAACCGGCACTGTCAACACCAGAGCGCACACGAGGACGCCACCTCGAAATGGAGCCCTAGTACCGAGGTGCAGAGACACGGAACGGCTCACTCAGCGGTCGACTAACCTTTGCTGTGGTGCTTGGCCTGGTCCAGGAGAGGTAGCATGATGGAGCTGTTGAGGCTGGCGTTGGTGCGGACGGACGTGGTGTACATCAGCGGCAGAGACTGCACCACCACTGGGATTCGGTGCACGTGGCTGGCCATCTTGCCCGGGCCATGGACCACCCCGCCCCCCAGGCTCAGAGGGCTGGACGGAGGCGGCGGGACGGGGTGCAGGATGTGGACAAACTGCTGACCTCTGCTGACGCCGTTGCCCGGCGGGGCGACCAAGGGGCCTGGCGTGAGCACGGACGAGGCGGAGGTGATGACGGACGGGGAGGAGGAGGAGGACGACGAGGAGGACGACGACAGGGAGGACGGGGAGAAGGCGGAGGTGAGGGGGGACGGGGAGGAGGCGACCGCCGTGGCGGAGGGGGGCGAGGGGCGGGGCTTGTTGATGGACAGGTCGACGGGCTCCGTCTGGAAGCGGTGGTCGTGGGCGAGGAGGTCCTCCGGGGGTTCGGGTTTGACCTTGCCGAGCAGGAGGGGAACGGCGTCCATCGCTGGGTAGCGGCGCACCTTTGGGGACTGGGGGAGGAGAGAGGACAAAAGACAACAGCGGTGTCACTTTGGCAGTGCAGGTACGAGAGACGCAGAGCAGAGGAGGACAGACCTGGGACTTAAAGTCAACACGCAGTCAGCTTTCATAAGACCTGGCACACGTACTGCCTGGGAAAGCACATCTCTTCATCCACTCTTAAATCTATAGTATGTAGTCCTATGGCTGCGAGGGTAAATTCAGTTCATTACACGATGCCTACAGCAGAAGAAAGAGCCCCAAGAAAGACTCTATACTGTCGACCCTCAACCAGACAGCAGAGCACAGCCAGGTAGCTTAGAATTGGAATAGAGTATGGAACGTCCTGTAACAATCAAATGATTGATTCCTCCTAAAAAAAAAAAATCCAGTCTGGTAATCTGTATTTATTATTGTTCATGTACCATAGTATTATAAAAGAGGCATTCGCTACAGTTTGTTAAGGATTGCATGAAGGACTTTGCTAACTGACATTTATAAAACCAAATGCCTCAGACTAATGTTACCATGTTACTATATTAGACAATGCTCATGTTTCTGGTTGCTTTGTTATGGGTGTTAAACTGTGATATTTATTATTCTTCTTCACTGATGAACAATTTACTCTGGAACATAGTAACTCCGTCTGGTTTTTTGTATGATGTCATGCATAGAAGAAAAGCTGGATAAGTCCAGCTTCCTTCCTACTCTTACACCAGCTCTCTCTCTGTCTCCCCCCCCCTCTCTCTCTCTCTCTCTCTGTCTCTCTCTCTCTCTGTCTCTCTCTCTGTCCTCTGGCATTTGTCTCTCTCTTCCTCCTGGTTTCTATCACTCCCGCAGGAACACAGCTCTCCTGGCTCCATTCATATCATCTAGATCTTCTCTCTGATGGTGGAAAAACATCATATGGGCCCAATTTCCTGACAAACCCATCCCCCCCATACCCGGATCTACCCTCTTAGTACTCGGCCTCCCCAGGCCAAGAATTGGTGACTCCTTCACAAGAACCTCCAGGGACATACCTGCCACCTCCTCTACCACACCTGACCATAAAAGAATCAGAACGGTGGAGGGGGCATCTGTGTAAACACAAATTAGATTCACTGACTGAGGATCTCCACATCTGTAAACATTGCACTGTAAACATGTCCTACCAAAAGAATTGGGCAAACATTCAGCAGTTTCCAAAGCCAATTCATATGAGAAAAAAAAGTGATCGTGAATTTTGTTTGAAGGATAACGATTCTTTTGTGAGTGGGCTTTTGGAGTCCTGTAGCAGGGCTGCCAACTTTGACCAACGGTATGCCTACATTTGGATGTGATTGAAAAAAAAGACAATTATTTAGTGCGACAGTCCAAAAATTATGAGTCCCAACGTTTATGGGTTCTCAAGTTAGCAAGAACAGCTATCTACAATTATACATAGGCCAACACAGTACACCAACATAAAGATCTAGCTGGCTAATGTGCACGCATATTTTAGAGCAGAACTAGCAAGCCAGTTCAGGCCCAAACTATACACTCACTGTTAGAGCTCAACAACACACAAAAACTGCAAAACTGGCATGCAAAAGCTTTGGAGCAAAGCTAGCATAGCCTACACACACTGTTCAGCAAAGCTAACCAAGTGGTGGTCAATTTACATGCACACTGAAAAGCCACTGCAGCAAGCTAGTGTGTACAAGCTGCAGAGCCCTTAGTAAGAAGCAGAGCCAGCACGGCCAGTAGCAGAAAAGGGGTCTGCTGTACACCAGTAATCATGGAAGAACAGCTCATTAATGCCGAAAGGAATGTGCTACTCTAGGCTACGCTACGCTACGTTCACAGCAACAGATGTGAAGAATGTTCTCTGTGTTCGAAGAGGGCCGTGTCTTTTTTCTAGTTAGTCCTGGTCCTTTTTTCACTTTGCATTTCTTTCCCCATCTGTAATCTTTCTGGCTGAGTGTGGGCCTGTGCTGAATTAGTGCTGGGAGTTTTTTGCAAGAGTTTATGTGTGCGTTTGTGTCCGAGATCCTATTTTTAATCCCAGACTTACACTAATTTTCAGCCTACGGGAAATGTTACGACCTCATGAATCAGAGCATTTTTCCATATGAAGCTGCTTTCTGGGTCAGAGAACAAGGGCAGCGCCTGCTGCAACCTCTGAACTCTGACCCGGGTCATCTGGGGGTAAAGGGTGGCAGCAGTTCATAGGTCATGCTAAATGATCGCCACTGCCTAGCTTGGAATATGTGCACGGAAGTGAGGTCCTTAAAGGTCTGCTGTAGTAAGCCAGTAAACAATCAATGACATCATTAGCTATCAATAGACTGCTGAAGCAATTCCAACTTCAAGCTTGTGTGAATGTGGCCTAGAAATGGCTGAATAATCACCCTGTCATAGTTAATTCCCCATAAAGAAGCTATAATCTTGACGCAGTTAAATTCCAAAATAGGACTTTTACTGTTGCAGGGTGTTTTTGTAGGCCGGGAATCTTTTATCTGCTGTCCAAACACGAGCTGTCATTACAATGAAATACCACCCTTGTCCTCCCAAATTTGAACAACACTATCTGTTAACTTATCAACTGTTGATATGTGGATAGACATTACAGGAACTTCTCGGGAACATTTCCGGGAAAATGATAGTAACTCTTCAGTGAAGAGGCTAGAAAATATCATGCCCGGGGCTCAATAACTCCATCCATATCACCGGGTCATTTTCATTTTTCTTTCCACACAACTCCAGTCTTCAAGATTTAGCTAGCTCAACACCATCTATAACACACTAGTGAGTATAGGGCGTCCTTTGGGAAGCACAGCCTTAGGCTAACTCCATTACACTCTGCTTATGTCACCACGGCGATGCTACTAATAGGATGTCAAGCTTCCACAGCGGTCATGTGATCCCAAAGCCGATGATGTGATTCAGTATTCCATACATCCTATCTGGGCCCTCAGGCTATGGCTCTCATGTTCAGAGGCGGCTGGTGCTCTGGTTTAGCATGTTGCTATATGGGAGGAGGGACAGTGTCAAGCTCCTCGTGCCGCCAGATAGGTTGGTAGAGCACAGGAACCGAGCGGGGCCTGTCTCTCGGGGACAGAGGAACCACCGGGGGAGAAAATACCGTTCACTCTCCTCTTGATTCACGTTCGAATCAAACTTTATTATTCATGAGCCTCGTCAATTAGTGTGGTTAGTGGAGCCATGGTTTGCGCTAAGCAATGTCGCTCCACGTAAAAAATGCGACGTGGACTGGATGTTGAAGGGTGTGAAGTTGTATTGGAACATTGACAACCAATAATGATTACATTGAGATCAATAGGTGGTGCTGCTGAAAGCAAGTCAGAAGAGGTCTCGAGCTTGAGAACATTTCGGTGGCGGAAAAAAGGTCACAGAGAAGAAGTGAGTTACACAAACATGAAAAACAAGTGATTTGCATGTTGGCA
Source organism: Hypomesus nipponensis (assembly GCF_054491055.1). NCBI lineage: Eukaryota > Metazoa > Chordata > Actinopteri > Osmeriformes > Osmeridae > Hypomesus > Hypomesus nipponensis. The sequence goes on from NC_140383.1 coordinate 20,235,283, forward strand.
TTGGTTTTTGTATGGATCGCAATGGAAAACGTCTGAAAACTCAATCTCAGCCGCCCCCGATCCAGCTCTCACTTTGACACACAAACACAGCGCCGTTCTCTCTCTCTCTCTCTCTCTCTCTCTCTCTCTCTCTCTCTCTCTCTCTCTCTCTCTCTCTCTCTCTCTCTCTCTCTCTCTCTCTCTCTCTCTCTCTCTCTCTCTCTCTCTCTCTCTCTCTCTCTCTCTCTCTCACACACACACACATACGCTCCACCCATCTGCCTTGCCTCTGTCATGAAGCCATTGTCTTTATTAGGGGATCCTAGTCAACAGGGCCCAGTTTCCAGGCCACATGTGGGCGAATACCCTAACGAGACAAATCATTTCCAGAAAACCCTTGGCCCCACGCCACCTAAATGAAGACCACGTTTCGGCAGACTAAACCGTCTGTCTGTCTGTCTTGACTGGCTGTTTAAAGAGACGCTCAGTCAGTTAGGCCAAGATCGCATCTCAGCACAGATCAAAGCAGTGTGGGCAGCGCACTTCCTGTAAGCCTGTCTGATTCTAACAGCTACATACACGCGTTGTGACTTCAATCACGAGCCATTAAGTAGGAGGGCGAGTGCACAGCACTTGGAAATCACTTCAAATCCAGCAGAAACGCCTCCGATGTTGTTTAAACCTGTACTTGCTCGTCTGTTTCCCTATCTGACTCGATGCTAACCCCTGTCCTCTTTACCCCGTCCCCATACAAAAGAACCTGTCTTCAACTGTGTAATATGGCACAGCTCAAAATCATTGCCAGTGTAAGATTAGACGGACATAATGTGGCCCAGGTTTCCTCTAGATCTCTAATAGCAATGGGTGCTATGCTCACGTATAGTGACAAACATATCAAGATCAACAAGTTATTGCTAATATGCGAGCTGTAATCACTGATAACTGGGTACTAATTACAACGACTAAAAATATAACACAGACCATGTAGCACACAGCTGTAGAGCCACACAATGGACCCAGTAGCCTAGCAACAGCCTCTCCACAGGCAGACCAGCGAATACCACTAACTGGTGGATTTCCAGACTGGAGCACTTAATTTGTGAGTGTGTGGGTGTGCGTGTCCGCGTGCATGCATGTGTGTGTGTGCCCAAAACAACAAAGAAAAACTCACGACACAACAATTTGATGGTTCTTGGGGATGATTGAGAGGTTCTCAAGAGCATCATTTCTCTACGCTTCACTCCAGGCATGTAAAGTTGGTATGCATGGTCAAAGGAATGAAGCTTGACAGTTTTGGTGCTTGTCGCTGATGGACGGACAGGTGGGGGTGTCAGATGAGGTAACTTTAATTTCAGTAATTGTGCGTGCCAGAGAGGAAAGGGGAGGATATTGAAACTGTAGTTTGGTTGTGTATAAGTTCCTGGTTATTGTTGGTATCCTTGGTAAATGCATTAATTCTATTGTTTTCACAATATCATTATAAAATATGTGTTCACACTATGGGTGCCAGTGAATGAAGATAAAATGAGAGAAAAAGGGAGAGAGAGGAGAAAAGAAAGAACACATAACAGGGTGAGAGAGATGTTGGAGATTGTGTAGGTGTGTGTGAGACAAACAGAGCGAGACAAAGAGAGAGACAAAGAAAGACAGCGATATTACTGTAGTATCAATTGTGTTTGCGTTGAAGAAAAAAAAAGACTGTGGCTGTTTGTGTATGAAAAAGAATGAGTGAGAAAGGGACCCATTCTGCATGACGAGAGATACAAGTGAACAAGAAAGAGAGAAGGGTTTGACAGGAACAGGCCAAGGCCAGAAGACAGAGAAAAACAGAGTGAAATATGTTGTTTTCCCTCTGTCCCTCCTGTAGTGGTGAATCCCCCCCACCCCCACCCCTTCCCACCAGCCAAACTCAACTCTACAGCCACCTCACCATGCATCCTCAACACATGCCTACTCCAGCTGTGGCCCTCCTCCTCTCCTCCTCCTCCTCCTCCTCCTCTCCTCCTCTCTGGCCCGACTACCCCTCAGAGCCCCCACACTCGCCCAGGCCTGGCAGTGATTATAGGCCTACTATCGCTGGGAGGGGAGACAAAGAGAGGGAGGAGGAAAAAGAAGAAGAGGGACACAGCCGGGAAAACAACTCGCTCTCCTCTCTTACCCCTGGTTCTGTCTCCAGGGGCTGGGTTTTGACTCGGACGGCTGGCATTCCGTCAAGCATCAGCATCCTGCGTCTGGGCCGTCTGTGGAGAGAGAGAGAGAGAGAGAGAGAGAGAGAGAGAGAGAGAGAGAGAGAGAGAGAGAGAGAGAGAGAGAGAGACGAGAGAGAGAGAGAGAGAGAGAGAGAGAGAGAGAGAGAGAGAGAGAGAGAGAGAGAGAGAGGAACAGAGGAAACGGTCAGACAGACACTCAGGGTGCTAGCGTGACCAAGGGTCCAGGGAGGATTGTCAAACACACATGCGGAAAGGTGTGCACACCGGAACCGCGATGACCAGCCTCACATGCAAACGTGCTCTCTTTATATCCCCCAGTCGTTGTCGTGTTTCTCTGTAACTCTCTGCATCTCTCTCGCACTTTTTCTGTCTCTCGCTCTCTCTTCTCCTCTCCCTCCCTATGCGTGTTATGTACTCTTCAAATTGAAACAAACTGTAACTATGTCTGTGTGTTTGTCGACAATACTGGATCTCCCCAAAACACTCCACAATGCGACTGGCTCATCATTGTATTTTGCGTTTTAAATGAAATCACCGCAACACAACTGTCAGGAACATTCAGGAGGACTTCGATCGGGACTCTCACTGCAAGCTGAAGGAGAACAATGTGTCACGACGTGGTTGTATTTTCCACATAGGGTCATTAGCTATTCTGTTTAGAGCACCGAGCGCAACCACACTGTGTTGCACAATAAATGAAGAAGGGGAAAGAGGGCGCTTGGAGCCTGCTACCTGTCTGCGGTCATGCCAAGCAGAGATTTGGAAATCACAAATGACACAATGAGAGGGGGAAGTTTTCAGTTGCTTGAAATCTGAAAGTTTGTCAAACATGTACTGCTTGTCTATAGGTAATAGGAAACTGAACTCAGAACTGAACTCACCTCCAAAATCCCCACAAGCACGAACACTTGAACATTTACAGATACACACACACAATGATATATAAGTTGTCTATCCATGCACACACACACACACACACACACACACCCACACACACAGAGACAGACCTCTGTTTATAAACCAGTGCTGGTCCTGAAAGGTCAGCTGTGTGTGCGGCACTCCTTAGAACACTGTTCCTTTAAGAGCCATCCTCTGAGCCAGCCAATAACAACAATGGCCGTTCCTCTCTCTCTCTCTCTCTCTCTCTCTCTCTCTCTCTCTCTCTCTCTCTCTCTCTCTCTCTCTCTCTCTCTCTCTCTCTCTCTCTCTCTCTCTCTCTCTCTCTCTCTCTCTGTCTCTCGGCCGGCCTGAAGTAACCCAGCCTCTTATTATTATTACAGCAGAAGCTTCACACACAAACGCCGACAAAGCAGATAGACTGGGACATCTCTGCCCCCTCTCCTCACACACACGCACGCACACGCACACTGTCCTGGTAGAACTTTGGTTCAAATATCTTGCTTGTACACAACGCGTCTGTAAACAAAGGTAGGCATGATGTTTTGTTGACATGCTGTATAGGCTCTCAATGACTCTTCCAAAAACTTCCATAACCACATTGACTCCGGTGAGTTATAAAAGGTGTGTTACATATTTGTGCTACAGATATAGGGTTGTGTAGAGATACGCTCTAACTTAGGCAATTGTGGAGTTTGCGGGCACCAAGCTCGAAACAAATCAGTTGCTTTTGTGTATCGTTAAAAAGTACCGCAAATCAAACGCTCATTATTTTATGACCACAATCATGAAATAATGGGTTGTACAGCCTGTGTGATTCTTCATCAGAAATCTTCTTCCCAAGTGTCTGTTTCAGCGTTTGTGTGTGTGTGGCGGTGTTACTGCAGGGGGGTGTGTTTCTGTGAGGAGGCCAGGATTTTCACTCTCGATATACAATCTCCACCCCCGCATCCCCCCCCACTAGCAGACCACTCTCCCTCTCACCCCCCACCCCCCCCACCCTACACACACAGACTCTCACACTCTCACACACACACCTTTCCCTCCCCCACACTCCCCAGAACTCCTCCAGGTCTAAGTCCCTCAGGTACCTTGGCTCCCCTGCTCTCCCGCTATTGTATTGTTGTCCAGGATGTCCTTCGGCTGCAGGTCTTGGTGGGCCGAGATAGTGTTGCCCTGGCAACGCTAACAGGGCGGGAGGGGTGGGGAGAGGGGGGTGTAGCAGCAGCAATCCCAATCCATCCTCCAGCAACGAGAGAGGAGAGGAGAGCGTTCCTTCCATGAAACCCCACAGACACGAGAGAGGAGAGGAGAGCGTTCCTTCCATGAAACCCCACAGACTCAAAGGGAAGCTTGTGAATGAACGTGTCGTTTCATGACCCTGCTCGTGAATGTGCCATTGCAGAAAAACACAATATTGTGTGTTTTTCTAATAATGGTCTAACCGACTCCATCTACAGTAGGTAACGGTGGTCGAACATCTTTCATCTGAGAGGGGAGGGGGAGCGGGGTGGAATTCAGAAGACACTTGGCTGTTTTTTTCAGAAAAACACAATATTGTGTGTTTTTCTAGTATATTTACCAAAAACTGATTTTACTTGGAGAGCCTGTCAAAATACCATCAAACCGCGAGAACCAATTGAAGCTTTCACTCTGCACAGCAACCAATCCCAACCAGCCATCCCTAGGTCTCTTTATGATCCCTTTCAGACTCTAGTTCCTTGAAGACTCTGTCTAATCCAGTGGCCTACCACAGCCCAGCTAATGAACTGACCAACGTCAGGCATCTCTATAGGAAATCAATGGAGCGAGAATGCCTTTGGTTGGCTAAAGACCTAACACAGAATAATGGTCTAACCGACTCCATCTACAGTAGGTCACGGTGGTCGAACATCTTTCATCTGAGAGGGGAGGGGGAGCGGGGTGGAATTCAGAAGACACTTGGCTGTTTTTCCAATGGCACTCTCCATTTTATACGTTTGAATGTGTCCTGAATGCGTGTGGGGGAAATGGATCCAAAAGGTGGAGGATTATTCCAAGGGGGCACCACCATAGGCGTTTGGCATTCACTATCTCTTGATTTGGTCCGGTGGTTGAGCTCAATAAGGAAAAGGAGGGCGGAAGGGGGGGGGGGGAGAGGAGAGGAGGAGAGGGGAAGAGAGAGAAGAAGCGAGAGGGCAGGTTAAGACCATCTTTCCATCTGCTGCTAGCCATCCGTGCGAGGGGGGAAGGAGGGGGGGGGGGGGGAGAGGTGATGTGGGAGGAAGGTGGAGAGGGAGGGGGGTGGGGTGGGGTGTCGGGGCATCTCATTTCTACCCTCCCTGCTTGACCCGTACCAACCCTCTAATCCCATCCCACCAGCCACCTCCCTGAGGGAAGGACCAGGTGATAAACGGGGACAATTCTGACAAGAGAAGCAGGTCCGTCGGTGTGCATGTACAGTAAGTATGTTGTCTACGTCTACATATGTGTGTATTGAACCCCTTCGCCCCGTTCTAGTTGCTCGTCCACCCCCCCCACCCACCCCCCCCACCACCCCCGCCACCCACCCCCCCCCACACACACACACATACAGACACACCACCCCGACCCCCCCCATGGCCCCCCACACTCCACGATGCCCCTCCTCTTCTGATAACTATCTCCATGATGGGGGTCCATCTCTGGAGCAAGGGGATAAGGCCAGACGCTGTCACACCACTGACTGGACGATCAATAGGAGGTGATGGGTCAGCATCGAAAACCCTGACCTTGTGGACTTTAACGCTGACCTCTCACACACACACACACACACACACAGATTCAAATAGTCCTCAGTGAGTCTTTAACATACTGGCTCCCGGTTCATTTGTTGTGCAACGGAAGCTTTCTCCTGCGCAGCGTGTCTAGCACTGCTGCTGTAGTTGTCACGGTGAGGCTGTGATAAACCATCACACTTGGTTAATGACTTCTTGTTTTCAAAGGTCAAGTTTTAATGGGGACTAATTAGAAATGGAGAGAGGGTTTGGGGACAGAGTGGGGAATGGGAAGGGATAAAGGAGGATGAGACTGTTTGGAGAGAGTTGGAGAGGTGGAAATGCTTACCAGAATTGTAACATTGTGAGAATGTACATGGCCTTAACATTTCTAGAACTACAAAAAAGGTGGTAGGTTCTAGAATTTTGAAAAGAAATGCTTTGTTAGGACAGCTTGGTGGTCTCCAGTCTACTTTGCTATCTGTTTGGAATGGATCGCCAGAGAGGAGAACACACACGCTTGATGTACGATGTGCACATTCTCTTGCTCACACACACTGCGCACACATACAGTGCACGCACACACACACGCACACACACACACACACACACACATGTGAACAGACGGACCCACTCTGCCCCGCCAATGCTTTGTTCCCATGTCGAGCGCCCAGAGCGAGTGTGTGCATCTGTGTCACAGAGGCTGAACCTACTGCCATAGGGGAGGAGGGTGGGTGGGTAGGAGGGTGGGAGGGTGGGAAGGAGGGGGCTGGGTGGTGATGAGGGGGCTGGGTGGGGAGGAGGGGGGGTGGGAAGGAGGGGGCTTGGGTGGGGAGGAGGGGGGGTGGGTGGGGTGGGGGGGTGTGGCAAGAGAACAGTAGAGCTGCTTGCTGTGGGGGAGGGGGTGGAGGTGAACATTGCAGAGAGGTGGAGAGGTGCAGGACGAGTGTGAGTGGGGGGGGGGAGGCGGTGGAAATGGAGAGGAGGGGGGGGGGACGGGAGGGGGGATAGAGAGAAGCGGAATGGGGGAGAGGGGTAAAGAGAGAAAGGGAAGAGGCGGGGGAAGGGCTGTGGAGAGGGGTGAAACAGGAGCGAGGGGGCCGAGTGAGGATGGAGAGGGGATGTGGACCAGAGCCAAGGCCTTGCTAAGCCCAGAGCGCACAAAGCATGCCAACAGTCCCTCCTCCTCCTCCTCCTCCTCCACTACCACAGGGAGAGAGACAGAGAATGAGAGAATCTACAGAAGCTATAATCACAATTTATCAGGATGTAGGAAGACTGGCGAAAAGTTTCACAGTTGAAAACAACAGCCGGCCTTCTGAAAGGGTAAGCCGAGCGTCTTTTTTCTGATGAGAAAAGAAGCATTTCCTGTTGGGTTTCTGTGTGTGCGTGCTGGTGTTCACTTCCCTGTGCTGTCGTGACCCCGAGCACCCTGATCTGACGAGTCAGCCTGACTCCAACCTCCAACCCTACCTCTCCGAGACACACTACACTTCCTTCCTCCCTCTCTCTCTCTCTCTCTCTCTCTCTCTCTCTCTCTCTCTCTCTCTCTCTCTCTCTCTCCCTCCCTCCCTCCCTCGCTCGCTCTCATTCTCACAAAACCCACAGCCCTTAGAACCCACTATATATCTACAGCAATCGTCTCGCTCCTTCTCTCTTGCTCTCTAACTGTCAGTGTGTGCTCAATGTGATGACATGACCGGGTGATTTATGTTCAGTCAGTCTGACAGCACCCCTTTGACACCACGACGGAACAGAACCGCGTTTTAGCCCTCCCAACAACCCAGAGTAGTCGGAAAGAGATCATCCTGGAAATGAGAGCAGCTGCCCGTGTTGAAGCGGTCATCTTGATTTTTTTATTTTATTAAGGAATCACCTGGAATCTTGTTCCTAGGTCTAGATATAGGTTTGCTATGGAGAGATAATATCACTTTTCACCTCAGTTTTACCCACTAAAAATATAAACCATTACATGAATAACTCAATGTGCATTTTTCAAACTTTGGAACGTGGCCCTTAGCATTCATCACACAAAAAGGGTATCACTGTACTTAAACTGTCAGTTACAGTAAACAGATGGAAATGTTGGCGTGTTGGAATTATGACATGTATTCAGACAACTTTGTGAAATGTAAAAGCGTTGGCAGGCAAGGTGATGAGGGGGAAGGATGGTGTTGGTATGGGGGGAGCAGAAATGTGCTGTGTCTGTATGTTAGACTGAACATCATGTATCCAGAGTTCAAGAACAACGCTTCATAGGGTAGACACTACCTTAAGTAGTTTCCACTCAGTCTGCCCTAACTGGCTATTTCAGATGTCCTGCCTGGCCCTAGCCCTAGCCCTAGCCCTAGCCCTAGCCCTAGCCCTAGCCCTAGCCCTAGCCCTAGCCCTAGCCCTAGCCCTAGCCCTAGCCCTAGCCCTAGCCCTAGCCCTAGCCCTAGCCCCAGCCCTAGCCCTAGCCCTAGCCCTAGCCCTAGCCTAATCCTAGTGATTGCTTTACTACCTCTAACACTGTGTTGCACAGTCCAGAGTGTCCAGTCAAACAAGTAGCTTGAAGCAGTACCACATAACAAGACAATTCTATAGCAACACCAACAGAGACTGAAACTATGGGGGTCTGAGACCTTACATACATCTATAGGAACGTCCACATCATTATTTTGGGGGCTCCCAAATGGAACATGTCAGTACGGCTTGATATCCTTTTCATCAGGGAATTTTACCTAGTCTATTATTGTTATTGCTCAAACTGTTACAATGTTACAAGATTGTTGTTAAAACGTTACAAGATCCTTCCGGTCCCCAATGGTTAAACTCTGGTTAATTCTCTACAATTCACTTCCTCACACTCTCAGTCTGTAATATTTGTTTGTAAATGTTTGTGTGTTAGTGTGTGTGCCTTCTGTGCGTGCGCTTGTCAGTGTGTGTGTTTGTGTGTATATCCCCTAGTCCCTCACCCCTGGATGGACTCTGATGGACATGTTTTTTTTCTTCAGTTAAATCTTTTCTGGCTCTTGGTGAATGGCCTCAAAATTTCCATTCCATAAGGAGTGTTTTCTTTGGCTGCAGTGGAGCTAAAGAGCTGGGTCTACTGGGACAATTTTGTACCGGACTCAAGCAAGCTGAGTGCTGCAGCTTCTAAAATCAGTACCGGGGAGCCCAGAGTAAGCATCAGAACATGATAGTACAGACATATACAGATATGGAGTAAAAACAAAAAAACTGCTATGGAAATAGGCGTTACCTCTCACCCTTATACAGAACATGGAACAGTAGCACAGCAGACATGCACCGCAAAGAGGAGGAACAGAGAAGAAGACTTTTGGAGTGACTCATCGGATGCACCTTTGTACACCGGTTTGTCAATGAAGACAGACAGGCAGACAGACAGACAGACAGACAGACAGACAGACAGACAGACAGACAGACAGACAGACAGACAGACAGACAGGCAGGCAGGCAGGCAGGCAGGCAGGCAGGCAGGCAGGCAGGCAGGCAGACAGACAGACAGACAGACAGAGATACACAGACAGACAGACAGACAGACAGACAGACAGACAGACAGACAGAGATACACAGACAGACAGACACACAGACAGACAGACAGACAGACACACAGACACACAGACAGACAGACAGACAGACAGAGATACACAGACAGACAGACAGACAGACAGACAGACAGACAGACAGAGATACACAGACAGAGATACACAGACAGACAGACAGACAAGCAGACAGAGAACTTCTTCTTCTGTCCATCTATTATTAGGTGCTCTCTGTCCTTGCACTTCTGCTGTTCTTTCTGAGAGACTCGGGCCAGGAACACGGTAAACAGCCACACACACACAGATCATATCAGACAATCAATTATGATTGAGTTTCTGTCCACTCTCGTCACCTGTACCCTTTAGAGTAGCTGCAATTTTCTTTTTCTGTGTGAAGCTGGCTCTCTTAAACAGTCATCCGCTCATGTTAGGGACAAAACATACTGTAGTCTAGTAACAGTTTGAACCACCAACATCTTTTGTTTGTGCTCCAGTGCTCCAGACAGCACCAGAGTCATTGCACCTCATTCTCTTTAACCACACACACACACACTTCACATCTGCTTCACGTTCCCCACACACAACTCCATTAGTCTAACACCAGGTGCTAAAACAGCACATGCACTGTACGCTTTCAGAACATCAAAAGCAAATCTCTGGTAGTGATGAATACATCAATACTGTTACGATGATATCTAAATATGAATCAAATTGACATTTTGACAGGCCTGAATATCAGTGGGAACAGAGTCCAGAAGGAAATACATTTAACGCACCCACACACACACACACACACACACACACACACACACATAGACTCCAGTCCATGTCCTTAAAACCCCAGTCAGGGCCTCTGCACCTGGGAGGAAACTGGCTCCATTTATAGACACACATACAAACACAAACACACACACTTAAAAAAGACACATACACACATCGCCACACACCCACATAACCCACGGTCACAAACACAGTCCACACATAGAGTGCACACACATTCTGAATACTCATATGCACTCCCTCATTCACATATGCCATGTCCACGGAAGTTCCCATATTCCTGTGGATTGCCCTTGGGCCGGGGCTATTTCTGACAGGGGGATCCTGTGTCAGTAATCCTGTCGGGATGAAGTGGATGAGGTCGCCGGATGAAGCTCAATTCCGCTGTGTCCACTCTCACACGTGCGTGCACACACACACACACACTCACACTTGCAAATTTGTGGAAACATGCACAGAACCATCAACTATATTTGACTGCCACTGATACTATTACACAGACACAGTATACACAAATCGTATACTTGCCTCCACACACACACCGTGGCCTTTTTTCAAACTCTCTCTCTCTCTCCCACCGGGTCACTGAGTTCTGTAGTAGGTGTAGGTGAACATGAACCCAGGCTCATGCGAATGTTGTGGTGGTTCTAGGGCTCACCACACACAAAAAAAGAAAGGTGATGGGAAACCCTAATATTCTAGTGTTTCCAGATAACAATTATGAAAAAGTCATTTTCCAAGCCATGAATTTTTGCTGAGTAACCAACATTTTCCATGTTTTCCTCCCTGCTCCTTACTCTCTTCGCCTGAGTTGCTGAGTGGTATGTTAGCTTGACCCACAGTGGCCTGCTAAATTAATCTTTATACATTATGTTTGTGTTCATTTCCTGACAAAAGGATGGGACCAACCGGAGAATGTAGTCGTTGCATTTCATGGGCCAGTAAATTGATGACTGCTTCTAGAATTGTGTCAACATTGGAGTTGAAAACTATATTTCCAACTAGCCATAGGGCACAGTTGTTTTCCCTTTTTCTCACAGGCATACCTATTTCATGTTTTTTTTTACAATGAATAATAAACAAGAAAGCACCAAAAAGCATACAAATCTGAAGAAATGCTTGTAAGATGACCACAATCATCAACCATTGTGGAAATGTACGATTCTGATGGTTTGTGGGAGACTTCCACCGCGCTTGACACCTCCCAATCCTCTCCCCCTGCTCCCTTTTGAGCTTCAAGGCGAACTTTGCCCAGTCTCTGCAAACACACCTTTGGGTGGCAAAAATGGCCAACCGGGTGCAACTGGTCTACAGCGTGAGTTAAACAGTGTCAGCACGTACGTGAACCTCAAGGGAGAAAGATGAAGGGTTATTCTCAAGCCAGGTCTTGTGTGCCTGTATGCCTGTGTTTCTTTGTTTTAGTCTGCGTCTGAGATTGTGTTTTTGTGCTCGCCACACACACAAGAACGCGCACACACACACACACAACCTTGTGAACTTTGCCTGCAGCCACCTTGGTGACTGTTTCACAAATACACAAGCATGGACGCAGGCACAAACGTAAGCATGCACCCTTCTTTTTCTAGAGCGCGGTGCATCCCTGATGAAGAGGCACGGTATGTTCATCACAGAGAAGATGGATGAACCCACCACAGCCCCACCACCACACACACACACATGCCCATACATGCACATCATGCCCACACACAAACTCAGCCCTCCTGAGAGGTAAACGGCACAGTCTGACATCTGATTGCATCATGTACCCAAGATCTGGGGGAAAACAGCAAATAAGGCAGTTACAGAGAAATAGTCAGTCTAGTCAGTAATATGGATACTGCAGTGGTGCTCATCTCATCTCTACAGAGTTGATAACTGAGCACGACATGAGAGGCTACCTAGATACACACACACACAGACTCACACACACACGCAAATGCACACACACACACACACACACACACACACACGACACAAATGTATGATTATACTTGACGATGAATAAATGACGAGCAGGTTTAGCCCACTGAGATGTTGCACGTTTTGATAGCAAACAGTTGGCTGGGGATCCTTCTTGGTCAACGGCAACATTGACGAGCACTTGAGATGATGAGATGATACGAGCATCATACGCACGTGTGTGAACATTATGCATGTGCACGAGTGTGCCCACGAGTGTGTTTGTGCGTGCACAGCTACATGTGCGTGCACGAGGGGTTTGGGGACAGAGGGAGGTTACCAATTAGCGATCAATACACCGTGCACTCAGTGACTCCATTGTCTTATTTAATCTTCCTTCACTCCCTTTCTTTCCTTTTTTACTAACTAACATGCCTACCATCATAGCCATCTGGACAGGCTGAGGTAAAGGTATTGAAACATAGTAAACGTCATCATGTTAAGATTGATTAGGTATTCAATATGATCAATAATGTCAAATGAAAGACCGGAAAACCGAATGATTGGTGCTGGACCTTGGAGCAGTTGTGGCTGCTTTATGATAGAGCTGGAAGTCACTGGACTGGAGAAGAGCTGAGATAGAATGAGAGGTAAAGAGAGAGAGATAGAGAGAGAGAGAAAGAGAGAGAGAGAGGCAAATGATAGAGCAACTAATGCCTGTAGTCCACTCTCCAATTCCACCCCCACCCCTACCTCATCTGCTTCTTCTCTCTCTCTCTCTCTCTCTCTCTCTCTCTCTCTCTCTCTCTCTCTCTCTCTCTCTCTCTCTCTCTCTCTGTCTGTCTGTCTGTCTCTCTCTCTCTCTCTCTCTCTCTCTGTCTCTCTCTCTCTCTCTCTCTCTCTCTCTCTCTCTGTCTCTCCTGTCTCTCTCCCCTGTCTCTAGGGATATCTGTACACTCCTGTCCTAATGGGGGGATCCTTAGAGTAGGCTGCTGCTTTATCCCCTCCAGGCTATATCTGTGTGTATGTGTTTTGTGTGTGTGTGAAGCATTGGAGAACCTCACCCCACAGTTGAGGAGGACAGAGTACACACAAACTACACACACACACACACACACACACACATTTACAATAGGCTGTCAAATGTATACAGTATAAGAAAACACATGCACTCACATGCACTCAAGATCGACCCAGATGTTTAACAACTGCGGCATGCACACAGGAAAACATCCAAATACATAGCGGAACACCACACTCTGAAACACACTAGAACACACCCTAACACACCCTTGAACCCACACAAACACAAGGAACACACGTAGAAAATCACGCAGCAACATGGACCATCCTGTCATAGTAATAGATAAAGGGCTTTGCTTCACTACGACAAGCTTTCTCTCGTACATGCAGATTCCATACATGCAGGCGCGCACACATACACACACACACACATACACACACACATACACACACCTACACCTACACGTAGCCTGTGACACAGACCCACCATCTCTTTACATCACTGCACACTTAAGCACTCCCTCTCTCTTTGTCTCTTTTGCTCGCACTCTCCTGCTTTCTCTCAAACACGCACGCACACGCACACACACACACACAGACCCACTTTCCTGAGTGTTTTAATGGTCCTTTCAGAGTCCTATCTCTCTCACAGCATCACAAAGTGGCCGCTCTTCCTGGCTCCCTCAGTGTTAGCGCTGACGTGAGCAAAGTCTCCAACATGGCAGCACAGAAGTTGACTTCACTGGACTCACACATACACCTTCACACACACACACAACCTCACAGGAACATACACACGCCCTGCTCACGACATCCAGCTGTTTCTTCCATTTCTTCCGAACTCACTTGAGCGGACCCATTCCAGATTCCATCCTCCTCTTCTCACAACCACGGCAGCATTTGAGCCACCCCAGCACCCGTACTCCACTGACAGCTGTGTTTACTCCTCAGTCCATCCATGGCTGCCCCAGTCTCGGTCCCGGTCCTCTTTGGCTATGCTCGGGCCCAGTCTCAGACATCTAATCGAGAGGAGTTATTGTCTAAAACCTGGACCGACATTAGCAAACAGGAGACCCCTTCCCCACCCCCCCACCCCTTCCCCACCCCCTCCTGTCCCAACACCCCCTAGGTAAGGCCTGCCTGGATGGTGGAGGAATGCCACGGGACTACAAATGGATTCCACATGTTGTTTGCACAGTTTCTCTCCTAACGTGCTGACCTACAACTGGAACCAAAGTTCACACAGGAGAGGAGACATGAGAGGGGAGGTGTGGTGAGCGGAGAGGGGAGGAGAGGGGCAGAGAGGAGGGCTCTTTCTTTCTCTCCTGGAAACCAACGGGCTGACGTGTGTGGTTGCACAACTATTATTCTGCCAACCACCCCCCCCCACCCCCCCCCACCCCCATCCCACCCCCCCCCCCCCCCCACCCCCTCCAGCAACCTCGCCAGTCACAAGCCTAGTTCACGACAATACTGTGGAAGAGTAAAAAGACATGTTTATCAGTGATTGAAATGTTTCCCTCGACTAGTTTGTCTCTCCACTTATTCCTGCTGACTCCAATCCTCCCACTGAGAACACACACACACATACACACACGCACACACACACACACGTATGCATACAAACACATGCACACATCCCATGTGCACCCACTCCCAAAGGCAGCTTTGGTAAACAAACGTGGGCTGGACACGAGGGTCAAGGGTCGACACTACGGGAGGAGCACCAGCATCAAGAACATTCTGTCATTTGTACAGCTGACGAAACCAGAGGAGGACCACAGAGATTAGGGTTTGTTTTCACCCTTTACCTACTAACATCAGTCACGCAAGCACACTTATACACACACACACACTTTGGTGTTCTACTTACTTTGGAAACAAACACCAACAGCGTACATCTTTTAAAGAAAAAAAAAGAAATGTGGATAACATGTTCATAAATATATGGGTCTCATCTGTTGTGTTTCATTGTCTATTATTCTTTGGAATAAACACTGGCCATGACCTCCTGGTAATGAGCAGGTCCTGGACCATTTATATTAATTCATTTCACCACACGTTACCACTGCCAATGTGGTAGGGTTGTCTGTGTGTTCTCTTTGTGTTTGCCTGTGACGGGAGCCTCCAGTGATTGAATGGCTGGGCCCGACAGCTCCGGAGACACAAAACACTCTGTGGCCAGGGGCCATCATGCCCACATAAACACACACACACACACACACACACACAGACAAAAACACATACTCTGTAATAATCTGTATCTCTCCTCTCAACTTCAGCTTTGTCCTCCCCTCTCCCCTCACCCTTTTCTCCTCTCCCCTTAACACATCACCCTTCTCTCCTTCCCTCTCCTCCTCCCCCATTAACCCCCCAACCCCTGAATGGAATGGGAGACCAACCACCTGAGTTTGTCCTCTCGTTGTATTATCCAGCTCATCTCAGATCAATACCGGCAGAGAAGCCAGCTTGATCAATACCAGCCGAAACAACGAGTAGGGTGGCTAGCTAGCTAACCCAGCTGGTTCAGAAGCAGTGAGCAAGCTGGATCCTTGGAAGGCTTTCTTACTGGAACGTTCTGTCAACCATTGGATTCGGTACAAATATGAGGCATACCTGCCTACCTGCCTGCCTACCAACCTGCCTAAAGGGTCTGTCTGTCTGTCTGTCTGTCTGTCTACCTTCAGCAGTGGAGTGCTGGAACTCTATTAAATGTGGTGGCCTGAACTGTGATGGGCAGATAGCGTCCATGGGGTGATTGTTTTTTTAATTGAGTCCCACCTGGTGTGATGTGTATCTGTGAGGCTGGGCCTGGAGGGCTGATAACAGCCAGAAGAGGATCTTCACTGACTGTGTGTGTGTGTGTGTGTGTGTGTGTGTGTGTGTGTGTGTGTGTGTGGACGATTCATAGGTTTTATTTAGCAGTGCCTGTGAAGTTGTAATCCAATAATTCACTTATATCTTCGATCAAAAATGAAACAGGATGTGACATTCTGAGAGGCTGAGAGTTAGGATAAACATGATCGTGGTCCGATTCTGGAGGTCTCAGTGCTCCAGTCCTTGCCCGGCCTTTGCCTGGCTCTCATGTCTTCTATAGAGCAGGGGGAGAGAGCGCATGCTAAATGGATTTAAAGTGAGAGTTTAAATGGCCACTAATCTCACTCACTCAATGCCCCTGAGCTGCAGGGGGTCTCTCTCTGTCTCTCTTTCTCTCTCAACCCTCCTACCACTGTCTCACCCTCTCTCATACGTACACACACACACACACACTCCCCGCCCCCCCTAAGGCTGTCACCCAGTTCCAGGCAGGGCCTCTCCAGTGTGTGTGTGTGTTTGGGGGGAGGGGGCCGGGGGGCCGGGGGAGGGGGGCTGGGGGGCGGGCGGTAAAGTCACACAGGTCACTGCTCAGTTTCCACATCAAACCTAGGAACAGGGGACATGGTCTCTTCTCTTTGCCCTCCCTCCCTCCCTCTTCCCTTCCACTTCTCCCTCCCCTCTCTGTCCCTCCCCCTCTCCTTCCCTCCCTCGCCCCAGCCTCCCACCTTCCGCCGCCTCCTGCGCCCCCCCGCACCACCCCTCCCCTCTCCCTCCCACCCACCCTGGCTGCACAAATGCCTTTGCTGTCAGCTCTGCCCGGGTCCACTGTAATTGAAAATAACAGCCAAGGGCCAGCCCCTAGACCTCAACACCCCCCCCCCCCCCCCCAAAACACACACACACATTCTGCTCCCTTCCTGCCTGACGGACACACATCAATACCAATGACTATTACCCTGGAAGTGAGAGCACTGCCAATGACATCCAAAACACCCCCCCCCCCCGAAACACCCACACACATAAAAACACACCTAAACGCACACGGTGAACACTCACTGAAATGGACACACACACATAAAAAGACACGCGGTGATGCAGTACGCATGCTTCCATCTACACACACTGACAAATGCACGCACGGACAGACTCTCGTTTACTGACACACATGCTTGGTCTGACACACACCACACACACACACACCTCCCACACCTCCCCTCAGTGTCCTTCCTTTGCCACCCGAGCCTCCAAATGTTTAACCCGTTGCTAACAGCCCTGTAGAGCTGTCCTTGCTGCCTCAGTGTGCATAACACACAAAAGCACACACGCCCAC
>NC_140383.1:20255000-20260000 GCF_054491055.1 Hypomesus nipponensis
GGAGCGCACGAGGGTGCGAATGGATGAATCCAGCTGGTTGGATGGATAGACGGATGGATAGATGGATGGGCGAAATTGAACAAGGCATCGGATGTATGGAAAGGGGTGGATGCAGGGGGGGTGACAGATGGAGGACGAGGGAGGGGTGATTGGACGGAAGAGGAGGGAGGGTGCCCTGTGTGTGAGAGGTGTTAATTGTAATGGTTTCTCATGACGGCCCAGACAGAATCCCTTTTTCGTTGCCGAAACCACAGGGATAAACACAGCCCTTATAGTGTGTGGTGGTGCTTGGCGGGCGGAGCACTGCTCTCTGAAATGAAGATCCTAAGCGATATCTCGTGCGGGGAGTGGGGGGGGGGGGGGGGGGGGTGGGAGGCACACACTCTGAAGTGGATCCAACGCACTCTCTCTCTCTCCTGTTTGTCATGCCGTTGCCACGGTGAACAGGCAAGGGTGATCAGATGCACATGCCCAATCAGGAAATCCGAGGAGGGGAGGACGGGGAAGCATGGACGCACATTCCGGGTCCACGCCCCCTTAAGTGGCTCACCGGGAGACCTGACATGGCCGTGAGGGTGAGGAAGGGGGAGGGGGGAAGACGGGGGAAGGGGGGCGGGGGGGAGGGTGGTGTCGTCAGGTGAAAGAAATGAGAGGAGAGGGAGGACAGACGGAGGAGGGGAGCGGATGGGGAGAACATTGGCGCGGATGCAAGCAAGAAGAGAAGGGGGGGGGGGACGGAGGAGCGGGAGGGAGAGGGTAAGGAGAGGAGGAGTTTAGAGAGGCAAGCTTGACGGGGGGGGGGGGGGGGCGCTATCTAAGCTGGGGACTGAACTGAGTGGAGGCAGATCAACTCAAATCAGGGAGACGCAATGCTAGTGACCCACCCCCACCCCCCCCCCCACACACACAAGCAGAGATCCCATTTCAAGGGGCCCCACATAGCACCCAGAGAACACACTAGAACACACAGGAACACGTGGTGTATTGCCATTAGACATAGCCAATGCATGCTAACGCCTGAGATCCATGAAGAAAGACCTTCTACATATGGCACTAGATGTTGGACTAACACCACTGTGCAAACACCTCATGCACCCTCATACCGTACCCCCTCATACAGCCTCACATCCCCCCATTCACCCTCGAACACTCCCTTACACCGCTCGCAACTGATGAGTAACCCTTTCGATGATGCAACACACCACTAATTTGACCTAATTTGGTAAACTGTGAGTGCCGAGTGCTGGGTGTGCTCTGTGCGTGCGCGCGAGCATGTGTGTGTGTGTGTGCGCGTGCGTGCGTGTGTGGTTCTACTGTAGCTGCAGGTGTACATCAATCCACTGGGACTTTCCTGCTATTGAAGCCTGCAAGTGAATTTCAATATTCAGTATAGTGCAGGAACTCCCTATAGGAAAGTAGAAGTGTCCCTGTGGGGAGTTTCCATACGTAACATGTGCGGCACGTGACAAGGAATATTGCGCTACTGTGTTGTACACTGTGTGGTCGTCTTGTAAAATAGCCAGTGCATTACAGAACACTGAGCGAAGCCAGTTTATGATGGCAGTCTCACTCCATCCACCTTGTACTGTGTATTGAAGAAACGAGACTCACACGGCATCAAGATCCACACCAACCGTGACCTCCGGAACCATCCGCCATTTTTGTCTGGGACTCTCAAAGCAAAGGGTGATGGAGAAGCACATGAAATGTCCTTGCAATGAAAGAAAACTGGACGGTGGGTGATTTGTGCTTGGCTTCCATGTTTTGACTCTGCCTCGCTCCAAAGGATGTCAGTCCTGGTCGGAGTTAGCAGTGGGAGGATCGGGGAGGCAGGAGGGTCTGGAGTCTGTCCCGTTGATATCAAGATGGAAAAGAGATATGAGAGAAATAATATTGGCTGGGGGGTACAAAATGAGACAAAAATGCTAAGACAACAAGATAGAACTTGGAGAAATATGGCATGAGGGACAATACTGAATGATAAATTAATAGACTGAGCTAGGAAAAAAGGGGGAGAGACAGAAAGAGAGTGTGTGTGTGTGAGAGAGAGAGAGAGAGAGAGAGAGAGAGAGAGAGAGAGAGAGAGAGAGAGAGAGAGAGAGAGAGAGGGTGAGAGAGAGAGAGAGAGAGAGAGAGGGAGGGGAGAGGGGGGAGAGAAAGAGAGATCCAGGGTGAGAGAGGGTGAGAGAGGGAGATAGAGGGTGAGAGAGGGAGGAACACAGAGAAGGGACATCTGCTTGCTCGGGGGCCTCCTCTGGTCCAGTGGCTCCATGTGTGTGTCCTGCATGTGTGTGTATGTGTGTGTGTGTGTGTGTGTGTATGTGTGTGTATGTGAGCATGAGTGTGTGTAGGTTTGTCCAGGCGTTTCTACACCTGCACAGAGTGAGTGGGCTGGCGTGGAAATACATAACCCCCCCCCCCCCCCCCGCCCTCCTCCCCGCCCCCCCCACCCCCGCCCCCCCACCCCCACCGCCGAGGGCCGCTCTCTGTCAGACCCTGCCAAGGTCAGCCTCCTGCCTGCTGGGGCTGTGGGGGGTGAGGGGGGGGAGAGAGGCTGAGGGAGAGGGGGGGGGTGCCTAACCTGACCACCACGGCCCCAGCAGTGTCCAATAGCAACGGCGTCAAGGAGGGCTAGGCTTTCACACGAGTACACACACAAATGCGCGCACGCACGCACGCACGCACACACACACACACACACACACACAGTAGGCAAGTGCGAACACGCACAGACGTTCAATGAATGGACACACATTCACAAACACACGCACACGCACTCACATTTACAGTAGGCATCGACAGATGCACACATTTTTGTTCATAAACAATAAGACAGGACCGAGGGTCTGCCCGGTGAGACGGAAATATGTTGGATTAGGAACGAGAGAGGGAGAGAGAGAGAACGAGAGAGAGAGAGAGAGAGAGAGAGAGAGAGAGAGAGCGAGAGAGAGCGAGAGCGAGAGCGAGAGCGAGAGCGAGAGAACTGAGAAAAACAAGGAGACCTGTGTGTCTACAGTGCATCCTCTCCTATCCCTTACCTGGATCATCTTACCTTGTGGCCTGGGGGCGGCTGGTGCCTCCCACACACAAGCTCTCCTCGAATACCTGAGTCACCGGTACACTCACACACACACACGCAACACACACACACACACATGCACACATGAACGAACACACTCGACTCAGGTATGTGAGCTCTCCTCAAATACCTGCATCACCTGTACACACACACACACACATGCTTGGAATCAAATAGAACACCTTCCAATGCAGCAGCCACAGGTGTCGAGATAAGCAGCAGCATGATAAGCCAGGGGAGAGTTGAAACAAGTGGAATCCTGCAGAGACAACTTCAGTATCTCCTGGACCTGTGCACTGTATAGCCTGGAGCTGTGTACTGTATAGCCTGGAGCTGTGTACTGTATAGCCTGGAGCTGTGTACTGTATAGCCTGGAGCTGTGTACTGTATAGCCTGGAGCTGTGCACTGTATAGCCTGGAGCTGTGTACTGTATAGCCTGGAGCTGTGCACTGTATAGCCTGGAGCTGTGTACTGTATAGCCTGGAGCTGTGTACTGTATAGCCTGGAGCTGTGCACTGTATAGCCTGTACCTGTGTACTGTATAGCCTGGAGCTGTGTACTGTATAGCCTGGAGCTGTGTACTGTATAGCCTGGACCTGTGCACTGTATAGCCTGGAGCTGTGTACTGTATAGCCTGGAGCTGTGTACTGTATAGCCTGGACCTGTGCACTGTATAGCCTGGAGCTGTGTACTGTATAGCCTGGAGCTGTGCACTGTATAGCCTGGAGCTGTGTACTGTATAGCCTGGAGCTGTGCACTGTATAGCCTGGAGCTGTGTACTGTATAGCCTGGAGCTGTGTACTGTATAGCCTGGACCTGTGCACTGTATAGCCTGGAGCTGTGTACTGTATAGCCTGGACCTGTGCACTGTATAGCCTGGAGCTGTGTACTGTATAGCCTGGACCTGTGCACTGTATAGCCTGGAGCTGTGTACTGTATAGCCTGGACCTGTGCACTGTATAGCCTGGAGCTGTGTACTGTATAGCCTGGAGCTGTGTACTGTATAGCCTGGAGCTGTGTACTGTATAGCCTGGACCTGTGCACTGTATAGCCTGGAGCTGTGTACTGTATAGCCTGGACCTGTGCACTGTATAGCCTGGAGCTGTGTACTGTATAGCCTGTGTCGTGCTCTCGAACAGATGCTCTAGCCTTCCTGAGACCACAGCGTTTAAACGCTGTGGTCTATCTGCTGCGCATGAGGCTGACCGTCCATCGCGAGCACTAGCCGATGATACATCCGTGATGTGTGACCCTCGATCTCACACAGAGCCCTTATCGACTGATGCAGCCGTTCGTGTGTTATTTCAAATGGGCTTGCGCACGTGCGTGTTTGTGTGTGTGTAACTTCAAAGATACCCCCCCCCCCAGCACGCACGCACACACATGCGTACACAGGGAGGGAGAGAGAGAGAGAGAGAGACAGAGAGAGAGAGAGAGAGAGAGAGAGAGAGAGAGAGAGAGAGAGAGAGAGAGAGAGTGTGCGTGTGTGCGCCTGTGTGTGTGTGTGGGGCCACGGGCCGATCCTACACTGCGGACCCCATTGTTGCTCTTTTGTTGCACCTCTCTCCCAGCCCCCAAAGCCCCCTTGTTTTGTTTTTTTTCTGGAAGAGAGACCTCTCCTTGTTCCGACTGCACACAGCTCCGCCTCCGCACCCCCCCCCCCACCCCCACCCCCACCCCCACACACTCCTCCCAGGCGCTGGGTAGAGAGGGAACAGCCAGTGCTCTCGGAAGCTCACTGAGAGAAAGCTGCCAGAAGGTAGCCATGGCAACAGCTCCTCTCTCCCAGCCGCCACTTCCCTGCTCTGTTAAAAAGGAGTGTGGAGAATTGCAGGGGCCCTCTCTCTCTCCTCTCTCTCTCTCCTCTCGCTCTCTCCTCTCTCTCTCTCCTCTCGCTCTCTCTCCCTCCTCTCTCTCTCT
>NC_140383.1:20265000-20375000 GCF_054491055.1 Hypomesus nipponensis
TTTCTTCTCTCTTTTGTTATTTAGCTTTATCTATCTCTCCCTCTCCTTTCCCTTCTCTCTACCTCTATCCCCAAACTCTCCTTATCTCTCCCTCTTATTGGTAAACCTCTTTCTCTCTTCACCGCCACCCCCCCCCTTCTCATTTCCAGGCTTGTATGAGCTCAGCCTCTCCAAACAGAGATGGTCAGGGTTGGATTGTGGTTAGAACTGTTGGTTAGAACCCCAACCCAGTCTACTCTGACCATTCAGGCAATACCATTCAGATGAGCAGAGGGAGAAAGAGAGAGAGCAAGAGTGAGGAAGTCATCATACAACAAGCAACGCATTCAAAAATTGGTCTGACATACTACCCCCCATACACACACACACATACACACACACAAAAAAACAAAACAAGTGTAAAGCCCTCACCCGAATGACCCAAGAGACGCACCCGCTACCTGCACTGAATGGTCAATTCAACCACGCACACACGCCAGCCTCTTCTATACCGTATCCTGGACGTCTGTACATTCAATGCATTTAAATTCAATGTTAAGAGAGAGAGACAGTGTAAGAGAAAAAGACAGTGCAAGAGAGAGAAATAGAGAGAGAGAGAGAGAGAGAGAGAGAAAAAAAGAAAAAGAAAGAAAGAAAAAGAAAGAAAGAGCGGTCCTCTGTGATACGGTTGTTAGGGGGGGGTGACACTTTCTCAGCCCTGACAAGCAAGCCGGCTAGGGTTGCCATGACTCATCTCCGAGCGCGGCCGTTAGCAACTGATTGGATGCGGTCACTCAGTGGAGAATGAGTTCCATAGAGCGCCTCCACAGATCTGGCAATGCAAAAAGACTGGCCTTTCTCTCCAGAACACACAAGGTGTGTCCTTGGACGTGTCACTGTTCGCCAAGCTGAACACGACACTGTGGGCCTCGGATACTCAACACTAGGCTGGTGCAGAGCAAACGACTTTGGCTGTCTCTCCCTTTCTCCCTCTGCCCTCCTCTCTATTGTTCATCCCCTCCTTTTTTCCACCTTCCTCCTTGCTGCAGCCCCCCCCCCCCCTCCTCACCTACACACACACACACACACTTAGCCCTCATCCCCCTGCCTCTCACCGGTAACCTAGAGTAGATGGGGGTGTTATGTCAGGCCGATGTAGTCCCTGGTAACAAAAGCTGCCCTGTCCGCTCCGAGCCCAGATGTTGCTTATTGATCCCCCCGTGGATTTGGCAGAATGTGACCGCTCCAGCACTCTCTCTCTCTTTCTCTCTTTTTTCTCACTTCCTCTCTCTCTCTCTCTCTCTCTCTCTCTCTCTCTCTCTCTCTCTCTCTCTCTCTCTCTCTCTCTCTCTCTCTCTTTCTCTCTCTGTGTTTCCAAGAGAACTGTGAGCATTCTCTTCTTGTGTGCAGTATCAGACCAGAGCAGAGGCTGTCATCTCTATCTCTATTTCTCTCTCTCCCTCCTTCTGCCCCCCCACCCCCTTCTCTCTTTTACTATGGCTGTCTAATAAGGGTGGCGTGTCTCAGTGTCTGACATTGTGAAGCGTTACCCAGGTATCACGAGGGCTGTGTACCTGTCTGGAAGACATGGCAACCAGAGAGAGAGAAAACGGGGAGGGGGGGGTCTAAAAGGTAGAGACTGAGACGAGAATGTAAAGGAGAGGGAGATGTGGTCGCGGAGACGAAGACAAAGAGAGAAAGAGAGCGATTGAGAAAAAAGGTGGGAGGGGGAGGAGAGGAGAAGAGAGGAGGGAGAGGAGAGGAGAAGAGAAGAGAAAGGAAGAGAGGAGAGGAGAGGAGGGAGAGAAGTGGAGAGGAGGGAGAGAAGTGGACAGGAGGGAGAGAAGTGGAGAGGAGGGAGAGAAGTGGACAGGAGGGAGAGAAGTGGAGAGGAGGGAGAGGAGAGGAGGAAGAAGATGGAGAGGAGAGGAGTGGAGTGTAGAGGAGGGAGAGGAGTGGAGGGAGAGGAGAGGAGGGGAGGGAGAGGAGGGAGGGGAGTGGAGAGGAGGGAGAGGAGGGGAGGGAGAGGAGGGAGAGGAGAGAAGAGGAGTGGAGTGTAGAGGAGAGAGAGGAGTGGAGGGAGAGGAGGGGAGGGAGAGGAGGGAGAGGAATGGAGAGGAGGGAGAGGAGGGGAGGGAGAGGAGAGGAGAGGAGAGGAGAGGAGAGGAAAGGAAAGGAAAGGAGAGGAGAGGAGAGGAGAGGAGAGGAGAGGAGAGGAGAGGAGAGGAGAGGAGAGGAGAGGAGAGGAGAGGAGAGGAGAGGAGAGGAGAGGAGAGGAGAGGAGGAGAGGAGTGGAGAGGAGGGAGAGGAGTGGAGAGAAGGGAGAGGAGGGAGAGGAGGGAGAGGAGGGAGAGGAGGGAGAGGAAGACCAAGAGAGCCTCTAAAGCGTTGACTCCCCAGAGCCACCAGATCCAGAGCCTCCTGTCATGTCCAGGATGACAGCAATCTGGACACAGAGCAGCAGGCATGCAGCTACAGGCCTTTGCACTGTAAGGGGCACCAGCCCAGGAATGTCCTGGGGGGTATTCCAGGTAGCGGTTTTAACTAACTCTGAGATTAACCCTGAACTCTGAGTTGAGTTACTCTAACATGGGAAACTCATAAAATTCGGTTCCAGAAAAGCTGATATGAATTTGTTAACTCTGTTAACTCTGAGTACGGCAACTCTGAGTTCAGCGCGTGCATGAATACTACCAAAAGCCAACATCTATGGAGCTCCGATACTAGGATTCACCATGGCAACCGACGACAAAAAACGTAATATTTCACCACACTTTAGATATAAGTTTTATTTCGTGTTCATGCATCAATCTGAGCACATATTCCGGAAAAAAGCAACACGGCTGTATAGCCTTTAGCTACAATTGGCGTGGGAGACAATTGCTGCCGAGTCAATGCATTACTATTTGAATGCAATAGCCAGTCCGTACATTGAACATTTAACCCCACTGTCCGTTAATATTACAGGAGAAAAAGTGGTGGACTTAATAAAATAGCATGTTCAATGTTATATTACATATGAAAACATACTACGAACAGGTAATGCACATGTTGCTTATAGGCTACGCTTGTGATTGTAGCCTCGACGTCACCATGGTTTTAATCATATTTGACATGATACAAAGTTTAAATAACAATTGGTGGGTGCCTATTTCAACTTGTAGTGGCAGTTTCCCTCAACAGAATGCTTTTTATCAAAGGATGCTGATGATGATGATTAAGATGACGAAGAGACATTAATGACTGCTGCCGCAGAAATGGATGCAGAGAATAATGTATGGTAGCTACTGGTAGTTCTCTCTCCATGTACTTTTATTTACACGCTTTTTTTGTATTTGTCAGTTACACTGACATTATGAGAATATTGAATATAAAAACGATTTGCACATTCTGACAACAGGGCATGCTGTGTACAGTGAGATGTTCATTTAATGGCAGGTGAATTTTGCATGTGGAACAGTGAAATGTAGCTAATGTAATCTCATGTTACAAGTAAATTAGTTGTACAAACTGCACCTCGTGAAGAAAGTGCCAAAAACGAGAGAAGAGAAGAGAGAAACGAGAGAACGAGAAGAGATGGTGTAGGCCTACTTAGGGTAGAAGAATAAAGGCTCATCTCGAAAAAGATTTACTGGAACACCAGTTATGAGAGGATGCATGGTCACAGGTGGTGTTAATTGTAGGAACAATAACCTACATTAATATTAATTGTTGAATTTTCTGAATTTCTATTTTGACCAAGAGATGTTGTACATAGGGCAGAAGAATAAAGGCTGATCTTGTAAGGCTATCCACCTGCCCCCAGCTCTCTTATGGTAAAATATGGAGTTACTGGATGGAGTCTCAACTTGATGGCTCTCACATCTTTGTAACTTACTGTAGCATTGCTAGACATGTTGATAAGTAAGGGTCAGGATTCTGGTGTGATTGTAGTTGTTCTTGGGTATAAACGGAATTGTGAATGTGAAGCATTGTTCTGTGGATTCTTGATCTCCTGAGACCTTCTCCTCAGCTCTGGCTTGTCCTAGGCCTACTCCTTCTTCCTCACCTCATGCTTTCTATCTGTGGTTTACAATAATCATGGTAGAGTAGGCATAAGAGTTAACTTAATTGATTGCATTCATTTGCAATATGATAAAATGATTATATTATTTAACCTTAATTTGACCATTCCTGCTCTGATTTAACCCAAAGAGTCAAATAACTTCATTATTTGGTTAATGTTAATACACTGTTCAGTTTCCCATCTTCCTTCAAACCATAGGGGAATTAGTTTCGGTTGTTTGGCCAATATATTGACCCCCAACAATGTTGAAATAGATTTGCTGAAACAACAGTTACAGGACGGTAGCCTACATCATGTAAATTGTAGGAATTATATGAATCTTGCAAATTGTAGGAACAATAGCCGATAGAAATAAGCTACTCATTGTTAGATTCCTATTTGTAGGCAATAAAAAAGACCAAATACAATTTCAATTATGTGTCCTTATTTCAGTGCCAAAAGGCATTTGGTCAATTCTGAGTGAAAATCCACAGTGAGTAACACTATCGATGAAGACCTAAAGGCTGAGAATGTTGCTAAAACAAATTACAGATTGTGACAGGAAACGGTAACGTTAATTTCGGTATTCATCAGGGAATTAAAGTACATTGAACAGCATTCTTAAAATCGTCTCCCGGCGTATAACTAAGCAAATAAAATTTTGTTCGAGATCGCTCGGCTGAACCAGGAAATGGTATGCCGTGTCTGCCAACGCTATCAGGCTCATAAAGTGGGAGGGGATCGGTAGAAACGCAGAGTTAGGCATGGAAAACCTGCTAGCGAGCAGGTGTAGGCGCGGTTAGGAAGAGTTGGGTGGGCTGTGGTAGGGTGGGGTAGGTCAAGGTGGGCAAGGAGAGGTGGTGTGGAGAGGGATGGGAGGGGTGGAGTAAGGCAGGTGTGGTATGGTGAGGTAGGGCGGGGAATAGGGTGAGGTCTGCTAGGGGTAGGGTAGGGTAGAGGAGGGGAGGGTAGAGGCCATGATGGGCAAAGAAGCGTGAGCCTTTGTTCATTCTATATCCAAAGACATAGTTCGACCCAACACTAACCGTATAGTGTTTGTAACCTCGATCAACTGATAATGAACTGAAGGACATTCTTGGATTGTGGCTAAAGCCATATATATTCAGCAGTGTAAGCCCTGCATTTGTTTGTGACCGTGTACAGAGCTCATTCGTAAACATTGTAATGCAGATAAGCCAAGAGCAAAATAGCAAAGCCCAAAGGAGTTGATGGTGTTGGCTGAACATGGCTCAGTCCGAGTGAATTTATTAACAAAAATATGTTAAAACAGTCATACAACGCACACTCACTCACCAGAACCCCTAAAGCTGTGGTAAATGCATAATATTCACTCCTTCACTCCGAGCCCAAACATCGGTCAGTTCTGTGTAATAAGATTCCAACCGAATGCTACCGCTAAGACACCGCCGAGTTCAACATGTCTGCTCCTTAGCCTCAAAAGTGCCTCCACATCAATGACTTCTCCTTTATCTGTGTGCTAGCAGCCGGAGCTGCGAGTGTGCCTCGTGTGTGTGTGTGTGTGTGAGTGCGAGGTGCTGGGCGGTGGGAGGGTGTGTGGGCGAAGGTGTGTGGCACAGGGCCTAGTGCACCGCCTGGAGTGCATCGCTCGCTCGCCAGGCTAGCAGCAATCGCACGGCTCTAGCGCTCCGCGTTGCATCACCATGGAGGCTGCCGTTTGCCGTTGTTGGGGCTCAAAGGCTTTCTCGACTTTTTCTCCATCTCTCGCTTTCTCTCTCTTTCTACCTCTCTCTTTCTTTCTCTCTTTCTCCATCGCTCTCTCGTTCTCTCTCTTTCTCTCTTTCTCCGTCTCCCTCTCTTTCTTTCTCTCTCTGTCTCCATCTCTCTTTCTTTCTCGCTCTTTCTCCATCTCTGTCTCTCTCCATCTCCTGCTGGACATGATGACACTGGAGGGGTTGAATGTAGTTCTTTCCTTGGACTCGGGCACTGTTTTCAGGAGTGCTTTGTAGGAATTTGTGTTTCCAGTCCTTTCTTAGGGTTTGGTACTTCTTTCCAACAAAGGTTCAAATAGTTTGTTTCCTTTATTGTTGCTTCCATTCATATGACTTGTAAGAGTAGAAATATTTTCCTGTCATTTTCATCTTATCAGTGCATGTGAGTGTGCTGGATTGGGACGGAATCCTAATTTGATAATAGTCGTTGTCTATTTATCATTGTGACCACCGAGTCCCTAACGTTACATTGGAGACAAGTATGCACCAAGCAGCAAGTCCTTAACATGTTATGAGATCTCCTCCCAAACACACAGCCCTCAACTCACACATAGACATTAGCACTTCTTAATGATTATGAAAACAGCTTTTTTTTTTTTTACTAGGTCCCTCCTTCTGAAACAACCCCCCCCCCCCCCCCCCCCCCCCCCCCCCCCCCCCCCCTCAGCCAGGATTGGCCCTGTGTTTGATTCAGGATATTCCCTGCTGGAGAGAATTCCTGCGTTGTGCATCCCCCTCCCCCCTCCCCCCATCCCCACACACACACACAACCTCCAACTCTGGCCCTGGACCCTGCCTCTTCATGCCAGAACGCTCCAACAACCCCCACCCCCACCCCAACACACACATACACTCTACAGGCCAGGCTTTGCGGGGGGCATTCCAGTAATGTTCACTTTTCCGACCCAAAACCCTTCCTCCTTCTCCTTCCCTGTTCACACTGTACATACATATCCTGTACATCCACACACACAGATCCTATACACACATACAAACCCTGAACACACACACACACAAATATACTCAAGTACACATATATGTACACACATTATCGATAAACACATTTCTGTGAGAACAAAGATTTTCATACAAACACTCATCGGAAGGTTGGCCATACCCTTTGTACCTGACTAATTGTGAACTGCCAGTGTTTTGGGATAGGGAGTTGTGGTAGACCAAACCGTTTGTGTGTATGTGTGTGTGTGTGTGTGAGTGTGTATACTGTGCAAATAAAATGTCAGGTTCAGTTTTATAACCTGGTGTTGGGTGGCCATGATATAATCTAACAGGACCAGCCATCACAGACTCGGCCATTGTAATGTTTCGGGTCACGCTTGGACCTAACCCTTAAGTGGGTTTACATCTTACTAGTCCTACTGACCAACTTTCCACTGTAAACATTACACACCCACAGTATAGTGATGCACCGTCACACCAATGGAGTGGGTCAAATCCAGGGCAGACCTATTCATACAAATTACTATTCAGGTCATTACTGCATTCTCGTAATTGACTGAAAATAGCAGGTTAGCGCAAAGGAAGCGCTGTTTCTGCAAGAATAGTGAATGATCAGTTGATTGTATTTTCTGTACTGAATTGGTAGTACTAGATTGGAGGAAAGCAGAGTTCTGACCAGTATTATTCAGCCTCACTTACAGTCTCTGATACTCAAACACCCTGCCCTCGCCTCCTAACCAGACTGAGAGAGGCTGCAAGGGGAGGTGTGGAGGTTGATAAATCCACACTTTCCTGCACATCAATTATTTAGTTACTGCATCCAGTAACATCTTGCTAGTAAGGCAACTCACACACACAGAGACACACACAAACACACACACACAAAGGGGGTGGTTGTGAAGAGAGTATGTCCTGATTGGAACCTGAGTGGGGAGCGGACAGGAGTGTTCATTAGGCCACCTAGACACCCCAACCTCTCCCTCCCTCGCTGTCTCTCTCTTTCTCTTTCTCTCTCTCTCACACACACACACACACACCGAAAACGTGTACAAGAGTGTTCATTAATCCACCCTTCTTCCCCTTAGTCACACAGTTTTCCTTCTCTCCCTGTCTATCTTTCCCGAGCACTTATTCTCTCTCCCTCTTGCTCACATACGCACACACAAAGAGAGGACAGGGGTGTTCATTAGGCCAGTTGGTCCCCCCCACAACCTGACCTGGGAGAAGGATAACAAGACCCCAGGGTGGCTGGTGTGGGCCCTCCCTTCTCAAACACCAGCAATGAATTCTCCTTCATCCAGACTCGAGGAACCGCACACTCAGCACTCACATACTCAGAGCCTGGACAGTCAGTTTCCTCTCTGGAAGCGATTGTTATTATCTTTCTTCAGCCCAGCCTAGGTTTAGAGAGATGAATAACCCACAGCTAATGGTACAAAAATGCTGGATTTATGTCTGGACATATCTCTGAAGGACCTGTACGGACATTTGAAGGACAATGTTTGAGCATGGATATTTGTTAGCACTTCATATCCTGTATTCAAATACTAAGTCCTAATCAATTGGATTAGGCCAGTTAACCACTGAAACAGCACACACCAAGACAGATGGTCCTCTGGTCTATGCAGGCACACAGTTCCTATTCAACTCAAGTATTAAAGAGGAATAAGTGAACCCAGAAGAGCTATGTGTGTGTTGTCTTTGTGTGGGTTTATGTCCAGCCACCAACTGAAAGTCGTCCAAGAGTACCTCACTAGGGATGGATGAGGTGGAAAGCAGCTTTTAAAGAGCTATAACTAACCTTACCACCCCTAAGAGACGCTCGTTTGACTGACGTACGAGTCCCTGGGGTCTCCCCGAGCGAGCGGCAGGGGCCAATGTCTGTCTGTCTGCCTGACTAGCTCTTGGATGACTGTTTGACTAGCTGGCTGGCCGGCTGGCAGGATATCTTTCAGATATACCTTTTTTAGCTGAGTTTGGCTGTTTGGGTTAACACACACACAAGGTCTCCAAAACAGACCCCTAAGGGGGAGAGAGGAGGACTAAATGGGGAGCTGGGCTGAGCAGGGCCAAGCGGGGCCCGAGTGCTGAGCTGAAATTAAAGCTGTTTCCCTGCGGTTAGTTAAATAGTTGGACAGTGAGAGCATGGGGTGGCGAGGAGTCAGGAGAAGACTGTCTGGGCTGTAGTGAGTGGAAACTTGGGAAGGGGGGAGTCAGGGGGAGAGACAGATGGGGGTGAAACATGCAAAAATAACGGATTAGGGTGAATGTTTTTCTGACCCGCTTTAAATAGTTTTTTTTTTAACAAAGTCTGTCATGGAGATAAAGGCAGGGATAGCAATGGAGGGAGATGCAGGGAACTACCATATAGGATAGCTGTCACTGCTGCTTGGAGCAATGTAGGATATCCAGTACATTACATAAGAGAATGAGATATACAGGATGTACTAGGAGTGCCACTGGGCTGAGGCTGGAGAGCTGAAGTTAGCAGAAAAAGCAATGAAAGAAGGAGGGGAAAAGGCTTGGATGGAGATCTGTTCCTCATCTCAAGACTCAATCCTGTGACGATGTGAGTAAGTGTTCGGAAGTCACATTTTCAGACAACTTCTAGAACGCCGAACTTCAGCTCAACTGCAGAAAATCCCCATTTCAGCCCGTCCAGACACTTTCTTGGATAGAAAAAGTGAACTTCGGGTTCTCCATCTCTCTCTCAGTACTTGTATAATCAGTGAGTAATGAGGCTTGATAGGGCAGAAGAGGGAGAGTGGTGGTTTCAGAGCTCGCTGGCTGGCCCTTGGTTGGCCTGGCGCTCTGTAACAACGCCTGAGTGTTTACTGTGTTACATAACTGCCTGGCAGGCATCTGGGCTGAGGAGCAAAGGAGGAAGGGCCCAGGGTCCTTCTGCCCCCCCCCCCCCCTTCTCCTTCCCTGCATCCCCCCACCCCTCCAGATTCGCTGGGGTCCTCACCACAAGCCCCCGCCCACATTCTTGAGCCTCGTCTCACTGGGGTTTCGAGGGAGGTCTGTCTGTGTGTGTGTGTGTGTGTGTGTGTGTGTGTGTGTGTGTGTGTGTGTGTGTGTGTGTGTGTGTCTGTGTTTCCAGGGCTCATTCCTGTCAGAGAGGGTTCGCGTTCCAATATGAATAACACCACACCGCATTAATCACCCGCATGTTTCCCAACAAATGATTTCATCCTCTTGCCTTAAGGCTAACTTTTAGGGCCCACAATGTGGGTTGGTCGCAATCACCAATACTGCTTTTAGTATATTTTATGATACAAGTTGGATTGTTCTACTGGAGAAATATTCTCAATCATTCTTCACAGGTACAGGGAGCTGGCTGCGCCTGCAGGTTGTGAGGGAGACAGGAGGGAATCTGAAGCCAAATGTCTGGAAATCGATGGGGGTCCATACAGAGTTAGGACCAGCGTTCCAAGACAAATCCCAGCTGGGAGGACATCTGTACTGTAGAACTAGCAGACACAGATTTTTCTTGAGTAAAAAATAATCAAACTAGTGGAAAATGTACAATAACACTGTTACCATATCAAGAATGACTCTCTGAATTAGAATCAGCTTTATTCTTCAAGTTTGCACAAAGAAGGAATTTAATATGGCAGGAAGGTGCCTACGGTAAACATATGAGAGCTTTTAAATATATCGTGTAGAAAATAGAACACGTAAAAACATTTACAACAGTTTTCTAAATAATTCTAACAATTATTATCATTTGTTAAAGCACACTCAGTCTTCTGACAATGTTTTTGAGTGAATACATTTACTTTCTGTACGGTGAACAAGCTTCGAAAATTAAGATTCTTGTAATTAATTACATTTCGAAGTAATTCCTTCATGAGAAACACATGCTGGCAGGACATACTGTATGAAGGGACTAGCAGACATGGAACCACAGTACATGAGTGCTGGCCCTCTACAACATCACAATTGGGACCATTTCCTCTTTCAAAACAAAATGTCACTGCAACATTGACAGCTAATAATCGTACTCTGTCCTCGAGGCTTTGTGTGCAGCTGTCACAAACACATCACTGCAGCATTCATGTACATATTGTAGAAGATCGGTATTAGCAAAACGACCACAGACTGACGCCAGAGTGTCATAGGGCGGAGAGTGAAGCAGGACCTTATCAAGAAACTCTCATTAGTAAAGGGTGTATTTCTTGTAGAGTATTCGCCCACGGCATTGATGTGCACTGTGCCGGGCTGTGTGTGTCTGCTGGGCTGTGGGTGTGCTCTTTCTGTGTGTGAGTTTGTCAGTGCCACCAGTTAGCCAGTCGCTTGAGGGAATGGGGGTGGGGTGTGGATGAGTACAGTAGAGTACAGTATACTAACTATTTCCCTATTGGGAACAGTAGTTACCGTCCCTGCAATAACCATGTAAAATAAGAACATCATTTCATCACTAAATTAATTAGCAATGCAGTTGATGTTCGCTGTATTCTACGGTTCTAACAGAGAGTGTCTCTTTCAAAAAGGGGCTGAATGTGATACATACCCAACCAAGCCGAGCATGGCGTGACAAGTGGCATCAGCTATTGCTACTGTTTGGACAGAGACGTGTTGTACAGAGAAGAGTTTAGACAGAGCGTCTCACCAGTGCACTGGGTGCTATTCCACAGTGCTTGGGAGGGATGGACAGAGCAGTATATGGCCAAACATGTCGACGTATACAGCAGGACGGTCTGCGTTTTAGCACGTGCGTGTGCACTAGTGCATGCGTGTGTCTGCGCGCATGCACAAATGGAAGCTTCACATGTGTGACCTCCTATGTCCTGAAAGACATCCCTCTCCACCCCACCCCCAGAGCTTACGCAAACACACACACACACACACACACACAGTGAGTGTTCCGCCCTAGACAGGCCAGGTTGCCAGAGCTACACAAACTCCCACCCATTAGCGGCAGGATTCCAGGATAACCATGGCAACCAGTCTCTCACCCCCGGGGAGACAAGCAGTAGAACTGAAAGGCTCCATTCAATCTCCACATCCAGCACACGCACGCACGCACGTATATAGACATACACATGCACACACACACAGGAACACACACACACACACACACTACTCTGAAAGCCTCCCAACTGCCCAGCCCTGCCTTCCTCCACTGGGTCGGGCTGTGCGTTAGCTTGTTACAGACCACTTCATCCACACACACATACACACATATCAGGCAGAGCCAAGAGATACCTCATTTAAAGATACACGGGGTAGATAGATGGTCTTTTTCTTTTCCTCCCTTCATTAGTAGCCATTGCCCTACTAAAAAGTAAAGCACATGGTATATCTGTTTACATTTGAGTGCAGAACGGTTATTATTCATTGAAGAGCGTGTCACTTCCAGCCATAATCAGCAGAGCTGGAACTTTCAGCACAAAGAGATTGAGCAGCTGTAATGTAGTGGTAGATAATATACAGCTATCACCATCAGTCTGGGCTTACAATAAGGATTTATTTGGTCTTCTGTGAACTTGTTAGGATCTCCGTTCTCTCCTGTAGCCTAGCTAGGAGCTCTGTTCTCTCTCGTGGGCTAGTTAGGATCTCTGTTCTCTCCTGTGGACTAGCTAGGATCTTTGTTCACTCTTGTGGACGAGCTAGGATATATTTTCTCTCCTGTGGACTAGCTAGGATCTCTGTTCTCTTTCATGGACTAGTAAGGCTCTCTGTTCTCTCTTGTGGACGAGCTAGGATCTCTGTTGTCTCTCATGGACTCGTTGAGGGTCCGCTATCGCAGATGAGTAAGTGTGAGCTCTCTCTCCCTTCTCCTGCTCCAGACCCAGACGGTACTCTGTTCTCATTGTGGTTAGCCATGAAGACATTTACGCATTTAGCAGTCCAAAGCAACTTCCAAGAGAGAGTTTTACAAAAGTGCAGAGGTCACTGATCATAACAACGAGATAGCCCGAAACATTGCGGGTAGCCAAACATGGGGCATACATTGTGAAACCAACCAAATTAATTCCAAAGGGAAGAACAATAAGAGCATGTAGTTAGACTTATAACTTAGAATATATAATTAAACAGGAAGAACCTCAAAAGTGCAAGAGTGTACCCATGGAAAAAGCAAGCACAATAATTTGAGCGAGTACAATATTTTGAAGACAGTTACAACAAACCAACAAGAGCAACAAGTCTCTCAATAAGAGGCATTGTGATCCTGGAGGAAACTAACATCATGAAGAGACATGAAAGGTTAACGCACACAGTGGGAAATCAAGCTCTCTAAGTATCACAGTGGCACAGCACAGACAGAGGGGAGAAGGATCGTAAGAGTGAGGATGGACAAGAATGAGAGAAATAAATACTGAGAGATCTAGAGAGAAGGGGGGGGGATTATCTGTTATGCTGGGGACACACCTGGGGCGTAGCCACAGGCACAGGCCTACACAGGCCACAGGCACAGGCCTACACAGGCCACAGGCACAGGCCTGCACAGGCCACAGGCACAGGCCTGCACAGGCCACAGGCACAGGCCTACACAGGCCACAGGCACAGGCCTACCCAATTCGTTCTAAGGCCTACCCAAAATATCTCCGAAAAATGATGCACAGGTGCACATCTCAAAGTAAATAAGTAAAAAGAACGGAAAAGACGCCTATCCATATGTTTCTGAGCCTACCCAAAAATACGTTTTCTGGCTACGCCCCTGGAACACAGTGCACGATAATCGGAACGATTTCGCCCCTTCAGACAATCCTAGGTAACGTCCCGATTATCTTGATGGTTCTACAGATTATTTTATTAGATGTTCCCTTGGTGTGAGGTGTGTCAAGAGTCACCGAATCTGGTCGGAAGGACGTCGGAGGCGCCCCGATCGCGAATCCTATCATGTATAAACGTTGGGTACGTGCAAAAAGCTTGCGTACGCTGGTTTTCACGCACACTTTGTGATGTATAAAGATTTACTTAACGTGAGAATGTGCGGGCCGTCACAGAAAGTTTTGAGCAGACGTGAGAATGTGCGGACCGTCCACAAAGTCTTGTCTGGCTCTATAACATGGCGAATTGTACCTGAAAAGTGCCGAAACTCTAGCCTGGCTGCCAGCCCAACTTCTCCCCGCCCACAAAAAAATGTGGTCGGGAAGTTGGGTCTGGAGGGTCTCGTATTAGGGAACAACTACAGAAAACCAGAATCTGGGCGTACCAATGAAATTGCCAGGGCGGGCTTTATACGATGATGGACAGATGATCAACAGTAACGTAATCACCCACGTCACAAAAGAGCGCTTAAGTTGAATTTGTTTTGAACAAACAACATATTACGTTGCTCTGATTGGTTGTAGGTCTATCCAATTGAGCGAAGAGGCATTTGTTTTCCAGGCTCGTTTGAAACACACCCCGTAGTCAAAGCCCAACAGAGAGTTCTCAGACTCATATTCTGACTAAAATTATGAGTATGACCATGTCAGGCTACCGAAACTCACCAAACGTTATAAAATTTTCCACTACTACGTTTATGACGTTGACTATTCAAAAAACATTCATCATTAATGTGGATGATCACATCAAAATGCCAAAACCCCAAAACAGGAAATGCAATATAGCCTTCTGTTTAATCCGCCACCACTTAACAACTAAACTTGAGGGTGTCAAATCACTCAGGAAATGCATGTCACTAACCCTATAGCTGCCATGCTGTTACGATGCTCCACCACTCTTTTCTTCATTTAAAGTTTAACATCGGACCATTTCTTCTTAATTTCTGCGATGGTCCGGTTTTCTGAACCTACAGCATTTATGGCCCAATATTAATAATAATGATTTTCTTTGTAATGCACTTTACATTTCGCTAAATCTCAAAGTGCTACAGGTTAAAAACAAGAAAGGACGCAAATAGTGACAATTTTCCACTCCGCCCACTTTCGTTTGTCTACTACCTGATGACAGGCCGCCAAACAGGACACATTTTCTCGCCTCCACCTCTGTTGTCAGAACCTTGATCTCACAATCACCGTTTTTCTTCGAATAAACGCAGCGGCGTTTATTAAATAACGTACATTTTTGGTGCGGCGTTTATTCGAGGGCGGCGTTTATTCAAAGAAGTATGGTAATTCAGACAAATAAATGACCACAGGAGCGCAATAGACCATCTGCATATTCATTTATGGGAGGAGGCAAGGCGGGGTCAGTGGCTCGTTCATGTGCGGTCAATCTCACGTTGATTGTGATTTATAAAGGAAAGGTGCGCAGGACCTACCGTATGACCCGTTTATACATGTGACTATTTCTGTGTAGGTAGGCTATTTTTCGAGTTTTGGACGTATGCCATCTTCTGGTATGAAAGCTGCGCAATCCTTTATACATGAGGCCCCTGATGTGTGTGGGGAACCCCGAGGACAAACGCAGAGTTTTTCACGTGAAACGAAACAATATTCAATTAGAAAGCAAGCTGAGAGAGGACGGAAGCATAACAAACTTTGAATTGATTTGTGGCAACTGCAAACCGTTGTCTTTTTTTCCTTGAATTTTCTGTGAAAATCATTCCAAGAACTATCGCAATTTATTCATGCTTATCGTCCGCCATGCTTATAAAGTCTCGACAAGATTTAGCGAGATTTTTTTTTATTAACAGTCGGGACACTGTGGAAATCTGTGTGTGGTGTGCTGTTTTAGTCAAATCATGGCACGCCACACACTGTAGGAGCAAAACAGCTAAATCTCGGATTTTTGGTCTTCATGTGTGTGGTATCTCACAGTTTGAAGATCTTATAAGATCAAAAAAATCGAACACATTTTAGTGTAATTTAGTGTGTCCCCAGCATTAGGAACCAGACACCGCCGAGCAAGTGGTAGAACATATTGGAGATGATTAAACTTGAGACTCAGGAAGCACCAGCGGATACAATAACAACATCTATAGATATGTAGGTATATATGTCCGATATCTCTAGATATTCCTAGGTATCTCTAAATATAGAGCTACATAAGCAGATTGACTGTTGTAAAAGAGGGGACTATTTGAATATATTGAACATTTTTGCCCCAAAAGAGCTTAAAAAAATATGAAATGTGCCTTTTTGCATTCCAGTATTCTATATAAACATGTGAAAACATTTTCCTCAAATACTGAACCAGCAAACTTTGCAAAACACAACATTTGCCTTTGCCAAAACTTATGGCCACGTCTGTATACATGGATATATGTAGCCAGTGTCAATCGGTTAGACACACTCCAAGTTCGTATACAGACCACCTGCACTGACAAATCACCAGCTTTTTGTTGGCGTAGCTGGTCGTGGCCGCGCTTGGGATGTCGGAGGTGGTGGGTTCAGTGCCAGGTGCGGGAGAATATCGGCCGAGTGTACCTGCAACGGGGGCCCGGCCGCACGGGCCGGCCACGTCCGGTACATACCAGACCATCAGGGCGAGATATAGCAGGTGGACCCAAAAGCAGGGAGAGGCAAGGTAGGCAGCGTCAAAAAACAAAAATATATTCAGAATCAGAAGGGATTTTATTCTCCATGAATGTTTGCACAAACAAGGAATTTACTTTGGCAAGGAGGTGCATACATTAAACATATAGGAATATTGAAACTTAAATATGTGGACTAACTATACAAAAGGAGCAAAGTCCAGCTAATACTAAGGGGGTCTAGCTAATACTAAGGGGAATAAAATATAAGTAGCCATAATTTACAATCTAACCTAATATATTTGTCTTCCAAAAAAACACGTAGAACAAGTAGGGTGTACACACACGTAGGGACGACACGACACAAAAGTGACAGGGGAGAAACCATGACAAACATGAACTACAACAAAAAAGCAAACTCAAAACCTTACACAGACAACAAGACCCAGGTGTAGGTAATCACACAAAGGAAAAAACTTGGCCAGGGAAAACCATGACCTTAAACAAGAGCACCGTCATGGGTGTGACTTATATTTTGATCAATTGTATAGTCATCCCGTATTTTGATGATGATACTGTCTTCTTTATGTTAGCTCGTGAAGTGCCCGTGTGAGTGATCAATGGCTCCATTGTTTACAAAACGGTAAACATTTCAGACAATGTATTCTGCTCATTCTTCTAGTGAAAACAGACAGAATGTGAACTCTCTTTTCAATCCCGCCCTTCCCCAAAAAAACGATTTGCTGAACAACCATAAATATATAGGCTTGCCTGGTGGGGCCACACAATTTTAAGAAAACTACATGTTTATCATTTAAAAGATGTTAGATACAATTATCAGCAATGTAAATTAGAGCAGTATAATCACATCAGGTATCTCTACCCAACCATCCCTTTTTTTTACCCCCTACCACACACACACACACACATACTTAATACAACTGACATCTTTAGTTAGACATTAGGAACCAACAATATTTCCAATATGGCTAATACAGGCAAATAATGAAAGTAAAAACTAGAATCTGAACAATTGAATAGAGCAGCAAATGCTTATAATCATTATATGTAATGACACGTCGTCTGGAATCGGAACGTTATTTTGACATGAAACATTTAGATTTCAATGGTATCCTCAACAGGATGCCTTAACTCTTGGGCCCCCACGTTACCTCCATGTCATTGCAGTGAGAAACAAAATATTCAGTGATGAGGTGGAAACCGTTGCCCAATTCAAGTGTGCACACTCATACACACCCAGATTCGGGGAGTTATAGAAAGATGTTCTACTTCTCCCTCTGGAATGCACTTGCTTTTTTGAAGAGAAAACGTCATGCCAATGAATCCATTTCATATTTGAATGAGAAAAAGAAAGAGAGAGGAAAGAGGGGGACAGAGGGAGGGTTGGGAGTGGGCGTGGGACACAAAGACATTTAATAGCCTGTAAAAGGAATAAGGAGAACGGGAAAGAGTGGGTGGGTGGGGAAGAGTGAGAGAGTGACTGACTACCTCAAGCCGAGAGAGAGATGTGCGTGTGCGGCAGTGTGTGGTAGTCGACAGTGGGCGTCGTCTAGTTAGAGGATCAAAGTCAAGGTTTTGGGGGGTTTGTTAACATGGTAGGGATTGTATTTGGTGCCGAACAGAGGGATGAGAGAGGGGAAGATGGAGGAGGGATGGAGGGAGATTAGGCTGTGGAGCCTGTAAGCAAGCAAGAAATGAAGGAAGGAAGGAAGTCATGGGGGCATCATAATCTGACCTGAAAATGATCGTCAGTCTGTCACACACACACCTCCTCAGAGTGCCACTGGATACACAATCGAAACATGGGCACAAGCTAGACGAGACAATAAAACAGAAAGACACACACACTTGCACGCGCACACCCACACACAGCTCAGAACAATACATATTTGAAAACAGAGCATTTCTCGATCAATGACATACGAGGGTTCCGGAAGGATGTTTGCCGTGCCGGCACAATATGGCTTGACACACAAACACCCACGCCTACACACCCCTGTTTTCATTGAGCTTCTCTGGGTCTCTCTACGGTGTGACGTAGGCCTGTGTCCAGCACACTGTGACTCACACACAAACAGACTCTGCCCATAGGCCAGCGAGGAGGCTATGGCCTCTGTGGCCTTGTGAAAGAGGATGTACGCATGCATGTGTTCACACACACACAGAGCATGATGTCAGCACTGCCACTCCTCCCTCCCATATCGCTGATGTCATACACAGAAGAGTATGGGCTTTTCCCTAAACACACATTTCATAGATAATGTCAGATGTGAATAGCAGGAAGCAGGAGGGGTATCTGTATAGTGTCCCAAAAGGAGTTGGATCTTCCATCTGCAGTGAGCTGGACTGAATGCAGGACCCGGGCCAGTATATCAAAATGGAAGTATCTCATCCTTCTCTTTGTCTGTGGTTCTGTTATTCTTACATTCATCATCAAAGTGATTTGATATGACTCCGGGCCGGGCTCAGCATTAGTATGTTTACAGACGGAGCAGCAGAACCACATACTGCCCGTCAGCTCCTCTCGGGTCACCTGGGACCACACACACACACACACACAGAGCCCTCAGCTGTGACCCGTCTCTCCCCATAAGATCTCATGACGGATCGCTTCTGCACTTCTGCTCCGTGGAGCATCCTTTCTGCTCTCTGGCTCTGTCTGAGGTCCCAGTCTGTCAGTACCTGCCGGTGGATCTGTCTTCCTGGAAGTGGACGTTGGAGAATGTGTGCATGGGGGGGGGGGGGTTGGGAGTGGGAGTGGGAGGAAGAAGGAATAAGGGGGCAGGGGGAGGAAGGTATAGAGGCAGAGGGAAAGGAAATTCCCAGGGGTATGTGTGTGTGAGCATTTAGACCCCTCCCCCCCCACACACACACATACACACAGATATCACATACTGACTGTATACATACACACACACACACACACAAAATCTCCAGTCCTCAGTAGAGGAATAAGGCGTCGGATCAGGTAAACCCAGTGGAAACCCCAGGCTGTGCAGAGGGCCCCAGGGGATTCTGGGTAGCATGGCTGTTTGGCAATCCGAGGGGGTGGGGGGAAGTGGAAGAAGGAAAAATAGGATGGATGGGCAGATATATGAGGGGAATGGAATGGACGACTAGGCAGAGAGGAAGGAAAAGAGTGAGAAAAAAAATTCAGAGCGAGGCGCTCCTACTGAGGATGACGAGAGCTGACAGGCGTGTCATTAATCAGGAGATTCTCCAGGCGGGATACCTACCTATGTTCAGCAGGGGCCACAGGGGAGGCCAAAGGGAGTACTCCCCCCCCACTACCCCCCCACCCCCCCTTCAAACCCCAGGATTGGAGACTAGGAACAGAACAGTGAGGGTATCCAAATGTGGCTTCATTGTGGTTCTCCAATACCAAAGTTGCTCGCTCTGTCTCTCCATCTCTCTCTCCTTCAGCACCCTCCCCTCCCAGGAACACAGGTCTAACACACCTACACCTGGAGCATTTCTTTCGACAACAGAGAAAGAGAGGCAGAAAGAGGAAAAAGACAGAGTGAGAACATCTCAATAGGCAGATGAAACCTACAGCTGGGGGTGTAAGCTAGTCCGTTGGGGGCGGGAGCTGTATAGAGGGTGGGATGATGAAGGGAGGGTGGGAGGGAGAAGGGAGTAGTGTGTGTGAGCATGTGTGTACGAGCCTCGAGGGAGACGGCTTCTCCCTCTCCCTGGACTCGACAGAACCCACCTGAGTCTCTGTCCCTCCCCTCCAGCTGTTTCCGTCTGCATGCCCCCTCTCTCTCCTCCCCCACATTCTCTTTCTTCTCTCCCCCACCCCCTTCCTCCACCACCACCCCCCCCCCCCCCCTCCTCAGTCCCCCTCTCTCTCCCCGCTCCGCCTCGAAGGCCCACCTCGACGCAGTTCTGCTTCGACACAGCCACAGACCTCTCCAGTGCTGAACAGCACTTCCCCGCTGCGCCGTTCTCTTGTCCCCTCCTTCCCCGCACTAGTAGAACGGCACACGTTGAGAATGGAAATCGCTTTTGACACACACACACACTTTTTACACGGCATCCAGATACTGATCTGTGCCTACAGCCAGTATGCCGCCCATATAAGGCAGGATGACCCTCTACTCCACCCCCCTCCCACCAGTCTTTTCTCCAACTCAGCCTACCCCCTCCGACATTGTCTGTCAGCTTTGCCCCGCTACAATGACCCCGATCCTTCTCACTCTCTCTAACACTCACACACGCGCGCGCAGTCATACTTCAGTGGTCTAGGAGAGAAGTTCTTCCGACAGATATGTAAGTGTTATTACCCAATTAGTCATTGTTCCCCACTGGTGCTTTCTACAGTATGACCATGACATTATTCCTCTGGTCTCTTCCTCAGAATCTCCAGCAGCACATGTAGTACTGCCCAGGTTTAACGACGCCTTCAGTGAAGTCTTACATTACCAAGACGACAGAGTATATTGGAGTTGGGGAGGGAGCGAGGGGAAGAGGGAGGGAGAGAAGAGGAGGGACGGATGGACAGGGAAAAGAGAGAGGGACGGGGAGAGGGGAGGAGAGCAGATAAGGGCCTGGCAAGAGGAAGTGTCCAGCCTGGCCCTGGTCCTCCAAAGCACCCCCCCTTCCCAGGAAGAGGCCATGTGTGGGAATGTAACAGGAATGTGGCCCATTTTGTTTAGAGTCTGTGATAGGCTCTGGGACAACTGGTGTGAGGCAAGCAAGGGACTGTTCTGCAGTGTGTGTGTGTGGCTGAGGGATAACTGTACTGGGGGGGGGGGGGGGGGGGTCGCCGAGGGGCCTCTGTGATTTACTGTGTGTGTGTATAGTGTATGTGCATGTGCGTGACAGGCTCCGGGGGTAAAAGTTGGGTAGAGCGACACTGCAGCCCTCTCCGTGCAAGACCCTCACACACACACACACACCCTAAATCAGTGTGGGCCCATTGCAACGCCGGTCCAAGCTCTCTCTGACCGCCGCAGGGCCTGCGTATGGAGAGAAACTTGCTGTCCCCATCATGACGTTCTACAGGATGTGTGGTCACGACAGTATAGTGACCACTCATTCTGTACTGAAATGATATTGAATACTATATTCAGGGAGCACAAGTGTAATACAAATAATACATGTTAGTATTCTGCCATTGTAGTCGTCTAATATTGTAGAACTTGTGCCCCTGTACATTGTGCTGGGCCAAAAAGTAAGCATGGTTGTACCAAGAGGTGTGTGTGCTGTTTGTGTGTACAACTCACTTCGTTTTGGTAAAATGCTTCAGCAACAGAGAATAAAAAAACAACAGGAGCCTTGTCTAGAGGTCCAGTCTTGTACCTGCAACCTAAAACACCCTAAAAGTACCTTAAAATAGAGCTTCGAAAAAAGCTTGGTGCTTCCTCCGTTTCCGACGCCTACCCGCTCCTCTCTGCGGCTGACACATACATCATTTAATCATGACAGGATGGGTAGGAAGGAACACTCAGACAGTGAGAGTGGAAAAGGCAGTAAAGGTGTGG
This sequence comes from Hypomesus nipponensis, assembly GCF_054491055.1. Taxonomy (NCBI): domain Eukaryota; kingdom Metazoa; phylum Chordata; class Actinopteri; order Osmeriformes; family Osmeridae; genus Hypomesus; species Hypomesus nipponensis. The sequence goes on from NC_140383.1 coordinate 20,286,613, forward strand.
CTTTATTGACTTTCTTCTTGTGACAGTTTCTTTGAATATTATGGAGGCTTACTTGTCTCAAGATGAAACGGCATCAATGCCTTTTTTTTTTCTTCCTTTTTTACAAACAGCGTGTTTCATTTTGGAGTGATTTAAACAATACAGACAGACAGGCAGTGATTGTAGACTGTTACAATAGACTGTGAAAGGGAAAGGAGATGAGTAGTGACCATTTGTACACCTCAACCAGAACTTCCCCCTTTAAACTGATGAATGCTATGGCATATTTACAGTTCTGCAACAGTCCCAACTGGGCCAAAGAGAGGGGGGGTGGGGGGGGGGGGGGGGGTGGACTTTTGGCACAAACTGAGAACCTGTATGTACACACACTCACCATAGTCTGACGTTTTGGAACAGAAGTAACAAACTCCCCCACCATCCATTCTCCCAAGATTTCTTTACCAACAATCTAATTGTACTGAATACAATCAAGTATCAATTGTCAAGAGTCTGACCTTTTTACAATGTCCCATTTTTATGACTTAAGTCTGGACACAGCTGAATTACAGTCAAGACAGATGTTTTTGTGGGTCTTGTTAGAATTTGGTAAAGCTTGTACATTTAAGCAAATTGATGCATTGAGGGCACTGAGTAGTAAGGAAGGTATTGAATAAAACAAAACGCAATACATAATGCATCAATTGTCTTTGATGCATTATGTATTGCCAGCTTTGTCATCAATGATGGACAAACATAGGGGTAACATATTTGGTGTGACCAAGCAGACGATGATGATTGAGGGTACTTTGGAGAAAAAGCAATGCAGAAACCCATCTGCAAGCAACACCCCAGAATTCAACAGCAATGTTGAACACCCAGAAGAGCAGAAGAAGAACGGGGACGTTTTTATGTGAAAGCCCAGTATGCTAGCTGTCTTTCAAACACTTCAACAAAGGAAATTCCTGATATGGTGCGCTTAACGTGGCTGACAAGGAGAAAGACCTCGTCATTCAGATATGAGGCAGGTGGGTGGTGGTCTCCAACCTTTACTGTGTCACCTTGATTGTCACAGAGCCGCTTGACATTGACTGAGGTTGTCAGGTCAGATTCATCGGCCTCAAACGTATTCAAGACCCCTTCTTCCTTTATTCCTGACTCCCATCTATGCAGGCTGCTTTTAGTATGAGAGGGTATTGAACTGATAATGGTTGGAACTATACAAATAAATGGCCTGAAAAGCATTTTTGAACATCCTCAAATGACAGTGTGCATCCAATCATGGATCAATAGTGTTTCCCCCAAGTCCTCAGTGTAGGAAACACAGCACCAACTACGGTGACATGCTAAAACCGGACGTATGTACAACTTGGCTAACTCCATTAGAGTTTCAGATTGCTATGTTTGTTTTGGAACAACACCGATTGGAGCTGACCTCGTACTGAAATGGGCCTAAGCGTTTCTTCTCTCTTCAGTCGGGAGAGAGGCTAGTAGCTTACGGAGATGATGACTCAGACGTGGAAGTGCTATGAAACAAAAGGACTACTGAAAAACCCTCCTGGAACACAATGAAAATGTCTGACTAGATAGGTCAGCAGGTTCAGTAAGTGTGTGCGTGTGTGTGTGTGTGTGTGTGTGTGTGTGTGTGTGTGTGTGTGTGTGCGTGAGAGTAATGCGCCTAGTGGATCTAAACAGACAGCCAAGTCCGTTTGCTCTCCAACTTTTTTATGTTTTCCATGTTTCCTGTGTGGTTTCTCTCTCTCTCTCCCCTCCACTGTCTCTCTCCAACACACACACACACACACACACATACCCCTGGCACATACACACAGAAATACAAAACCAGATCACTTCTCTCCCTTCTTCCTCCTCCTGGAGGGGGTCTCAACGTGATGACATCACCAGCTTCCACCTCCTCCACAGTCTGACCGTGGGCCAACACCGCGGTCAGTCACACAGGAAGCGGACGACCTCACATCCTGCCTCGGCTCGGCGTGAAACGTATTCCTCCCGAAGAGGCGCGAGCCAGGGCTCCATATCTGCCTCTCTCGCTCACCTGTAATTCAACAGCTCCCTTTCCCCAGCATGTTAGAGGCACGCGTGCATCTGTGTGAAGGTACAGAGACGCGTCTCGCGACTAACATGAAATGGGAGGCCGTACCCACACGTCTACTGTCATGCTGCCTTATCGCAGACAACCGGGGCTGATATCATAAAGCTCCATGGAGGGAAAACGATTCATGTCACGTTCAAGTATATTGACAAATAGAGAAAATAGAATAGAAGAGACCCCCCCCCCCCCCCCCCCCCCCCGTTGCTCCATATTGAGATTAAGAGAGCGATATGGAGGAACACAGGCTTACATATATGCACACAGTCCTCTCTTTCTTGCTCTCCTGCATCGCGGTGCCTAGTTTAGCCCACGGGCAGCGAGTGGTGTCCATTCTGCCAACTCCCAGACCACGCAGCAACAGAAGCCCGCAGAGCGCCACGGAGAGATCCCGCGTGTCCGTGACGACATGTCCGTTTCAGTCTGCGACCCCCCTGACCTCCTCTCAGTTCCCCTAACCACCTTCCCTCTCCGTCCCGCCTCGGTGCCTCCACCGAGGCTCCGTCCGCCCTCTCCTCCTCCCATCAGGGCCTGGCGACGGCGGGCTTGGCCTTGCCGTTTGCCCCCGGCTTGATGGAAGTCATCTCGACGTCTCCCAGGGCGTCCGCAGGCAGGCAGGACTTCATCCTGTCGATGGTTTTCTGGTAGGACGCCTTCTCCTGCTCCATGGAGCGGATCACGTGCTTCATCTTGCTCTCGCGGGATAGGAAGCCCTCCACGTTGGTCTCCAGGCTCTGGATCTTCTGTCTGGCGGCCTGGAGGGCGGAGAAAGACAATATGATCACAGAAATGAATGACGTCCGGTGTTGGGATCTTGTGGGTTGCAAGGTGGATGGTGGGAGGTGTTTTACACTAATAGAATCCTCTTATGGAGGGTTAGACATATACCAGGTGGTTGACACTCACAAGGTCAGCAATGTGTATCGTCTCTTAAAAGCAGTAAGTAAGGAAGTAATGTAACTTCCTAATAATGATCATGATTTCCGATTGGGCTGGGTACAGCGGGGCATCATGGCGAGTTTAGGGGTCAAGGGTCAACTATGTTTCCAAGGACCATGATTGGTTGATATGACTTTGTGAGAACTTGGTGCCACTGCATCTCCTTTCAGACCTGTGGTCTTGGGAAGGAGTCAGTTCTGCGCAGCAGGATCCAGATCACAGCAAGTATATCATAAAGAGGATAGAAGAAGTGAACTTAAATCCCGACAATTCCACAGCTATGACCTCATCTTAACAGATGAACAAACTTTTACTACCGTAGACTACACACTAACACATCACCGAGCCAAACAGTTTAACCCTTGCAAAGGGAAAAATGATACTCTTCCAATTCTTTTGTCTTTCTATGTTCACGTTTTGGGATGTTGTACTTTAGTGACACCTTCTGGTCATCTAAAGTATTACAGACTGAGGCTGTTTGCTCCAGCCCTACAGTCCATTTGGGGAAGAAAAAAAATCTGTAACATACATTTAAGATGTCAGTAAAAAGAAGTAAGTAGAATTATTAATAAAATATTCATGATATAACAACATATTTGTTATATCAATAGGGCCATCAAAATATCGTTTTTTTCCCCCGCGTCGCATGTCACATTGTACGTATTAAATATAATATGCGAAAATGGCTACTGCTAAGAAAAGGAAAGTGGATGCTAAATGTCGTGTTTTTCAGGATAAAATTGGATAATTGAGCCCTTTCTATCCTTAAGTCCGTCTCTTCACTACCCCATGATTGATGGAACAGCCCCCCCTCTTTATTGTTACTTATTATTTAGTGATTCTGTTGTATTTATTTGATTTCTGCTTGTGTGTATTTGTGATTACCTGACTGCTTTGAATTGTATCATTCATTGGTTTTGTATACCTGCCTGCTTTCGTATTGTACATTGAAAAAAAGAAACGAAAACCTGCTAAATATGGCAATATTTTCTATGTGATATTTCTATCTCACAGTTATGTATCTTTCACTGTGCCATGTTTGAAGAAAGAAAAAAAAATGATGAATTATAATTTTTGATGAATTATACATTTTTTTGGTTGAGGTAAACGGCAAGCCAATATGTTTAGTATGTGGCGATGCATTGGCTGTGATGAAAAAGGCCAGTCTAGAACGTCACTACAGTTTGAAACATGGCAAACTTAACGATTGGAACAAACCAAGCATTGGAAGTGGCGTCTGAGTTCAGAACGACTTAACTGCTGCAAACACAGCGAAAGACTGGACTTGTTCAAGAATCACAGACCCCAATCTGGAAGACCAGCTGCGCGTGGCAACATCCTCATGTCCAGCGGACATCCCACAACTCTCAAAGGCAAAGCAGTTTCAGCCTTCGCCTCAGAATGTATGTTTCATCTATTTGATGTAGGTGTATTAATTAAGGTTGCGGTCCGTGAATACATATTTACACTACATTACATTTAGTCATTTAGCAGACGCTCTTATCCAGAGCGACTTACAGTAAGTACAGGGACATTCCCCCCGAGGCAAGTAGGGTGAAGTGCCTTGCCCAAGGACACAACATCATTTTGCACAGCTGGGAATCGAACTGGCAACCTTCTGATTACTAGCCCGATTCCCTAACCGCTCAGCCACCTGACTCTCCTGAATGACCTTTGATAGGAAAAAGGTTCGCCACCCCTGCTCTAGAGGGAAGAAGAAGCTAAATAGGTTTGGTGACAATGACATGTGTGTTTCAAATCCTCCTTCATGGTCATGCATTGTGTGATTTAAATACCAAGTCGGTTGTCTTGTTGTGGGCCCATTGAGACCAAAAAAACAGCACCATTTAAGTCTATTAACTGGACTAGCATTGTGTCGTGCGAACTGCACTTTAAATTCCTCAGATGATCTTACCTACCACAAGGGAACCAAATGTCCAGTTCCTAAAAAGTGTTTGTATTTTGTGAGTATCTGAGTGTGGTAGTTGAGCTCCCACCTGGAGTTTCTCCAGAAGTTCCATGTTCTGCTTCTTCAGCTGTGTGTTGGTCTTCTCCAGCCTGTCCAAGCGCTCCGAGTCGTCTCCGTGGGGGGTCGCGGGGTCCACCATCTCGTCCTGCAGGACGTGGTACTCCACCTCGTACGCGTGCAGCTGCTTGGAGATGTCCATCTCCAGTACCTGGCAACCCAGTGCGTCACACGAAAAGAGGGTTACAGTCTGTCAACCTGGTCACCCAACAGGTGACACTGCTGGGTGAGATCTAATCTTCCAGGAGAGTTAATCAGTTAAAACTGGAAGTAAATCAGTATTTCAGGTCCTGAAAACAGAGTGTCTACAGTGTGTCTGGATTTTGTACCGAACGAATGTTCTCCTACAAATGATCAACCCCCTTTAAACTTACAAAACCGAAGAAGATAATAGCATTGAAAAGACAAGTCGTTAACATGACACTGCAAACACACTATTTGCTACGCTGACTTTCATTAAACCTTATAGTGCACAAGCATAGGGGACTTACAAGCTTGTTGAACTGCCCTCATTGAGATACCAATGGCCTTTTATGAAGGAGTGTAATGAATCACACAAACACACACACACACACAGCCCTGCTGCACCCATATTGCCTAAATACTCTGCATGCTGACAAAGCACGTATAGTTTTGTGTGCCTGCTTACATACTGACAACATAACACACTGATAGAAATGTTCTATTTTGTGTTTAAGTCTAGATGTCTTAGACACCCCTGCAGCTACACTCATGATCTGCCCTTGAGGTAACAACACAGTATAAAGACAGCATTGTGATCATCCAAACTCTTTGACTCCTCCATTTCCCACCGAACCCTTTCCCCCATACCTTAGCGATGGTCTGCTCCATTTGGCTATGGGTTAGGGTGGGGATTGTAGTTTTCAGGTAGTCCACAATGGTTTCGAAGTTGTCACACTCCACAATTTCTCCCTCGTGGCTACTGAGCAGACACAGGGCTACTTTAAAGATGACCTCTGTGCCTTGGACAAACAGTATGTCTAAGACAGGAAACAGGAAGTATGATTCAAGGGAAAACAGATACTGGTCATTTAGGAACTTTTTTGTTTGCAAACAAAGTGAAAACCTTGACTTGAGAAGAACACGTGTTGAGTTTCCGATGACAAACTAGGAAGCGCAATACCAAACTTTGTGTGATTTTTTACACTATGACACAACTGTGAGTGTGATGGATGACCTGTGTTAGTGTGTTAGCTTAATTGCTGTGTGCTGGTTTCCTAATCAGGTGAGAACAGTAGTGCATAGATAAGATAAGAGTGTGCGGGAGACTGTAGGACAAGCTCACTGCAAAAGTCTCTTATGAACAAACCCACACGCCCACATCCACACATCAACAGAGACACATGTGAAACAAACACGCAGCGCAAATACAAAGACACACACACAAATGCAAGCACAGACACCCGCACAAATACACAAACACACAATAAACACACCGAAGATGCGTGCGACAAAGCCGAGGGGGAACTGGGAGGCGAACACGGTGAGGAACCAGGGGGCGGCGTAGAGACTGGGGCTGATCTCATGGTCCTCCAGGTGGCAGTAGAGCTCCCTGTGGTAGTCGTGCAGCAGTCTGGACAGCTGGTACATCTGGATCTGACAAACACACAAACACACACAGCAATTGGCACTATATGCAACTGACACACAAACACAGTCCCTGCAGGACGTAGAAGTCAAAACACATGTTGTGACACATGCCCTCCTGTGTAAATCATTCCCATCCAAAACGGGTAAGGCTGGCTCGGCGCAAGACTCCTGTATCAGACCTCCATCTAGGTATGTATCCTCAACCTGACCTGCTTTCGAAACCAGTTCAGACACAAGGAAGGAATGCTTCCATTTGCGCACAGGTTCTTGTTACAACTTAGAATATGAACAAACAGGATTCACCCTGAACCTAACTATTCCCCGTCAGCAAAGTTTACCATACCTGGCCACAGATCACCGGTCTAAGCTCTTCTCAGCACAGTTGGGTACCTCTTTCCCTATCCCAGCTTCACATGTCTGAAAGGAACAGTCCGGAATGACACACTAGACACTTCTTTCCCCTAGAAAACTTCAGGGCTGGTCTTGACAGAGCACTGAGAGAACACGCATACCCGCAGCTCACTGCTGAGGCCCAACCCCTGTTCAGATTAAACATTAGCACACCTACTGGCGCAATAACACCTCGCAGCACTGTTGAGGTTAACAGAGCGAGGAGTGTGCTGGAGGATAAGGGTGTGTGTTTTTGACATCCAACCCTCAGGGGAGAGACATGTCACGGCAGGGACCAGGGGGGGGGCGGGGGAGAGGGGGGGGGGGGGGGGAGGAGTTAGAAACAGAAGCTCCGACAGGCTCTTATCCTGTTTCTTTACTCATCAGATATGGTTGAGGAGCTCCTTGTTGTTAAGGCTTGTCCAGTCCACTGAAACACCATCCATCCAAACATCTTTCTGCTCAACTTCCCAAACACCTAGGGCTCCCCTCCATCCTCCCCTCCCCTCCTCCCTCTTCCCTCCCCACCTGCAGTGAGACCATCCTGTAAGATCTATGTTCTTCCGAGCCATGATTTTCTGCTGTACTTTCAATACTGCGCCATTCGTATATTGCGTCGGATCCCCCCAAAAATATCTGCACAATTATCCAAATGCCGGCCGTCTGAAACGCCATCCCTCCGTCAGGCCATCTTCTTGCCCCGCCAACTACTCCTCCATCTCTCCCTCCCTTCCTCCAGCCATTCCCTGGCCTCGTTCGCCCCTCCATCCGTCCCTCCATCGGCCTACCTGCAGACACACCATGTCAGGCTTGTACTGGCGCCTGAACCCCAGGTCGTACATGAGGAACTTCAGCATGTCAAACGCCTGGTCCTCGCTCATGTGCAGCAGCAGCACCCCTGCCACGAAGCTGATCCCCTGGCAGTAGCCCACCTACGCAGGGGGGGGACGACAAAGAAGAACGCCCACAACTTCTACAACGGGATGGAACACAGAGAGCGTTTCTAGAACGTGGCGGAATGCCAAGAACACACAAGGTTGCAGCACAGTATAGATGAGGTTAACTGTCCTGCACTCCCCACCCTCCCCCTCACACACCTCAGTGTCCAGGAGAGAGTAGGCTTTCAGCAGGTTGTAAAGGGACAGCTGGCCTGCCCCCAACTGGGTGGAGAAGTACTGGTGGGTGGGAAAGGTCCGGCCTGGAAAGGGGGGTGGGAGGTAGATATAGAATTCAGATAGAAATGTTATTTGAGTGCATGTGTGTGTGTGTATCGATGTGTTTGCGTGTGGTCTTGTTTAACTACCCTTAAGGGGACCAAATTCTGTGAAAAACCTTCCACAAAAAAAGGGTTAGAGTCTAACCCTAACCCAGGCAATTTGTGTTGGGGTAAGATTTACACTAAAGTTAAAATCAAGGTTTAGGGGTTAATGGTTAGAGGTAACACAATTTGGAATGGAAATGAATGGTCGGGCCCCACTAAGATAGAAACACAAACTACTGTGTGTGTGTGTGTGTGTGTACTGACCCAGATCTACCAGGATGGCGTGCTGCTGGGCGGTGAGCTGCTTGAGCAGAGTCTGGTAGGGCGTGTCTGGGGGCTGCTGGCGGGGGGGCAGTCTGTGCGTGAGTCGGTGCTGATGGGAAAACAGCAGCCACACCTCCCCGCGCCGTGCCTTGGACACGCCTAGAGGGCCACACACACGGCGATCACTACCAGGTACCACATCTGCACTGGGCGTGTCTGCATCTATGGCTAACGGCTAACAACGTCAAACATCAAACACACTATAAGTTACATAAATGTGAATACTACGACCCCCCCCCCCCCCCCCCCAGGGTGTCCCTCACCTTGGCCGACGGCATTGTGCACCTCCTTCTTATCCAGGGGAACCTTGTTCCTGCCGGGGGCGCTCAACTTCCTGTCCCAGAAGGCTTGCACGTCTGCCGAACACTCGCCCACCTCCTTGTAGTCCAACTTCATCTGACGGATGTGCAGCTCATCTTTGCTCGCTGGCAGGTCAGAGAGAGGCCAACGCAGAGCGCTTGTTAAGCAGTGGCGTTCAAAGGCAAACAATAGGAAGGATTGAGAGCACGGCTGATTAACTGAAGACTGAGAACTTCTTTCAGGGAAAGTGTTTGTTCATAGATCAAAAGAGGTACAGGTATGTTATTCCAGATGCAAGAGAGAGGTCTAAGTTTATGCCGACGATGAGTCACCATGGCTGCCATCACCACATTTGCACAGTTACCATGGCACCCAAAGCTGAACGGAAAAAACACCTGAGGTTTGGACAGAACCTCACTCGCATCTGCTGGCTACGCATCAACCATACCGCACCCCACAAAGTAGCACTGAGAAAGGACAGCATGACACAGAGTGATCAACCCATAGGAAAAGAACAGGTAAACGAGACGTAAAAAACCCAGTGATACAACTCACCCAAACAGGATGAGCTGTGCACCCCCCTCACCCCACCCCTCACATGCACCCCACCACCTCTGACCTGTGAGCTACTCTCTGCTCTTACCTTCTAGCGAAGGGTGTTAACCGCAGTAACATCCAGCAGTAAGGGGCAGCGTTGAAAACATATTACACAGAGAAGGGAAAAGTCGTGTTTGGAGGATTTTCAACTGAGTCAAGATGAATAATTGTATTTAGGTGTTCTGCCTGTAGGGGGAAGCAAATCCCAGAACTGTATCCCTTGTGACTTGCAAAACGTCCCTTATCGCCAGTCTAAGGACAATGAAATCATTGTTTTACAAAAGAAAAAAATGGTCTGACTTTTCACTTTAACCCACTGGCACTCAAATTACAGGTTTGCTGATACACATGGGCAGTGTATGTATGTGTCAGCTTGTTCCATCCAGGCATTCCTGTCCTCTAAAAATAACTGCGTTCCAGAATCCAAAACAGAGGCCCACCCCAAAATAAACAGCCGTCAGAAGCTAACTCTGGCCTCTCCAGCCAAATCCACCCGCTAGTATCACAACAGCTCTCTCTGCTCTCTACTATTCCTGTTGCAGCATGAGCTAATGGGTGGGTGGGTGGGGGTGGGGGGGGGGGTGAGTGACGTGGCAAGTTTTCATGTACATGATGGGGGGGGGGGTGGAGGAACTTTATGTAAACCACACTCTATAAAACAACAAGACTTGAAGTGCTTCTCAATACCTACCGGACAACTGAGAGAGAAAACTCTTGCAATCTAGTAGGATTTGGTGGACTAATGGAGTTAAGATAATAAATAATAAAAACAAATGCATTTTGCCCATTGGCCCATTTCATACCCATGTTTACCTAACAACAGGTATTAAACATGATAACCCCCCATCCACCCCCACCCTCTTCAATGTCTAACCCCCCATCTACCCCCTTCAGTATCTAACCCCCCTCCACCCCCACCCCACCTCCTTCAGTAACTAACCCCCATCCACCTCCACCTCATTCTGTAACTAACCCCCATTCACCTCCACCCCTTCAGTAACTAACCCCCACCCACCTCCACCTCCTTCAGTAACTAACCCCCATCCACCCCACCTCATTCTGTAACTAACCCCCATCCACCTCCACCTCCTTCAGTAACTAACCCCCATCCACCCCACCTCATTCTGTAACTAACCCCCATTCACCTCCACCCCTTCAGTAACTAACCCCCATCCACCCCCACCTCCTTCAGTAACTAACCCCCATCCACCCCATAAGTATCAAACAGGAGAGTGAAGGGTGCGGTCCAGGGCTCCCTCACCCTCCAAACGCTGGTTCTCCGTCTCCATGCGGAGCAGCAGGATCTGCTGGTGGATGGCCTTCTTCCACAGGGCCCGGTAGTCCGACCCCGTCCGCTTGGGACGCTCCGACGCCAGCCCCGCCAAGGGGTCCTGGGCAGGGTTGAAGGCCAGGGGAGAGAGGGGCAGCAGCTCACAATGGTCTGGAGGCCATACACGAGACTTTAACACTCCAAGGCTAGATCTACAGGTCATCAGTATTTCAACAAAACATATTAACTAAGTATCTCAAGTTAATGCAGTACATTTACTGCGATCAACTTTATTGACGTCTACTTCCTCAGTAAGGTCAAAGGGTGAACAGAAACATACGCCAGTATTGTAGGTAACATTATGTAAATGTGGGTGTTTCATGGTAGATGTGTCTACAGAGGTGTAACAGATTACACTTGTAACATCTGTAAACCTGGACTTGACGGATGACAGCAACAGCAGATACAGAAATGGGCGTTAAAGTTGTAAATCGACAGCAGGTGCTACCGGTTCCAACAGTAACATACCGGCATGTAGATACAGTTAGGGCCTACAGACCTGGATGCTGCATAGATGCAGAGCCCCTGTTCATGGGGGAAGCCACCCGGAGGAATATCTTCTGTCTCCAGGAGACCCTGCGGGGGGTCACGGGGGTGGCAGCGTTCACACTGTCACTGCTGCAGCCTGACAGCGTCCTCTTCCTGCCCTCCCCATTACTGGGGAAAGGGGGGGGGGGGGCGGCGGATGAGAGGGGAGGGAGGAGGCGGTGAGAGGAGGAGGGACGGTGGAGAGGAAGAGGGAGGACAGAAAGGTGACTGCAACTGATGCATGGCTGTGTCGTCTTGTTATCTTTCACCGACACTCTCAGCACAGCACACACGCCGCACGCGCACACACACACACACACACACACAGAGTCAGAGGAAACTTTACAGGCTGCTAATCGACAACGTCTTTGGTTGTCCTGCAGACTAGACAAAGATAAATCAAAATGAAAACAGTGGAAAAAAAGCAGACCTTCACGCAACCAATTAACGAAGCAGAGATTAGTGGCCGCAGCAACGATTAGAACGATAAACAATAGTAAACACAGAGACACGGGCAGCCATCGATGCAGTTGTTTGCACATATCCTGGAAAAAGCAGCAGCAGCTTTTGATGAGTGACGAGGACAGTGTAGGACAAGCAGTTGGATCTCATCCACAACCTTCTTTGTCACTGGCTATCATGTTTGTTCGCCTACTTTGTGATCTACTGACGTATTGGACATCTTTGTCCTACGGTTTAGTTCACCATGTGATTGTTTTGAACAAGCAGTTGTCTGGTCAGCAGGACGGACCTGACTCAGAATCAATAACAGGAAGTGACCTCACAGAGGGAGAGTTTGGGGCCACTGTTGCTGCAAAAACAGTGGTATGGTCCAAAGCCAGCCAGCCAGCACTATTTAGGAAGTTTTACATTTATTACTGATTTACCATGTCTTTTAATGTCCTCACATAGTCTTGTATTCCTGCAGTAGTGAGAGAGTGAGGTTGGGAGAAAGAAATGGTAAAACCCACACTGAAAAACCAACACAGGAAACACCAGATCTTGCTTATGGTTAGCATAACTAGGTAAGAACACAGAATAAACACAGCTATAGTAAGCAGAGATGTGGAATCTGTGCTGTGCCCACAAGGGGTCTTCATTAGTAGCTGATTAACTAGGCTGGCTGGGGGGCATTAGGACCTAGAGATAGCCTGAGGGAGGAGGGCAACCAGCTGGAACAGGAGATCCTCTGGAGAGGAGAGGCAGCAGGAGTCTGCCTGTCTGCTTTGTTGTCTCAGTGTCTCTGCCTCTCAGTGTCTCTGCCTCTCAGTGTCTCTGCCTCTCAGTGTCTCTGCCTCTCAGTGTGTCTCTGCCTCTCAGTGTGTCTCTGCCTCTCAGTGTGTCTCTGCCTCTCAGTGTGTCTCTGCCTCTCAGTGTGTCTCTGCCTCTCAGTGTGTCTCTGCCTCTCAGTGTGTCTCTGCCTCTCAGTGTGTCTCTGCCTCTCAGTGTGTCTCTGCCTCTCAGTGTGTCTCTGCCTCTCAGTGTGTCTCTGCCTCTCAGTGTGTCTCTGCCTCTCAGTGTGTCTCTGCCTCTCAGTTTGTCTCTGCCTCTCAGTGTGTCTCTGCCTCTCAGTGTGTCTCTGCCTCTCAGTGTGTCTCTGCCTCTCAGTGTGTCTCTGCCTCTCAGTGTGTCTCTGCCTCTCAGTGTGTCTCTGCCTCTCAGTGTGTCTCTGCCTCTCAGTGTGTCTCTGCCTCTCAGTGTGTCTCTGCCTCTCAGTGTGTCTCTGCCTCTCAGTGTGTCTCTGCCTCTCAGTGTCTGCCTCTCAGTGTCTGCCTCTCAGTGTCTGCCTCTCAGTGTCTGCCTCTCAGTGTGTGTCTGCCTCTCAGTGTCTGCCTCTCAGTGTCTGCCTTTCAGTGTCTGCCTCTCAGTGTCTGCCTCTCAGTGTCTGCCTCTCAGTGTCTGCCTCTCAATGTCTGCGTCTGTGTCACCCACTGTCTCTCTGACTTTGTGTCTCTGCCTCTCTGTAAGTTTGCATCCCAGTCTCTGCCTCTCGGTCTGGTTGTGTGCCCCAATCTTTCTCTGTAACTACCGGCCTCCATCTCTTAGTCTCGGTGTCTTTGCTTTTCTGCCTCTCTCTTATGCACCTCTGTATTAAAGTCTCTGTCAGTGGCTGAGGGGAGGAGCTAGGCTGTCAGACAGCGGGATAAATGGGGATATCAGAGGATATTTAGGGGAATGCATTTCCTGGTTTCCACATTGTGTGACCAGAATATCAGACAAGCATATTGATCCACATGTCATATCGCTGGCAGGTATGGAATGCATCTAGCTGCTGACACTACCGCTAAGGGGCTAAACTTTAATTGAGAAAATGGCAAGAAATGAATTCAAAACTAATCTTCACGCTATGAAGTTAACAATTCTTCATTCGTAATAAAGGTGATCATTTGAAATGAGTCATGCACATATAATCAAAGCCCAGCATTTATTGTAGCACAATATTGTAGCACAATTGTGTAGGTGTGATGCACCACAGGCATCGACCACCCTACACCGTACCAGGGCCTGTTGAGGTGGGTAAGCCGATTTACTGGATGAAAAGAGATCACGGTTAGCCAGGGATGAGTCAGACAGAATTAACCTAAATGAGTCCTAGAGAGTCGGACTGGGATGAGTCCTGCACAGTTAGTCTGGGGATGAACCCTGCGCAGTTAGCGTGGGGATAAGTTCCTGCGCAGTTGGAGTGGGGATGAGCCTAGCACAGTTAGTCTGGAGGTGAGTTCCACAGAGTCAGCCCGGCATAGAGCCTCACAGCTGCGTCATGGTTAGGCACAGGGCGCAGAGCAGCATTGACATGCACGCCAAGGCCAGAGAGGAGCCCGCCTCCCTCAGCACCACGCCTGGTGGAGGAAGAAGAGGAAGGGGAAGAAGAAAGGCGGAAACGGGGGGCTCCGGCTGCTGAGGTAACAGTGCATAGAAGAAAAGGAGGAAGAGAAGCCGGTGGAAGCTGCGGTTGTTGCTACCATCCCACAGAGGAACAACACGTGTGTACTTTCCCACCCACTCCACCGAACAGACACGTGTTTACGGGCCACTGGCTTTCTGGTCAAAGCGGTGTGGGCGGGTGGGGGGGTTCTGGCCCCCCGCTCACCTCTTGAGGGTCCCACTGTCTGGCAGGGAGGCCAGGGACCCCTGGTAAAAGCTTTTCAGGAAAGTGGGGGCGGAGAAGGAGGAGGGGAGGCTGAAGGAGTACTCGGAAGAGGACTCGGAGATGCTGCGCGTTCTCGCCAAGACCGGCCGAGGGCTGGGCGAGGCCAAAACACAAGAACACGCCCACACGATGTACAAAAGAAATCCATCAAACAAAATAAAACAAATGTACAGTACAAGAGGAAAAGGTGAGAACATCGGTGAGACGTCAAACTTCGTCTAACCCTGCCCCACTGAGGAGACATACCTGCGTGTATGTGTGTGTGGTGGGAACGTAATGTTTGTAAAAACACATGATTAAAATCCTGTATTTTTTTTTCTTTCTCTTGAAATAGCTAAAAGGCTGCCCAGAGTATGACTGCTACATCAATGTGGCTTCGATGAATAAAGGATTTACAAATCATTTTCCAGTTAGTACCCAACGATTACAGATGAGGCACATGCTATGATTTTTGACGGGAGTTAGTTCGACCTCCATTTAATAAGCATTCTGCAAATGCGCTTTCAAAAACATGACTCGCCATGTACATGACTCCCACCTCTGCCAACCAGAGGTACGCGGTCAAGTGACAGGAAGTGACACGGGTGGAAAAGGAAGCAGTGCGTCGTGCTGGGTTTTACCTGCTCTGCAGTAGCTCGGGGTTGACCGACTGCTGTCTGCGGAGTGGAGCCTTGCCCGCCTGGCCTTGGGACTGGCCCTCTGTGAATGAAATGCGTTTCTTCACCGGTGGGTGACTGAAGGTGTGGGCCCGCCGACGGAACTGGGGGGCGTCTGGGTCATCGTCGGGGAAACCAGTCGGCGAGCCCGGTGGGGAATCACTGGGAGATTCGTCCTGCTGAGAAGCGAAGAAGAGGAAGGTGAGGGTAAAAAAAAAAAAAATGGAGTCTTGAAAATAATTGCTAAAAGCTTTACGACTTTTTTTTTTTTTTTTTCGACCAACATTTGAAATATATGCAATTCAACCATTCACTTCAAAAATGCAAAATCACAGAAGAACCGAAGTCATTCCAACAAGTCGAGGGCCGCGCTCACCTAGCCCAATGATCGTCACGGCAACTGGCCCCCCACACACAGACACACGCGCCTCAACGACACCACACCACACACTGCCTGGTTCTGCCTTCAGCTGCTTTCTTATCGAGTGTATTCTACTGGCTGCTGTCCTGTGACTCACACCATCACACAATACAGGAGGGGAAGCCCTCTTTGGGCCCTGTTCCAAACGAAATCTCTCCTAACACCCTTGTGACCTCCTTCTCACACAGCGAACTGAACCAGGTCCTGTCACAGGAAGCGTGTGAGCAGTAATTCTCATTTTCCTGTTAAATCACCGCAACATCTCACCCGAAACGCTAGACAGGCTGGACCTCCACTGTCAAACTCCCAAGTTCCAGAACCTACTAAATTACCCCACACAGCCTTGGGAGATAAACATGAATTAAAAAAACAGGAGAGTTTGTTTTAAGGGAGGGCCAGTGCTTCATTGCAGGAGGGGGGTAACCAGAATTAGCCTGAGTCAAGGGATCTACAGAGGAAGGGGGGTGAGGGTCACTCGATAGACACAGAGAGAGCAGAACTTCCTGTCTGCAATGCTGTGTTTCCTGTTCACCCAGAGGGGTGGTGTGTGCGCGTGTGTGTGTGTGTGTGTGTGAGGGAGGAAGGAAGCAGACCATCCAGAGGGGGCATATACTTACTTATTCAGCTTTCCTACCCCCTACACTCATGACCAAGGCCAGGGTCAAGCAAAACACCCCTGCACCGGCACTGATAACAGTGGCTTCCATAGACTTAACCAACTGTGGTAGAAAGTGTTGGTTTCAGTCAAGGAAGGGGGAGTACATTGAATATGACAGTGTCACCAAGGTGAAATTTACAAAAACACCCCCTACCAAAGCTCAAACAAACATGCTCAAGTAACATAGCTGGCAATAATGGTGATTTTTTAAATTATTATTAGTTAATTGTTAATTTTTGTCGATGAAAGATTTTTGGGGAGGGGGGTTATGTAATGCAATGCAATAAAGTACATCTTCCCTGGACCTTGATGTATGGAGGACAAATTTCTGGTTATGTCAGGAGTCAGGTCATGTGAGGGCATCCTTGTATTTGTTATGTGTGTGTGCTCCCATGGATGTGTGTACCATCATTCATATTTTTTCCCTCCATCAGGTATGAAAGGGAGGTGGGGGGGGGGGGGGGCAACACACCCACACCCCACATTCAGCACCCCAGTGTCAACGCCAAACAACCGGTCCAAATGGTGTTCGTCAGGTCAGAGTAACAGCTAGACACACACCTGAATGACCGTGAACTAGATACTCTTTCTTGGAAAGAGGTAAGCGGTAGTAACATGTCTCAAAACGAGAGAAGCAGGGTGAGAGATAGAGTAAGAGGGAGAGTGAGAGAGAGAGAGAGAGGGGGGGGGGGGGGAGAGAGACAGACAGACAGACGGGCGAGTCTGAAGTGAGAATTCACAGAGCTGCTCCTTTATACGTTTCCCTCATTCGGGGAACTCTCGTGTTCCCTCGTCGTGAAATACTTACTCTCTCAAAGCTGCCCATGCTGCCCAAACGCCCTCGCATCCGGTTGGCACCCTGCCCACAGACATAATCAGCCACACTACAGGGTTAGGGACAGGGTTACATTACATCAAGCCAGTCTTTTAACCGCTACTACGAATAATCAAAACCCAGCTTAATAACTCTAGGGTAGAATGTTCTTGAATGTACACTTTCAGTCCTGAACGGCACTCTCCAGGGTTAACTCTACACAGCCCTCAATGGGAAGAGAACTTCGGAGCTCTCAGACTGTAGACCCCCCCACAGATACACAGGCTGGGCTGAGCAGGTGGTCTCGTACTCGTGAGAAGATGTTCTCCAGGGAGCTGGTGAGGGAGCTGCGGGCCTTGTTCTTCAGAACGTCCAGTTTGAAGCGCCCTCCCGGAGCCGAGCTTTCCACTGCTGCGCTGTTGGGAGCGCTCTGTCACGTGACAAACACAACATGAACACACATGAACACTCAGGGTCATACCAGAGAGGCCGTGCATATCGTCAAGACAGACTTACAGTAAAGATGCTGATGCTAATTGAGGGGGTCGCGTTCAACACGTAGCCTGCACTGTCCCGTGACCTGAATGACTCGAGGTTTCCCTCGCCGGGTCATGTGGTGTCAGGACAAATTCGTAGAAATGTTACCGTGTTGCTAAGTTGTTTTGACCTGCAGCACGAGTTCACCTCCGTTTTTGATAACAGACATGGAGAAAAGCCTTTCTCTCCAGACAGCTGTTAGTTTTCACACCCTAGTCAGAGCTCTTGGTGCTCTTGGTGTGTCTGTGTTTGAGTTGGGGGGGGGGGGGGGCAGGTGCTGCATCCATGTGGATCAGACAAAGTAAGTTGAACAACAAGATACAACAAGATAGACAGGCAGCCAGGCAGGCTGCAGACAGGGCCAACCTGTTCCTGTCAGGAGGCAGCAAGCTACATCAGAGAAAGGTCAGAAGGTGATGGGGGGGGGGTGAAGGGTCATGACGGTCACCAGGGAGACGAAAACAAGGAGGGCCGACAGAGGACAGCTGACAGGAAAGGAGTGACAGAGTTTGATGAGGACCAGTAGGGGGGGGGGGGGGGGGGGGGGGCGGAGGGCTTAAGTTTTGCCAGAATGAAGGTCTGTTAGGATCTTTTTAAGCTCCATGGTATATTGTATGGACTACACTGACCGGCTGGTGGACTTATAGCGTGTGTTTACCTGCGGGGCTTCTCCGATGTGGAGGTGGGATTTCTGTTTGGCTCCACACAGCTGTCTGAGGTGCAGGATCACCAGCTCGTTCTCCTCCTGGTCCGACGCTGGCTTCATCCTCTAGAATGTTCCACACACACAAGTCGGATTCAGAGGGTATTTCGGTCAATTTTCCGGGCCCAAGACCAAGTAATTGTTAAGAAAACCGCGCTCGTTTGGACTTGGCCTGATGTTCCGTCCTCACCTGAACTCTTTCAAATGCGTCCACTTGCTCGTTGTCAGTCAGCTGGGAGAGATATTTCTGGATGGCTAGCTTAGCCCTGGGAGGGTAGAGGCCTATATACACACAGACAGTGATATCATATCAGACCACAACACGATAGACTGATATCACCAATTTCACACAGGGTTCCTAGGTTATAAACGATGTGTGTGTATCAGGTGGAGTAGATAAGGCTGACCCCACAGGATCGATTTTTTCCTGTCATTTGCATCAGGCGCAGAGGAATATGCGAGTGTGGGCGGACTGACACTGATACTGTCGCACAGTGCAAGTCCCATTGTTTTACCGGGTCCTGATGTGCAGTACAGTGAACTGCATAGGTTCAACTCCCTCCTTTGTATGATCGCGATCCATTCGTACCATCGGCTGAGCTAGCGAAAGTGAGACGGTCAGTTGCGTGAGCGAGTCAGGAGGACCAGAGATCAAATACCGGGGAGAACGACACAACGGCTCCAGACAACCGTAAAACCATTGTCCTGTACACACAAACACACGCACACACGTAGCGGTCCACGAAGGCAGTATACCTTCGATGCGCTCGCAGAGCTTATGCAGGTCGTGCATGGGGCAGGCCTCGCACAGCTGGACCTGGGTCTTGCTGCTCTGCAGGGTGGCAGCGGTGGAGAAGGCCTGCTTCAGGGTCAGCATCACCTCGTCCACCTGACACGCACACACACACACGCGCACACCGTTTAATAACTCATTCGATCGGGATCTCCGAATAGGTCAATCCCGCGGACACGCAAACACAGTTGACGGCAATTAGCGGCAATTCCCTCACCAGGGATTCGCTGGCACACTGGAAGACGTAGCAGCAGTACTGACTGGGCCCCGGCTCCGCCACGTCTCGGCAGATGAACCCAAAGTGGTCCGTCTGCCTGATGCCCTGTACGGTGCGGAGGACAACACAAGCAGGAAGTGAGGTCGTTGAGAAAGGGAGCGCCGGCACCCGAACGCGTCATTGAGATCGATTGCTGCATCTCAAGTGCCGAGCTGAAATGGGATGACTCCAAGGCTGCTTTTTGAATCACGATCCGTGAACCAGGTTTATTTCACCTTCACACACCCAATTCGGTCCCGTAACCCGAGTTGACATGCACGGAACACACGTAACAAAACAACACATCTGATGATAAAATGCCTTGGCAATCCGCTGTAAGGTTAAGTAAGAGTAACAGTAGAGCAAACAGTATGTAAACAATAACTATCAGGGTGATAAAGGGGCTCTCAGGATAAAAGTTGCGTGTACGTGTGTCGTGCTGTGCTGGGAATGCGTGGGGGGAGCGGTGTGGGGGGAGCGGTGTGGGGGGAGCGGTGTGGGGGGAGCGGTGTGGGGGGAGCGGTGTGGGGGGAGCGGTGTGGGGGGAGGTCCTGGAGGAGGAACGACAAGAAGAGGGAGAAAGGGGAGAGTCGTGTGAGCACAGCGTCTCTGCAGAGCTCGGTACGGACCTGGGAGCAGGACGAGATGTCTTTGAAGTTCTTCTCCAGCACCACCGTCTTGGTGTCGGGACTAATGAGGTTGACCTCGAAACGACCCACCTTCAAACACATGCCCGTACACACACACAGACACACACACACACAGAAACACACACACAAGTCCATGAGGGATCTGACCTTCGTATGTTGTTTACCAATGCTGCTTTTCTTTTTTCTTTCAGGAAACAATTTCCTCACGACATAGCCTGTAGATATGTTTGCCACACACACACACTGTTAAAGTCAATCATCTGCAGAAACTGACTACTAAATGATGGTTTTGTACTGAGCGCTTTGCTGCAGTGGGCTGAATTAGCACCAAGAGGGACGGAGAAGAGTGTGACAAGAGGCAGCTGTAGGGAACAGGAAGTCCCTGGAGTCAGCCCCTGACCCCGGCCCTAACCCCGACCTCGGCAAGGCCCTCAAGTGGATCCGTGAAGGCGGAGTCTGATGCCGTTCTCGTGACAGGCATTCTGAATCAACACTAATTTGCAATGACATCGACATGACATAATATCATGAACAGGGCAGCAACATGACATTGCGGCTCGGGGAATGCCCAGGGCGCCCCCACTCTGCCCCAATGGTTGTGAGGGCCCCCTGGCAGCGATGCAGTCACTGCTACTGCAGCAGGAGTTATGGGCGCTCTAAATGAGGTGGTTAGAGGGGCCCGGCTGAGGAGCCTGCAGTCAGTGCCTAAAGCATTAAAGTGATTTGCGCTACCTAGCACCAGGGACTAAATGTAGTAAAGGATTGGATGACAGAGGCGAGGCAGTAAAGCATGTGTTATCTTGAGAACTGTGGGCCAGTTATCAGAAAGAGGCCTGTTGCAGCGGTGTTAATGAAACACCGACTGTAGCCCATGTTACACAGACGTGTTGATTTTAAATGTAAAATTGGCCGTAAAATATTGTGCTTCGAAACGATCTTAAAAATTGTGGAGTTAGTACCGAAGTGTGAATGAGATAATTCCCTATTCTATGAAAACAGACTCTCTAAAACGCTTATAAATGGGGGGTTATGCACATTTGTATTTTACGGCGGCCGACATGTGCAAACGCGCTGCACATTAAGAAAACATCTTCATGAATTAGACAACACATTGGCAGCATTCAGCAAACGCGCTGCAAATACACACAACACAACCAAATACACACAACACAACCAAATACATAAACGCGTTGCAAAAACGAAAGCACGCAAACCAAAAACGCTGCATCCAGTTTCACAACGGAAGTTTACTAGGCCTCTAGGAGGAGCGCTAATTTGCAGCGCGTTTGCACATGTCGGCCACCGTAGTATTTCCTACTCTACAACCAATCAGCACCTGGAATAGCATGGTGCGGTTCTTGTCGGCATTAGACGGCTGGACATGATTGGGTGCGGAGGCGTGTCTGCGCCGTGTGGGCGGGGCCTTCAAGGCGCCTTCCCGTGGCCTTCTTTGCAGGCTCCCCGCCAGACTGCTGCAGCGCGTTCTGAACTCCTGCTGCTCCCCGAACCCAGAGTCCTCCAGGATGCATTCTGGGACGGTCCCTCTAAGACTGCCCAGGCTGGGGCTGTTGGACAGGACCTTAGCTGGAGGGTTGGGGGGTAAAGCACACAAGCAGAATGGGCGACCTGTAGCAACAACCAGCTAATAAAAATGTTATATACACACACACACACACACACCTCCTGCGCTTGTCGACCACATGCATCCCCGGACCCAGGACTGAAGAAGCCCAACTGACCTCCCACGCCACCTCCGTTGGTCAGCTCCTCCCCTGCCAGGTCGTCCAGGTCCTCCGGCCCCTCGGACAGGGGCGAGGACAGCAGGTCCCCCTCCCCGCCTAGGGTGAACTCCAAGGGGGCGCCCTCTCTCTCCGTGGACCCCCGCTGGCCGTTGAGCAGACGTTTGCGCTCCACCTCGTGCTGGTGGAACTTGTCGATGCAGTCATCGATGAGGGTGGCAGGGGCCTTCTTGTGGGCCACCGTCACCTAGGCAGACGGATCGATTGATTGGTTGGCCGATCATTTCGCGGGTGGTCACTTTAGATATGAACTTAATCAGACAAGCAATCGACAACATGACTTTTAAAGAGGAAAGGTGTCACTCAGCAGTAAACCCCGCCAACCCGTTTTGTTCGAGAAAACTAAGAGAAGATTCCAGGAAAATCACAAAAACGTAGCCCAACTAATATATTTTAGTGGACTTATGAACTAAGTGCATGTTTGTATTTTGTTCCGTTTTGATGCACGATGAAACCCTTTCCTGTTTTCGACGTCACGTTACCTGGTAGTGTTGTGTGTGTTTTGTGCGTAGATGCTTCACGCAAGATGTGTCACGCCGCGTCACTCTACTACCTTTCCGCAGTAGAGCACCTCGTACTTCTGGGAGTTGTAGAAGGCCTCGTCGGCCTCCTGCCTGGGCTTGGACTCATCCTTCAGGGACGACTTGGACACCTGGCGGACGCTGCTGATCACCTCCGGCACCTGGGAGAGGGACGGACAACAACAGGAGAGGTACGAGAGATTTACAGGAATTCCGTCTCGTCGAACACATTCGAGTCATTAAACGTATATGATGGAAGCACTGGAAGGAGAAGAAAATCCACGTGCGAGTGTAGCAAGTAGCTCGGCAGAAATTCCAAGTCAAAGAAAATAAAGTGTATTTACATTTTCGGACCAAAACAAATGACCTAAAGAAAGGAGCCTCGCCTGAAGTCACCAAGGGCCAGGATGTGTCTTTAGAGGAGGTAAAAGCTGTTCCTGTTAACTGATATAGCACAAGGTCGTACAAACAAAACACGGCAAAAAAACAAAAAAACAATGATAGGGCCTCCAATAACAACGTCTGTCTTGCTGGGACGAGACCAAACATTGTGCTGGTGACAGAGCCAGTCAGGACAGGAGACATGAAAGCGCTCACAGGCAAACAGAAGAGATCCAACCTGAACAGGCCAAAGAGAAAACCATGGCTCCCCTGAGCTGCAGGGCACACACGGCTGACTGGAACACATGCAGCATGGAGGGGCAACAGCCTTCCTCCTCATCCTCTTCCACGAGGCTCCTTGAGAATGGAGGGGGTAGCCTTGAAGGAAAGTACACACCTAAACTTCCATTATTTTGATACGATCTGGTTTAGGGAGGGACAGAGGTGGAGGGAGAACAAAAGAAATAGAAAAATAAATAAAAGACTTGACTCCACAAGTTGTGGCAGACTACAGTCCTAAATCTGGCACTACATTCTATCCTGGGCGGTTAGGGGAGATTGTACCTCTACTCCATCATGTACGTGACCCCCCCCCCCCCCCCCCCCCGACATTTTTACTGCTCTGCCAGGAGAAAGGACTGGTGTGAAAGAGGCTCACGATCAATACTGCACTGGGCCATAAATCTGGCCCACACAACAGCTACTGAGGCAAAGGCCACCGCTGAATGCCAGATCCTTTAGAAAGCGAGAGTGCCTTTAGAAGCAGAGCCAATGTCGCCGTGCGACCTGGTTGGGCAGCAATGCTCAAAAGTAAAACAAACAAAAGCAGTCCACTCCTCACACCCTCCTCTCACCTTAGCCCTGAGATAAGAGCTGGAGGTGGCCTAATGTTGGGCAAATATGCTTTGGGGGGTATTATGCAATGCTAACAGGCATGGCTCAGTTCTTCCCATGGAAAGGGGTAGGCAACCGCATGAGAGGGGGACAGATCAAATATTACCCCTGAGCTCTTTAATATTGTAGCTGTGGTGCAGAGACCAACGCACTGACCGGCCCCAGTACTGAAGCACTCCGAACTGAAGACAGAGGCTTTCATTGAGTTTAAGAGAGGGGGAGGCATCTGTGTGCATGCACACACACACAGACAGGCACGCACACAGACACACAGGGGTGTGGCTGCCTGTTCATAACTGTCACTGGCTTATTTCCCAGGAACAACTCAAGAAGAAATCTCAGGGGAAAGAAGTAACGCACAAAGTGCAAAAGCAAAGCTCTCCAAATAATCACATCTTGCTAAACAAATTTGGTCAAAGCGGGGCATAAACAGACGACCATTGAGAGCGTGTTTGTCGACAATTAAAGACGGTCCAGCAAGTACAGCTCCTGGAATCCAATCCACATTGTTGCTTCAAGGTAACTACACTCAAGCTGCCGTGAAAAGCACCCCGTCAAAGAACTGCAATCTGACTTGGTCTTGATTGGTCTAGCGCCACCAACGCCATCGATGCTCACACACATGACACACAGCGTCTGATTAACAATTAAACACCTCATCGATTATTCATCTGTAAGATTATGCCAGAAGCCACCATTGGATCCAATTAATTATTTGCAGTAAAAACCCCAACAGAGGACTGGAGAAGAGGGCGGGGTTAAGGGGCCATAACCGCACTGGGGTAAGGGCCTGGGGTACAGGACAGGTAAGGGGACCAGAGGAGAAGACTGTGGAAAACTAAATGAATTGCTGGCAACAATCCAACCATGTGCCCTGCCTGCCCAGCTCATTTTGACCCCTAACAATCATTCGCCTCTAGTTTCTGAACTTTTCTTGATCTCCCTTAGATTCTCTTTATCTGCGATTCTTTATCTCTTCCTATTTCCTTCTGTCCCCTAATCAGGCTCGTTCGTCGTGACTGAACACAAGGCACGGGCCAGGAGGACCATTAGCATATCCATGACAACCTCAAACTCCTTGTTGTACTGCATCTGCAAAACTGACCATTGCCATGTTGAATTTGAGATATGGTTTTGTTGAGTAAACACAGCGACTAATGCTGCCAGTATTGTATCCTTCTTTGTTATTTTCTGCACTTTATACACTATCAAATGTCGCTTTGGATAAAAGCAAGACAGATCCACAAAAAGTGACAGTTTCATCAGTAGCTGTTACTGATTACAAGTATTTGGCTAGTGTTGACAATACTACTGCAGTCAATTTAACAACAGCGTCCATTTTCATTGAGGTACTGTAAAGTAGGGATGAGAACGTTCACTTTGGAAAAGGAGGATGAGAAAGTCCAGATCCCGGCTTTTGTAAGGAGTGGTTTGATAGTTCTCAACTTTTGAAGAGAAATCCATTACCATTGGTTAGCCATTGGTTTTTGCATAGAGACTTGTTGTTTTTACTTATCACACAATTCTTCTGTTTATTTAACTCTGGGTGAATAATTGGTCTGTTGCATAACCACCATGCCTATACACCATGTTCAGTCAGACTAACTAAGAACACATGTACAGCAAGATTGTGAAACTATGACAACTTAGTAATATAGCAGCCAAAAGTCTAAGTTAAACTGTTGATACACATTCTATAGGGTCACTTTCAAAGAATTCAAAATATCCACACAACCCATATACTATAGCCACTAAACCAAAAGACAAAAGGTTATGCAGAATTATTTCCGATGCATGCTGCAGAACTGTACTGTGGGTCTCAAACTCGGAACACGCAGACAAAGTGTGCCGGGCAAACCTAACCATTAAGGTGAAGGGTCATTTCAGAGTAGCAGAGGAAACCTTGTACTATTTAGACCTCAAGAAAAACCTATTGTTTACGCACAGCAACTTTAAGACTGCGCTGGCTGTGCTCAACCATTTCATTCAGACCCTCTGGCCCAGTCAGTTACAAGGATGGCACCACCATTTGGGTGCAGAAAGAGGGCAAATATTTGCTCCGGAGTTAAAAAGACGACTTGTGAATTTCCAGTTGCATGTGGAAAAGCACTAGAACGTGGCATTTGCAGGTGCCTTTCACCTGCCCTAGGGCGTGCTAGGACAAGTTATGTCACAGCACACGGCAACACTACGGCTAATTAAAACCCCTTTCCTAAACGGGTGTTCAGATTTGTATGACTGGGCTCATTGAAAATGTGCTGGGAATCATGTCAAATCAACTTTAGGTTGATGGATTGAAGGATAAAAGCGTGTATATTTCCAACTTCCGTTTCAACATGGATCTCACCATGGTTGGTAATGTTTTGGGGCGTGTTTTGCACTTCTTTAAAGACCTTATCCCCACCCCACATTAACTTTTCATACCCCTCTCAATCCACATATATTACTCCCTTTCTTGACGAGGAATGAGGAAATTGAACAGGACGCATCCACCATTTAGAATGTACATAATTATTATTGGCATTCAAATAGTTTAATTCATTTGATTACAGCACGTACACACACAAGAAAATCAGGAAGTATTGCATACAGTAGACAAACAGGCCTTGTCATAGGCAGTTTGGCCATCAGACCCCTTTTCTGTGGCCAATCACACTCCTGCTGTGAGTGAGTGAGTCGAGTGAGGACTGAAGTAAGCTGAACAAAATAAAGCTAATCAGAGGGAGCAGACACACTGGTTGAGAGACAGATAACATCAATTCTAAGCTCACAGCTCAGGCGGAAGTCGAACGCATGACTGCAGGCCGTCTTCATTCACCCGGTGGGCCCAAACAAATTACCTGGTAATAGTTGGCACAAGAGGCAACGGCTGGTGTCTATTTGTGCCTGCTGCCTAGGGGATCGTTCTTACTGCCAGACTGTGGGAATTCAAGATTCCTAACCAGGTGAAGGGTTATGGCAACCCAACGTCAAACAGTGTCATGTAGTGCTCTGTTATTATTGTGCTTTTCAAAGGGGAGTACGCTCCATTATTAGTGGTGAGCACAGCCCCACCCGACACAACACTGCAAAAAGGACCAAACACACTTAGGCTTTGCTTCTTTAAAAACATCAGTTGCATCATTACCACATCAACTGGCATTTGCTGACCTTCAAAGTAAAGAAAAACGTTTTTGCACTTGTAATACAATCGTTCTACTCTCACACATTATACACTTACTCTCCGAGGTTGTGCAATCTTCTTGCATTCTCTGAATCTTCCCTTTAACTGGAGTTCCTCTTTTAAGAATGCATGACAGGCTGAACATCAATGTCTTCACACAAAAGCAATCTGCAGCCTATACTTCAAAATTGCTTCTATTAATAACCCTGGGAGGGCTAGTGTTCTTCTAAATCTAGGTGTCCTATCTCAACACTAGCTTCACACTAATTACCTATTGCATCTTTAACTTTAAATACCAGGCTAGTGGTGTTTTAACTTAAACCATACTGTTTGCAAAGTGGCCAGTTGACTGTTGCCAGTCATCAATTTCAACAGGCCAGCTTTGTCAACCAAGCGGGGCGTGCTTCCAAAACAAACATTATGGAGGTGAATTCCTTTTAGTCCATCTGGCACGTGCTCGAAAGTGGCTGCTCGGCCTGTTTTTCTCGAGTAACCACAATGCCAGCAGCCAAGTTACAGCTCCTGTTGCCTTTTCTGACTGGCGGCTCCTGTGTCCATGCAAGCATCAGTGTCGGGAGGTAGGTGGAGGGAGGGAGGGAGGGAGGGAGGGAGGGAGGGAGGGAGGGAGGGAGGGAGGGAGGGAGGGAGGGAGGGAGGGAGGGAGGGAGGGAGGGAGGGAGGGAGGGAGGGAGGGAGGGAGGGAGGGAGGGAGGGAGGGAGGGAGGGAGGGAGGGAGGGAGGGAGGGAGGGAGGGAGGGAGGGAGGGAGGGAGGGAGGGAGGGAGGGAGGGAGGGAGGGAGGGAGGGAGGGAGGGAGGGAGGGAGGGAGGGAGGGAGGGAGGGAGGGAGGGAGGGAGGGAGGGAGGGAGGGAGGGAGGGAGGGAGGGAGGGAGGGTCTATCCAACACTTCGAAAGTGCATCTGCCTGCCTCTCCCCTCCCTGCCCTCTCTCCACTCCTCTCAGCTTTCAGCAGCAGACAAACAGCCTGGTCTGGCCTTGTACATACCATGGGAAACGTGATACATCCAAAACAGGCTGGTGAGGATCCTCAGGGACCAAGAGCAATACAGTAGCCCCGCATTTTTGTTTATGACCAATAAGCCTATATGTGGATCGACTGACAGCTAGAGAGGGTACAGTTAAAGATGTTACATGGTCAGACACACTTTGTACAGTAATGTGTATACTTTAATGTGTTATGTTCTGTCTGCTATGGCATTGGCACCATGATACTCCGAGTGAGGCCTTGTGTAAACATACCATACCAGACCATATAACAAACATTGCCCACTGTCTAGAATGCAGGCTTTAAGCAGGGATGGTTTGTACTGTACACACGTCCAATCTTTTTCTCATTTGACAAATAGCTACTTGTTATGTGCGTCTCTCCTGACTATGTGATCCCAAGGGAACTATGTTGGCTGATGAGAGTATGATACAGGTTAAGTTGCAACGCTGATTTGTGTTTAAAGAGTCAATCAAAACAGTCTGGCTCTAGCAGGGTGGTTTGACCCAATGTCGGAGAGGGGAGACCCTGATCTGGATTAATTTAACAAATAAATCCAGGTTGCCATCTCTATTCATCCCCACAGTGGCCTAAATACTTAATACCACGTGCAAAACATGTTTTCAACCGGCATTTATGTTGACAATAACTTCATGGCCACCTTAAGGCTTTTCATGTTATTTTGTCATTCTATTGAGTGAGCATAATTGCCTAGTCGCTAAATCACTTGACTGATAGCCTCGGTGTGTTTAAAGGTCTGATATTGATTGTCAGTTGGAAACTATGTTTGCAGACCATGATTTGAGTCATGTGAAACCCTTGTGTTGTTCTTGTGTTTTTTCGGTCTGTCAGCCTACCTGGTTTGGGTCGTACGCCTTAAAGACATGGCAGGCCATCTCGGACTCCGGGTTGTCGGGCTGGCTCCGGATCAAATAGGCGAAGTAGGTGAGGTCATTACTATTGTGAATGAACCTGGAGATGTATTGAGCTTTATGCTCGAAAATGAATACGGATGAGTTGGCGTTGTTTGCTGGAACACAGCGAATGAACGGAGGTATCAGGACCAACTGAACTTCCCTGGCCTGCCCGGGGCCAGACTCATTCTTCTCACTTTTCCTTCGGATTTCGGCCACCAGCCATGGCAGCATTGGCAGGGTAGTCCGCCGGTCCAGGGACGACCAGCCGATGTACAAGAGAGCAAATCTTTTATCGGTCTTGGACAGATTGTCTTTGTCATCTTGACCCTCCATGTCGGTTTAGCAGTGGGTCAGGCTGACAACACTATACTTGCCTATACTGCCTAATAATCAGTAGCATTAAACAATCGACAACAATGTACCGATTTAAATTAAGAATAAATATTCTAATTTAATTCGTATACATACGTTTACAATCGATACCTCATATTTAAAGATATAATAAATCTAAATGTTACTGCAACAAAGGCTCAATGAGCATGTGTCCCTCGTGCATGCTGCTCCTCCAGACTTGCCGTTTGTTTGTTCCCACTCCGAGCCACTCTATCAACTTCTAACTTTAGTCCTGTACGTCCCAATGAAAGTCCAGTCTTTTGTTTTCTTCTTCTCTTAGATTTGTATGTGGTAAGAGCTGCTGGCAAACTAACGCGTAAGTTTGCAAGCTTTCTTAAACGTGGCGTTGGCAGCCTCTATGTAAACACTAGTCGGTCAAAAGATAACATCAGACTTCTTTAACGCGCACTGGCTTTCCCCTAAAACATCGAGATGATACAATTCACAGCAAATTCTCAGTCTGCACCCCTGCGGAGAAGAAATGTGTCCTTTGCATTTAGTTTGAACGTCAATTGTGTGTTAAGAGCACCGTTTGATTGTTCAAGGGTAGCTTGTGGGGTAAGGCTCTCTTCGCTTCCATCCAAACAGCCCCTTGGAGGAGTGGCTGTGCGCGAGAGTACACTCACTCACCCGCCCCCACCGCATGTGCGCGAGAAGTGGGCGTTGCCACAAAGAAACGGGAGGGGACCATGTGCATGTGACAGATGCCAGGTCCCGCCCATTTAGTTACGTCTTACGTTGGGATCATTGGGATTTTAGAGTACACCTTCAGATTCCCCCAATTGTCCAAACTCAGGGGCGGTTTTAGGCACGGGCAGACCGGGCAGCCGCCCGGGGCGGCATTTTTTCATGTCACGTGGGGGGCGCACGAGTATAAAAAAAAAGAAATATCTGCGCGGTTTTGGATTATCGATCATTTAAGTTAGTGGGGAATTGACATATTGGCGCCCCCTTCAGGCAGCTGCAGGCAGCCCTGCTTGCCGTGCATCATTTTCGTTTTCGTTTGTTGCAGCCAGGTTGTACTCGTTCTGGGGGCGCTGTCGGGGGGCGGCTGAAGGGGTAGGGGGCGGCACACGATTTTTTCCCCGGGGGGGGGGGGGGGCGGTGCAAGTGATAAACTTGACCTGGGCGCACAATGTGCCAGAACCGCCACTGTCCAAACTAAAGGGATTTTTCATGTGGATTAAAGTTAACCTAAAAAGAACACGTTCATCACTGCCCAAGGCAACCAGTACAAAATTCTTCTGCCAATACATTCTCTTTCTCAGGCTAGGCATTTCTTCTGTCTGATTTGGCTACTGTGCAGTCCAGTTGGTTTATTATCACCACCCCATTCTATTAAATTACCTGACAATGTCAGCCATAAGCCTTACAGCACAATTGTAGATAAATAGTCCTTTCTAGCTATAAAAAAGTGTCCACCAAACTCAGTGGATATAAGTCCAGAGTTATCCCTCCAATATATAGTACATTAGATGTTACTTTATTGCAAACAAAATACACGTTTCTGGATGTGAGATGGAAGAGCCTCAGTGAGCTCATAACATCATTTATTAAGCTTAGTTATGCTAAGTCCCATGAAGAAGCGTAGAAAAATAATTTTACATATATAATGTCACAGGAAGAGAGAGTAGCACCAAATGTAACAATAGAGAAAAAAACATATTCAAATAAAATAACAACTTTGAATATTTAAATTCAGCTCATAAGTAATTTGGCAAAATAGGTAAACACACAACTATGCGTTCCAACTGCATCACAAGGTTTAACATTTCAGAGTGCAGTTTTGTACAGTATATCCCCAGAATAAGACACAGCAGTGCGAAGCAGAAACAGTTGAGCCTGTGACAGAAACTAGATAGCATATGTTGAGTAGGTTGGTCACCAATGCCTACCCACATAATCTGCTGTTAAATAAGGAACTATTAACACTGAAAATGAAACATTTTGACATACAAACCATTTTTATTTATTAACTAAACAGTTCTACTAGATATTTAATAAAGCCATCTCACATTAATGAGATTTCATGATACATCATGTAAACATAGCCAACATTGTCACAAGGATGAATCCTCAGCATGAGTAAAGAACTGTTTGTCTGTCACACAGTCTCCAGAACAGCAGCCATTTCCTTGAACTGTCTGTAGAAGTTCTGAGACAAAAATGTGGGTTACCAACAATCCAAACAATATGAATATTTTGTTTTACAATAGCATCCTAAATTTAAGGTACACTGAATTCCATCAACAAGGACTAATGGAATGAAAATAATCAACTTATCTATTGTTTTATTGTTATTGTTGCACTATGCCTGGTAAAATACAGACCGTTAATAAAATCTAACGGGTGCCAAAAGGTTGACTTTTTTCTAACTACGCTTTTAATCGTTTAACAGACTGACCTGGAACTGTGGCACTGTCATCTCAAAGGACCTCTGGGTTATCAGTCCTGACGTGTTGGCCAGCTTCAGGAGCAAGGAGACGTAGGGGGAGTTGAGAGAGCGACATGTGTCAGAGCTCACCGCCATCCCTAGCTTCCACTGCATGTCCACAAGCTAGACAGGCCACAAAGGATGACCAATCATCAGTGACTTTCACTCGTGACATCAAAACACTGCAAGGGTTTCTATTACTATTCCATTACCCATGCACCTGTTCCTTAGGGACCCGGACACACATTGACTTGCCAGATAACACATGAAAGCGAGTCACTCAACATTGGGAGATGTATAGTGTATTTGTCTAGGGGGCCCATCCCAGAGGCTGGGGAGACAGACTACCTGTCCAATGCCAAGCGTGGCCTGGGCCTCCTGCTGGGTGTGGACCAGAGCCCCCTGCTCGCTCCAGAGCTGCTGGAGGACCTGCAGGCTGGCTGGGGGCCACCTGCTGCAGCCTTCTCCCAGCCTGGACACCAGAGCAGCACCTGATAGGTTGCTCTTCCCAGCAGACCTGATGCACAGTAAGAAACCAAATTGTAAAGTGTAATGCTGTTTAATGACTGTTGTCAAATGTTAAAGAAAGGCCCACGTATACAGACAATAACACCGTCAAAGTTACCTTTAGGTAATCTACAGACAATAATAAGATAATACTTAGCTATCATTAGCTAATACTAATTTGAAACATGAACTGTTCCTGGTGTTACATCA
Source organism: Hypomesus nipponensis (assembly GCF_054491055.1). Classification (NCBI taxonomy): domain Eukaryota; kingdom Metazoa; phylum Chordata; class Actinopteri; order Osmeriformes; family Osmeridae; genus Hypomesus; species Hypomesus nipponensis. The sequence goes on from NC_140383.1 coordinate 20,318,868, forward strand.
GAATCAAACTCCTTCAAGGAACAATTTCACACCCGTCTCCCAAAGCATTCCAGAGATCCTAAACATTCTGAGCAGCACAATCTGTAAGCCAAGGGATGTTCTACTCTGACAAGTAGAGTACTCTGTGGGCCAAATGATAACCATACCGGAAAGTTAACAAGAGGAATCTGATGACCTCTTCAAGAGCGTCCCGATCCAGTCGGATTCCTGCATTTTGGAACCTCTGTGCTCATGAAGGTGGAGATAATTTTGGCAGTGAGTCACGTAAATATTACAGGATTTCAGTGAAAGGTAAATAGGGAAATGGGTGACTGACGTCAGAAATCTCTGCGGAGTCCACTCCCCTGGTCTGTCCTTGGAGATGAGTTAGGATCCGCTGACACTGGACAGATTATCAGATTAGCTATCAGAACCACAACAGCAAGTCCTTGAAGGGCAGAATTGGGCACTGCTATAGCTGTTCACTGAAAAATACATGGCTTCCTATAAACTGCTTCAATGTTATACAAGCTATGATCCTCTCAGTAAATGATTGCTTATGCTTTTCATTATGTAGCTGCCAGTATGACCATGATATTTTGTTTTAGACTAGTCTTGTCATTGAGATGTGAGTATGGCAGATGCACTACTGTTGAAGCTCAGCTAATTACTGTAGGGTGTTGTACTTGTCAAAGTATGTGATGGAGAGCAGAAATTGTAACATTAAAATCGATGGTGATGATGCATGCACTTACTGTTTGAGCGAATAGTTCCGGGGGGAGTTTGGCAATGTTTCCCACAATTCTATCCACACCTAAAAAGTAAAAATGCGCTGAGCACTGTATTCTAGATGAAGTCATCATTTTTAGACCATCTAGCTCGTTAACGTTAGGATTTTAGTCTAATCAGTGTTTGGTCGTTGGCATAATACTAGCATTAATCGTAATGCAAGCAAGCTAGCCAGCTAACACGTTAGCGTAGCATGTTTAGTTGATGTATTAGCTACCTTGTGTTAAGTAAATTGTGTGACACCATATACATCATGTGAAAACGTCCATGGTAAAACCTACCAGATGATGGTTCCAGTCCTGGCATCTTTAATTTACCTGGACCTTGTTCAGAACGAGGACATTAGCAAGCTGTTAGTATAGAATCTCTGATATCTTTCTTTGATAGGCAATAGCGCCCTCGCATGGCCGTGCACATTATGTCGTTAAAGGCTATGATCAGATGATTCTTGATGGGACCAGACCGACCAGACGGTAGACACTTTGGGATTTCATTTACTGTATAGTCCAGTGTAACAGCCTTTTGTGTGTATGGGGGATTTGAATAGAATAGACGGACGAGAGAGAAATATACATAGACTCACCCAGAAAGGTGGCGGTGTTAATAACGGTGTTATTAAAATATGACTCAATCGATTTGAGATCATTAGCATGAAACCAACTAAATCAAAGAGAAATAATCCTGATAGTCGTCGTCAGGCCCCTATACTCTGTTCCTATTTGTTGATTTTGCTGATTTGTGACGTATAGGCCTACTGATAACATCCTATTTATGGGAGATTTCAACATTTATGTGGATGACTGATTCATTAAGCAAGGCCTTCACTCCTCTCATAGATTCCACAGGATTCACCCAGTTGATGTCCAAACCACCTGTTCCACCACGCCCGGAGTGGCCAATAGCCATCTTCACTCACATACATTGGATCTCGTTCTCACACAGGGAATTGCGATGACCGGTCCAACCGTAATCAAATCGAACCAAATCAAAATGTATTTGTATTGCCATTTTTACACGCAAGCATGTCACAGGGGGGCTTCACATACGCCCATAGAACTGCCCCTCAACCAACCTAAACCCTCAAGGAAGACAAGGAAAAACTCCCAGAAAAACTCACAGCAGGAGAAAAAATTGAAGAAACCTTGGGAGGAGGAATTCAGTGAGGGATCCCCTCCTCCTGAGAGGGTTAGTGAAAGAAAGGAGCAGAACACAGGCTTAACGCAGCTATACAGCAGGGAAGTGTCAAAGGGTTTTGAAACACCAAAATCCATTGTTCAACTTGGTAGGTGTAGGAAGAGACCAGGAAACTCGCTGTTGCCTTAAAAATAAGTTATATTTATATGAATAAGGGTGAGAAGGCCCCGTCCCCCGTCGTCACCAACTAGTAACGGAAACTATAACAATAACATTATACAGTAACAGGTTTACTTTATTTGTCAAATCTAGATGGGGCAACGTGAACATATAGAAGCTTTAATTGCAATTTAAAAGTTACATGTGCTTGACCCCAACCAATCGGGCTTCAAGACTGGCCACTCCACAGAGACTGCCCTCCTTTCAGTCACCACTGCCCTCCTGTCTGCCAGAGCGGCTTCCAGGTCATCCGTCATCATTCTGGTGGACCTTTCTGCCGCGTTTGATAGAGTTAACCACCAGATCCTGCTCTCCAGACTTTCTGAGATGGGCATCACTGGCACTGCACTCCAGTGGATCTCATCCTACCTGTCAGGAAGATCCTACCAGGTCTCCTGGGGAGGCAAACTGTCAGGCCCTCGCCAGCTCTCCACTGGTGTCCCACAGGGCTCCGTCCTTGGACCCCTCCTCTTCTCTCTGTACACTACCTCACTTGGACCAATCATCACCTCCCATGGCTTCTCCTACCACTGCTACGCTGACGACACGCAGCTGTACCTATCGTTCCCCCCGACTGATCCGGGGATCTCAGCTAGGATTGAGGCCTGCCTCACAGACATCTCCGCCTGGATGACCAAGCACCACCTCCAGCTGAACCTTATGCTGGGGACACACTACGGGATAATGGGGCCGATTTCGCCCCTTCCGACAATCCCTGGAAATGTCCCGATTATCTTGATGGTTCTACAGATTATTTTATCAGATGTTCCCTTGTTGTGAGGTGTGTCAAGAGTGACCGAATCTGATTGGAAGGAAGTCGGATGCGCCCTGATCGTGAATCCTAAATATTCAACATGTTGAATATTTGCGATCAGAAATGTTGATGTGCGGGGGGAACCCCGAGGACTAACCCCGAGTTTATCACGTGAAACGAAACAATATCAATCAGAAAGCAAGCTGAGAGGAGACAGAAGCATAACAAACTGAGTTATAGCGCAACACAAAGTTAAATGTAATTGATTTGTGGCAACAGCAAACCCTTTTCTTTTTTCCTTGAATTTACTGTGAAAATAATTCCACACTATCATCGCAATTTCTTCCTGCATATAGTCCGCCATGCTTATTCTTAAATCTAGACAGATTTCGCGAGATTTCTTGTGTTAACAGTCGGGACACTGGTTGGAAATCTGTTTGTGTGTGGTGTGCTGTCTTTGTCAAATCATGACACGCCACACACTGTAGGAGCAAAACTGCTAATTTTAGGATTTTTTGTCCTCATGTTTGTGGTCTCTCACAGTTTGAAAATCTTATATGGTTAAAAAAATAGTTTAGTGTGTCCCCAGCATTACCAAAACAGAACTTCTCATCATCCCGGCTAAACCCTCCATCTCCCACGATCTGTCAATCACCCTGGGATCTGCAATGGTGACCCCCTCATCCTCTGCCAGGAACCTTGGGGTTACCATGGATGACGAGCTCTCCCTCACGGCCCACATTGCTGCAGTCTCCCGGTCGTGTAGATTCACCCTCTACAACATCCGGAAGATCAGGAGATACCTGTCTGAGCACTCCACCCAGCTGCTAGTCCAAGCACTGGTCCTCTCCAAGTTGGACTACTGCAACTCGCTGCTCACCGGTCTCCCAGCATGTGCAACCCACCCTCTTCAGAGGATTCAGAATGCAGCGGACCGCCTGGTTTACAATCTACCCAGACACTCCCATGTTACCCCGCCCCTCATCTGTATCTTGTATCTTGGCCAGGTCGCAGTTGTAAATGAGAACTTAAAATAATAATAATAATAATCTCTCTCCACTGGCCGTCTACCCATCAACGCCCGTATCAGATTCAAGACCCTGGTTCTGACCTTCCGAGCAGTGAACGGGACTACACCTGACTACATCAAGTCTCTCCTGCAGCCTTACACCCCCACCCGTCACCTACGGTCTTCAGACAACCGCCTGGTGGTCCCACCGCTCAAGACTGCCCGGTCCCAACACAAGCTCTTCTCCTGCCTGGCCCCCCAATAGTGGAATCAACTCCCCACCTCCATCAGAGACTGACTGTCTCTCCACCTTCAAGAAAAGGCTCAAGACGCACTTGTTCCGGGAGTACAACTTAAGAATGGTTTGCTTGACCCGATGTTAGTTTCCTCAAGGATCACAATGACTCTTGCTTTGAGACTTGTTGCCCTTGTGGTTAGTGGTAACTGATTTATATTTTTGTACTCTCTGTGATACATTTGTTTTTATTGTTGCTTGTTTTGCTACAGGTACACTTGCACTTATAGCGGTTCTTGTTGTTTAATTGTAACTTGTTTAACTACATGCTCTTGTGGTTCTTCCCTTTGGCACTTATTTTGGTTATTCACAATTTGTGCTTCATGTTTTGGCTACTCGCAATGTTTTGGGGCTATCTTGTTGTGATTATCAGTGACCTATGTACTTTGTAAGTCTCTCTTGGAAGTCGCTTTGGATAAAAGCGTCTGCTAAATGAATGAATGTAAATGTAAACTAACGATGTGTTGTAATGTTTGGGTACATGTGCTACTCACTATTGAGATGGAAGTGTTTATAACTGCTGTTGTTTAAGTGATCAGTTCAAAGTTGTCTCTCTGCTACTTTGAACTCCTGCTGGTGGTTATAATGACCTGAACAGCTGAATAAAGACGTGAAGCTGAAAGACATCTCTCATTATTTAGACTGTAGAAGAAGGATGTGTGCTTCTAACACATCTATAGTCTTTAGTCTCTCTCTGTATCCATCTCTTTCTCTCCATATCTCTTCCTCTCTTTATCCCTCTATCTCTTCATCTCTCTATTTCCATCTCATCCTTCATCTCTCAATGCAATGTTGCACTTTCCCCACTTAATGGCAGTGCAATCACAGGTTAACTCGACTGGATTGATTTCTCTCTGGAAACCCCATTTCTGAAAATTGAATTGAATGAAAATATGCATGCATATTTTTTTGATTGTCTCGAAAAAGTATCGCTTTTTCGAAGTGTTCGATACATCTTCTCCATAGGGACATCTGCTGGTCAGTTTATGATATGGCGACTGTATCGAGCCATGGAAGGACTCAAGTGACGTCAAGTCCTCGAGACGTCAGTCTCATAATCGTCATTGACAACTTGATAAATTAAGGTTATATGACAAATGTTTCGATTTGCAAGTGTCAAAAATATGTTATCATATATCTTGTTCTATTATAAACAACGTAACGTCTTTGCTACTTTACGTTTATGATATTTATTTTTAGGTTCTTACAACATTAATTACACATATTCTTCAACTGAGTATGGCCTCGTGATAAGAGCGCAACCCCTCACTCGAATGTAGTGAGATCGCATCCCCTCATCCCGTTTTAGTAGAAGTATATGCTAAAAGAATATCTTACTAGATGATAATGTAAGCTAGCGGGCTGGTAAAACTAGAGAAAGATGTAGGCTATGTGCTAATGTACACCTACTATCTCATATTTGTATCTATCTCTGTCTATCTAGCTCTGGCAATCTATCTGTATCTCTGATTCTGTCATTGAATGTAGTGTCCTTAAATAGGCCTATGTCTGCTCTTTAAAACCTACGAATATTAGTGATGTCCGATGTCTTGTAAGCGTTTGAAAAAAACGCCGTTTGTCTCAGCTGCTCGTGTGACGTCCGTCACTTCCATAGAAGTCGGCGTTTTTTACGCGTGGTTGAGACGGCTTTGCATGCCAAGTCGGCGTTAATTACGCGTGGTTAACACACGGGGGCGTCTTAATACTTGCCCACTAGGCCTTCCATACCTTTAACTCCTCCCCGACTGCAAGCGGCTACTCTCGACGGTCGTTTCATCACCTATTGACTTAAAACGTTTTTTTTTTTTATCCACGGTTACTTGAGCTTAAAATCAATGTAGTTTGTCATACGTAAAGTGAAGTTTCCCTACGTTTTAACATTTGAGACGTAATGTATTTAAAGATCAAAGCTATGTTGCTGTCCACTTATGAAGGTAAGTGCTAGCTTTTGACGTTGTATCCACGATTTGCGACTTTGTGCTTGGGTTTAAACTGATTTCGGTACTAGCTAGCTCGATTGTGTTGTTAGCTAGATTAAGTGTTTGTCTTTATTAATGGGGATATTTTAGTACGTTGTGGAAAGCGTATGTAATATGATATAATGTTATGTAGATGCAGTCTTGTGAGTCTCAAGCTACTTACTCCAGTTTTGTGAACTATGATCGCCCTCGTGGGCAGCATAAAGATAGTTGTGTTCTGTATTGTTGCAGTGCAGCCATTATAAAATGAGCGCTCATAAACGTTCCGTCATTTCTTTTCTATGTTGTAACTATCTGTTTTTAAATTGAAAATGAGACACATGCAATATAGTATAATAATATTATTGGATTTAAAACTTTGTAATTCCAATCCAGTCATTTTATTGTTAAATTACATGCAATGTTTATTATAGGGTATTGTTATTTTGAAGAAAACCAAATTACTATGAGGAGTTGTATGCCAGAGATTACGTATTTATCACAGTGTTGTGTTTCTCCAGTAAAAGAGAAATCAGAGAAACATACCTCTCACCAAATGATCAACATTACATATGCAAAGTTGACAATATGACAGACAAAAGAGTTCCTTCATGTGGATGGTGAGTCCTAATTGGAACTGTTTCTTCCAGATCCCCTACAGGCCAATCATACTTGATCATGGGCAGAGACTAGACAGAGAAGACAACTTAAGGCTCCAGAGAGACTACAGAGACTCAACCAGAGAGACTACAGAAACTTGAGCAGAGAGACTCAACCAAAAACAGCAGTAACCAGACAGAGGATCAACTAGAGAGAAAAAATCATCAGGAGACTAGATACAGGATCCTGAGAGAGCTGAATTATGAAGACACCTCACTGTGATATATGTGGGAAGAGCTTTTCCATATCCAATAACCTTAAAAAGCACATGAAGATCCACGCTGGAGAGAAGCCCTACAGCTGTGACCTCTGTGGTAAAACCTTCAGCCAGGCTAACGATTTCACAATTCACCACAGAATCCACACTGGAGAGAAGCCCTACAGCTGTGACCTCTGTGATAAAACCTTTAGCCGTGCTAACAGTTTCACAGTACACCGCAGAGTCCACACTGGAGAGAAGCCCTACAGCTGTGACCTCTGTGATAAAACCTTTAGCCAAGCTGCAAATGTCAAAGTTCACCGTAGGATCCACACTGGAGAGAAGCCCTACAACTGTGACCTCTGTCATAAAACCTTTAGCAGTGGTAACAATCTAACAGTTCACCGCAGAGTCCACACTGGAGAGAAGCCCTACAGCTGTGACCTCTGTGGTAAAACCTTTAGCCAGGCTAACGATTTCACAATTCACCACAGAATCCACACTGGAGAGAAGCCCTACAGCTGTGACCTCTGTAATAAAACCTTTAGCAGTGCTAACAGTCTCACAGTTCACCGCAGAGTCCACACTGGAAAGAAGCCCTACAGCTGTGACCTCTGTGATAAAACCTTTAGCCAAGCTAACAGTTTCACAGTACACCGCAGAACCCACACTGGAGAGAAGCCCTACAACTGTGACTTCTGTCATAAAACCTTTAGCAGTGGTAACAATCTAACAGTTCACCGCAGAATCCACACTGGAGAGAAGCACTACTGTGACCTCTGTGGTAAAACCTTTAGCGGTGGTAGCGGTTTCACAGTTCACAGCAGGATCCACACTGGAGAGAAGCCCTACAGCTGTGACCTCTGTGACTATTCAGCTAAAACAAGAAGCCATCTGAAGAGTCACCTGCGTGTCCACAATAGAAAAACCCCAAAGCAGTGATGTCTGGGGCCAAACTGTCCCAGTAGTAGTACTGTATAGCCTTGTTTGTTGCATATTTATGTGAAACTTGCTAAATAAACATTAGCTAGCTACACTATGTACCCTCTAAGCTAAATATCTATTACTTGTTTGGCCAATTTGATGGTGGAAAAAAGAAAAACCCTTTTAGTTATGGAGAAGAATATAGCTAGATAGCGCTAGTTCTTTGGAGGGGGGTCTGGTTTTTCCACTTATCACCAGAAGGGTCATAACTTTTAAACAAAAGTGTTTTTTTATTGCCCACATAATTATGTATATTTCATATGCTCTAAGTGTTCCTTTGTTTTGTAATAAGTGGTTGAAACAGTAGTACGAACGGAGAATATTATTGTAAAAAAAATGCTATTTGAAATCTTCCTGATAAAGGATGATTTTCCTTAAATCATCACGCATACATTCATGTAATTTGAAAGCCCTTCTCTTCAATATGATATAAACAGGGCAAGTGTATGATGTAATACGAAAATGAATGAAAATAAGAATGCATGCCTATCATTAGGGTTGGTACCGAAACCCATCCACTATGGAACCGGTTCCTACGCAACCGGTCCGGTAGGATTTGGACCTGATTAGAATGCAAAGTTTGGTTCCTCTTTCGGTTCTATTTAATGTGTCGTCCAAAATATTTTCCCTCTGTCGCTCCAAAACTGACATAAAAATATCACACTTTCTCTGTAGTCTACCATTAGATAGCTACCGTAAATGTAGACTACTTTCAAAATGCCATATTTTCCCTCTGGCCCTCAGTCGTTCCAGGTCTTTTCTGTGTGGAGTTGACATGTTCTCCCCACGCCTGCATGGCTTTCCTCCGGGAACTCCGGTTTCTCCCACCATCGTAAAGACATTGTATCGTATGAATGTGGGTGAATGAATGTTAGTTGTGGTCGGAGGGCGCTGATTGGTAGCCACGCTTCTGTCAGTCTGTCCCAGGGCAGCTGTGGCTACAGTTGAAGCTTACCACAGGTATGACTTACAAACACAGTATCAACTGATGGAGCAGTTAGCGCTCGTCACCAGTCTTTCAGGGGAATGCATGAACAGTTAACATGCCCTATCTGAGACTCCAACATGTGTGAAGCTGCAGACAAGCAGGCGGGTCGTCCTCCAAGCACAACGATTGGCAAAATGCTGATTCGATGATCCAAAAAAGGTCACGGCATCAAGTGTAACCGGTGTAGTCTGCGTTGATTTATATATTTTTTTAACACCCCCAATGCCCCCTCCAACAATCCCCCATTTCTCCCCTCCTTCTTCCACTCTCTCTGCCCTCACCTCATCCTTCATTCTGCCCTTTCTCCCCTGCACGCTTCTGCTTCTCCCTCCCTACTGCTCTCCTCTTCCTTGTCTTCCTTTGATAAAAGAATATGACAAACACCCGCCTTGCATACAAACACCTGTGTGTGGGCAAAGATGTGTGAGCAGGTGAGACCACTTGGGATCAATAAGAATGGTGCAAAATGTTGATTGCGAAACAGTCGTTGGGAAATGGTCAACATTCTCAACACGAACTTGACCTAACTATATGTCTAAAAACTTTAGAAAAGCTAGTGTTTTATCTCATTTTTATACTGAAGTACTGAAGTAAAGTGGCAGTGTACTATTAATGTGACACACAATAATTGGCCTTTGTGTGGCTACAGTCATCATATGGAGATGTCACAACCCTAAACACAAAAAGCTTAGCAATTACAAGGGAGGGATAAACTAAATGCAAATGTTTTTAATTGTATGTATTAATACAAAGAGTATTATTAGCATCATTATGCATTTCAGTGTGGGAAATGGCTACGGTGGTTGTTGAAGTGACAGATCCTCTCTGTCTCCGAAGTCAGGTCAAGAAGCAAGCGGCTGCCTCTACTGGTGAGTCTCGCAGCTACAACAGAACGCCTTGGAAAGAGCTGCAGAGATCCTGCGGAAGAATCCTTTAATGGACTTCTTCTTCTTCTTCTGTTTCTCTATGCTGGAGGACTCAGCAGGATCTGGGCCTGGACAGGGAACACCATCACACAACAGGAGATGATGTCACACAACCAGCACTGTCCATTTACTTGAAAAGAGTATGAGTGTGTGTGTCTCTCTCTCTCTGTGTGTGTGTGTGAGAAATGGTGGGAGAGCCAACTAAAGTGGGAAAGCCTAAATGAACAAAAATGATCTGACAATATATCATGAAAATATATCATGATCTCACTTCCACAGTTGAGGGGAGTAACTGAGTTGGTCTTCTTCTGTCCTTTGGCAGCAGAACTCTGTGTGACCTTGGTGACAGCATTGGTCTTCTTTCTCATCTGGGATGGAAGTGAGACCAAAGACAAACATAATTCCTTAAAATGATTAAGTGTTTTACATTTTGTTGACAGGAAATAAATGAGCAAAGTCTAGTTCAGGCATGGCACTCTGGCAGCGCGCGTCATCCGCTCATTACCTACACCTGTGTTAGCCTGCTCAAGCCCATTGAGCTACGTCCGATTAAGCGGCATTCAAAGGCTGCGCAGATACACACACACACTCACCCCTGGTTGCTGTATGATCTGTGCTGCTGCCAACCTCCACCCTCCCCTTCTCCCCCTTGTTGTCTGTATGTTCTATCCATCAGGGGGATTATATCTCTATTTGCTCCCTGCCTCATATTCTATGTATGTATGTTGCTCGTTAATGCTGCTCGCTAAGGTAGGGACTGGGTCTCCTAGATACATACACTGCCAAAGTCAAACCTATTTCCATGTCTATGGTTATCAATACATGCTCAAATCTGAAATGTCAGTGTCTTGACTGAACGACATTAACTGTAACTATCTATCTAATGTGGTGGCATGGGTGTAGCTATGTGGTAGAGCATTTGGCTGTGGATCAAGATGTCAGAGGTTCAAATCCTCCGTGTGTGTGGCTTTGAATAAAGAAATCTGCTAAATAACTACATCTACTCTTTACTACTCATACATAATGTATTCTACAAATGCATACTTTGAACCCTTTCTTGTCCTAGATTGCGTTCAGGTCAGGTCTACCCAGTGCCAGTGTGTGTGGAGTTGTTTTCAGCTTACCAAGGTGAACCATCTTTGGAGGCCGGAGGGTTTGGTCTTTCTTAGATGGTCCAGATTGTCCCCATCTGGGCAGGGGTCCAGAGCCATGGAGCTCCTGGAGATGGAGGAGCTGTTGGAGGTTTGGGAGTGCAAAGAGGAGGATAAATCTGAGGTGGAGGAAGAGGAGGAGTGACAAAACCAGGAGGTGGAGGAGGATAAATCAGAGGTGGAGGAAGAGGAGGAGTGGCAGAACCGGGAGGTGGAGGCGGATGAGGAGCTATCGTCAGAAAGCTCAGATCCGTCATCTATCCTCCCATTTCTTCTGAAGCAGGAGCTTCCATTGGCCTTTTCCAAGCCAGCAGAGTCCTGAGCATTCTCCTTCTCCTCACAAGCTGTTTGAAAACGGACGGTAACATCCCACACAGCAGGAGGCAACCAGGAAAGCTCCTGGACCTGCTTAGAGAAACCAGAAGCTCCATCATCCTTCCCATCTTCCTCGATATTCATTTCCCTGGCAACGTTGATGGCCTTGGTCAGGCAATCTGACATTTCTTCGTTGTTGGGGACAATGATATCAGCATTCTCCGACTGGCAAACTTCCTGGTTGGTGAAACCTAAACTCAACCCTGGGTTGGGACTTCCTGTTGTCCCTTCCTCGTCAGTGGCTTCAGAAGAGGAGCTCCTAAGGAGATCCGCCAGCCTGGCCATGGCCTCAGCATCAAGGCCTAGCACAACAAAACACACTCACACTGTTAAGTATCCTATTATTATTATAGCTATTTCCTATACTTTCCTTTAAACAGTGATTGACTTTGATCACTAACATTAATATTAGAGTTATTAACTATACCTACACTGTCATTCAGCAGTACTGTATCACTTACAACTCCAGTTACACAGTGTTACTAGTTGCCTGAACTCCTGAATTCCCTTCGGGGTCAATATAGTGATTGAGTAAAAAATGTCTCTACCTTTGTTGACCATGGCCATGGCTTTTCCTGGGTCATTGCAGGTACAGTGAAGGACATCTCCCACCTTTAAGGTTAACACCTCAGATATGGCCTCTAGTGCCCCCCTCTGGTCCTGGCTGGCAGAGGAAGATGGCCGCGGTGTGCTCTGTGAGATGTTTCTACCAACAATCCCTTGGCTGGGGCCCGGCGGAAACTTGATGGACCAGTCCAGAGACGAGTCGCTGCTGTCACCGTCATCTAAGGATGCATTGCTGTCGGAGTCAGCCCTGTCCTCCTTCCACATCCATTTAAGGTGATCTTTCATCGGGACACGTTCGTCCGGAAGAAAGATGACCAGGCCAAGGAAGTTCTCCATCAGTTGTTTGAATGCCAAGTGGAGGAAGTTGTACATCAGAGGCCTGAAGAGCTCCCAATCCAAGCACTGCTTTGCCTCCCAGTTCTGGACGTTGGGCTGGGAGTGACAGCGGCATGCCGAGGGAAAACGTCCCATCTGTGTCTCCGGGAGCAGATTATATATGTGAATAATCAGCTCATCGGAGAAGCAGTCGATCCTCGCCTGCAACACCCTCGTACCCGTGCTTTGGGACACCAGCAGGCGGTCCAGGTCGTACTCTGCCTGGTCGAAGGACGAGACAGAGGAGCCATCGTCACTTTCGCAGTCTTCGTCATCAGTGACTGATCTGGAGGCCGAGTGTGCCATCTGCACAACCGTGTCCAGCATTTTCTGAGCAGTGAGGTTAAGGTCGTGGCAACTAGCAACACTGTTTGCCTCACTCCTGGGACTAGGGCTCCTAGTGGCTGACTTAGAGGAGAAAGGAGTGGTCTCCTTCTGCTGGTTCTCTTCCTCCTGCTCCTTGCTGGCAGAGCTGCACTCCTCCTGCTGGGTGTAGAGAGGGAGGCTTTCCTGACACGAGAGTGTGCAAGCCTCCTTCTCCTCCCTTCCCTGGACCATGTTTCCCAGCAGCTCTCCCTGGCTACTGCTGCTGCTCCTCCTGCTTCTCAGAACACCCTGGGGGATGTCAGGTTGGTCTGAGCCCTGAGAAGAGGCCCGGACCTGGGACTGACGAGAGGATGAACTCTCCCTCCAGAGGTCTGGAGAAGCCACAGGGATGAAACATACCTTCTCACTCAACACCCCAGAGCGGACTGGAGACAGCAGATCTGCCAAAGAAGATCTGCTGCTCATGGAGACACAGCTGCTGTGGGAGGAAGCGGCACACAGCAGGTCTTGGTTGAGGTGATGGACCTGGTAAAGGGCCATGGCGGGCAGCACTCCCTCATTGACCACATGGAGAACCCACTCCATCATCTCCTCTAAATGCTTCTCCAGCTCAGCTATGTTCTTGTTCTGAGAGAGAGAGAGAGAGAGAGAGAGAGAGAGAGAGAGAGAGAGAGAGAGAGAAAAACAGGGCGCAGAGAGAAAGAGAGAAAGGCAGCGTAAAAAAAGGGGGAGGACGTTAAATCGCAGTACAGATACACATAGTTATTGTCAAGCTGAGTAAAAAAATATTGTGTTAGAAAATAAACATCTTATCTACCTTTCTCAACAGGACCGTTTTGATGAGTCTCCATTGACTGTAAGAAGAAAAAGAACACATTTGTCACACTCTCTCTACAGTACAATGACAACTAACGACACATTGTAACATTGTGTTCATCAGGGCAGTAACCTAAAGAGGACGTTAACAGGGACACTTACGAATGGGACATAATAGCTTCAAACAGAGACTGGGGCGTGGTCTCCCGGGTCACTGGGTCATCCAGGGTGGGAGGTGAAGACGGTGGAGACTGAGCCTGAGGTCGGCGTGTAGTCAGAGGTGGAGACGGAGGTGATGTGGGTGGAGATGAAGGTGGAGGTAGAGAGAAGTTTGTTCTCTCCCCATCATCTGGTGTGGACCTGCACTTTAGGGTCTTGGGTTCCTCTTGGCTGAGTGGCACAGAGGCTGATGGTCTTATTGGTGGAAGAACACCTACATGTAGAGGAGAGTCACAGTGTGATTGGTGGATCCCTCTCTTGATAAAAAGGGATCATTCAATCATGAATGTTGTACTTTTGATACATGAATAAACCAATACTCACAGTAGCTGGTCTGGGACATGGGAGGCATCTTCACACATGCACCACCAATCACCTGCAGGCAAGGCAAATGCTTAGCAAGGCATCATAACAGAGAAGTTATCAGAGTTGGAGACGAGGTTGATTGGGTTGAGGGGAGTAGTTGGTGTCTGTAGTACCCAGTGAGGGGATGAGGGCCTTTTACTCACCATCCTGCCTGGTCCTGCCAGTTTCCGGGCCAGGTGTGAACCTTGTTCAGCAGCTGGCGTACGGCCTCCAGTGCCCACATCAATCCTCCAGGACTCTGCCTGGGGCCCCTTGTTAGCCCCTCCAGCTTTGTCCGATCCTGCAGCCTTCCTGCCAGCCTTGGTTTTGCGGCCGGCCTTAGTGCATTGAGGAGGCAACAACATTATTAATGGCAAAGGTGGATGTTACATCACCATACTGACATGCTTGTATTGTATGCGTCCTCAACTTCCTCTCCCAACCTACTGGTCCATAGAGTGACACTGCTCACGATCAGAAGAAGCTCTGATAAGTCCCACAGGCATAGATTAAACTCTTAAATTGGTCATTCTGTGCCACATGGGTGAGGCATGTTTTTCCAAAGCACTAACACTTTTATCAGAATTATATAATATTGTATTGATGTTAATGTTACACTATCTGGTCAAAATCAGATGCCATTCCCTGGCTGTAACCACTGGAATACTGTTCAACTACACTACACTTCTGATTCTGGATGATCTGCTGCACTTACTTTATGCAAATACTATTAGCGTCATTTTGGATCAAATGAGTGTGCTCATTGAATATATTATCAAATGTGTAGAGTTTCTACAGGCAGCTGTTCTTACCTGGAGGAGGTCCTGCTGTTCTTGAGACTTCCTGTCATGGGGCTGCAGGGGAGGAAACTTCAGTCCAGGCTCTGACCAACAGGGTGGCAGGGGCAACTGGGAGGCAGTTGTGTCACGGAGACACGCAGGCTGGACACACACACACACACACCATGTAAACACACGTGCACACAAACAAGGTGCGGTAGGTGGAGTTGAGGTTACAATTAGCAGTGAAACACGACAAGAGAGAGAGAGAGGTGCCTCGAACAGAACTTTTGTTATCTTTTGATGAGGAAATATAACTTGGAATTATGAAATATGACTAGGTCAGGTCAGTGTCAAACACAACTTTTAGACTCACAATAAATAAAGAAATTATTCTCAGTAATCTAGAGAACCAAATATTTTCGTGTTTGAATCGTTGTAGCTACTTCAAGATGACCAGCCTTACCTTCTGTTTACTCCTCAATGCTAGTCTTTTATGTTTTGAGATGTCATCCATGTTTTTGCACTTGGTAAGGATGACAAATTAAGAAATCACTTCTATAAAATGAAAAGTTTCTTTGCCTACGAAGCATTTTCTTTCATCACTGACATATTTTACTTCTTAGGATGAATTATTATCATTTGCTAAAGTGCGTCACAATCTCTGTATGCGTCATAATGTCCAGACTGCGCGGTGTCTCTCCCAAAGCGATGCGACAGAAATGTGCGATTGCAAGTTTAAACTAGAGAGCATACAATTTCTGGGGAAATTGTGAGGGTGTGCTTGTGGCTGCCCCAGCTTTCCATACACTCCTGGTGTTTACATATTTCAAAAAGCATTTAAGTGTATGACTACAGTTCTGACCATTGTGTTCCCTTGATAATAAGTTTGTAAAAATGACATGCATCACTCAGATGGAGGAGAGGTGATACTGGTTGGTTGGAAGAGAAGGAGGCCAAATGTAGCTCATGAAGATGCAGCGCTAGATAACTTATTAAATTGTAATCAGATATAAACAACTTGTTGGTTGCCCTATTATGTCCTATTATCCTCCTATCATCGCCCTATTATGTAATTTGAACGCCCTGAACGGCATCATTTGAGTAATGAGGGCAAGCGTAGGCTTATTGATTACTTAAAAAACGTTAAGTTTCATTATGCATCATAGAGGAGCCTAGTTAGAGAAGGATTTAGCAGTTTAATATTAGAAGCCTATTTTATTAATAATTTTCAGAGTAACCTCAAACCTTTCTTTTGTTTCTTTGACCTTACATTTTCTTTGAGGGCTTAGTGGTCTCGGTTTAACATCATTATTTATAGCGACGTAATTACCGGACACTGTTAGCTCGCAATGTAGACAAAGAATGCCCCTGCAACAAAGTTGTAACTTGGTAACAAGTAGCCAGCTAGAAACCAAGCAGAAGTTTGTAGCCATATAAAGGCCTATAAATATAGGCTACTTGATTTGGCTGCAAGATTCGCTGATTTTGAGTGTCCAAGATATGATGGATTCTGATCTGGATCAACAGTCTAGCCATGTAGCTAAGGCTTGTCCGGGAAGAGTACATTTTTTTTTAACGGCAAGTCTGGAAGATCAATTTAGGCTATGCTACTTGCCCCGATGCACTGGACAAGTTATTAAAACTCAAACAAAATAAAATGCAATGTTAGGCCTACTTCACGTTATGTGCCACTCGTTACGTCTATCGATTTTATTTGAGCGAATTCTGCATCAGTAAAACCACCAACCCAAGATCTCTACAGACCAGCTAATTTCCTGCTCAACACTTCAACGGGGGCTTATTACTTGAAAGATGAATTAGGCTATTTACGGTCGTCTCAGTTACACCATGAGGGGTGGGAAATACTGTGATTTGCTTAAGAAGGCAAATGGCTAGTAAAACATAACATTTCATAATAATTTCAATAAATCAAGCAGCGCAGCAAGACCCAGTAAAATGTATATCCTACAGCTAAGCAAGGCTGAAGCAGGCTGACATTAATTATTTTCATGAACAGACAAAGTTTTGACATTGACAAAGTTTAGGCTGTGGCAATGAAGTTCAGGTTAGTAGTCAGATACTTTCACCTATTGAAAAACTTTTGAGTAAGGGGAAAGCCAAACATGTTCCGTCGCCGTTTGACTTTCTAAACATCTCTAAAGAGATGTTTTTGTTAGCTACTCATTAGTGTCTGGGGTAGGCTACAGCGTTGCAGTGAGCCGCCACACTGATTTGAAACCACAGGTAATGGTCATTTCACCAACAAATCGTTTATTAATGTCAAAATAAATCCTACAACAAAAACGTATTTGTGAGGAATATTTATTTTAACGATTGAAAACAGATGCATCATGACCACTGTAGTATGTGTTGCCCAAGCAACAGAGGCTAATGTCATGATGCTAATGCTTCAGTGAAATAGTAGACTACCGTTTCCGAAAGTATATGTGGGCCTACTTACTTAATAATATCAGCTAATATTGTACATTACATTTCACAATTATGTTTCACACCACAAAGTAAAATGATTAAATATCACCCTGGCCTCTTTGCTTGTGGCGTTTCTGCAGCTGCCTTGCAGATTAGTATCCCCCAAGTTAACAGATGGGAAACTAATGTTCTGCTAGAGATAGTCACGCGAGTTTTCGTGACGTTGGTGACGTTAGTGGCGTCAGTGACTGTGGCTAGCAAGTTAGCCACCGTTAGCTTCACTTTTTGCCACAAAAACGTAATTTCTACTTAAACCGTGCAATGGAACATAAATCCCAATACAACCAACGCAATCGCTACCGAGACGAACCGTTTGACATCGCCGTTGTCTATGTAGTCCAAATATTGAGGCATCCTTAGGGGGGCGAAAAGAAACAATAAATAATAAATAATATATATGTGAGATAACAATGGTTTGTGCTCGCCGAAGGCAAGCACACCCCAATAAACTGAAGTTTTTCAACTAAATTGGTAGGGAAATTGTTGTTGTGTAACAGTGTGAGTTGTACAGCGATTCTACGTCCTTTACCCAGGGCTATCCAACTACCATACTGTAAGTCGCTCTGGATAAGAGCGTCTGCTAAATGCTAAATGACTAAATGTAAATGCTACTTTCACGTTAACCACACAGTGAGGAATCAGCTTTGCTGTTAAAATATAAAGAGTGAAGCTTTATTGACACGTGCACGCTACATGCACGGGTTGCATGTCAATCTCATCAGCGGATCTCATTGGTTATCACATTATAATTGAGAGCCCATTACTGTTACTCGATTTGGCATGACCACCAGACCCTAGAATGTTCAGCACCTCTGCTGCGAATGGTGGAGGACAACCAAAAGTCCCTCCCACACAGCCCTGGATCAATCATTGTCCACTGCAGGAAAGTTCCGGTTTAGGTTGTATGTGTGTGTGTGTGTGTGTGTGTTTGTGTGTGTGTGCATGCGTGTATGTTAACCAGTTGTGGTCTCCTGCCCCTCTCCAGTGCCAGGCATTGGTAGAACAGGTTGCTTCATCACCAGCTGTATCAGTTGTCAACAACTTAGACACTAGGTGGACATGCTAAGATTTGTATGCTGTCTAAATCTGGACAGGTGCTCGAGCACCCTGCACCCCTTCCAAACCCCACCACCCCCACCCCTACCAATTGTTCTCCCTTCGTTAGCAAATGCTTCCCGTCCCTCTGTCTCCATTTTACTGTCTCTCTTATCCCATCCTCTCTGTCCCCCCTCTTCCTCACATTTCACTTCCTATTTGACACCCCTCCTCTCCCTAGGGGTGGTACGAGTTTTTCCTTGTCTTCTTTGAGGGATTAGGTTGGTTGAGGGGCAGTTCTATGGGCGTATGTGAAGCCCTCTGTGACATGCTTGCGTGTATAAAGGGCTATACAAATACATTTGATTTGATCTGGGGCACTACTCGGTGTGGGCACAGTGTTCAGCTATTCTACTTCCTAAGTCCCAGTTCTCATAAGGTTATCTGTTATCAATGTTATTTTCTGAAGCATACATGAGGACATTGAGACAAATGTATATGTATCTTCATGGATATGTTAATTCAATTGTAATATGTGACTTTATTTAAAACGTTTCTTCACCTTCAGTTTTATACAGAAGTAAAGTGTCTGTGTACTTTAATTGTGCCACACAATAATTAGCCTCTGCGTGGCTGCAGTCCTGATATGGAGATGTCACAAGCCTTAACACAAACAGCTTTGCAATTACAAGGGAAATATTTATTATTACTAAAATTATGAATAGCTCTGTTATGCATTTCAGAGTGGGAAATGGCTACGGTGGTTGTTGAAGTGACAGATCCTCTCTGTCTCCGAAGTCAGGTCAGGAAGCAAGCGGCTGCCTCTACTGGTGAGTCTCGCAGCTACAACAGAACGCCTTGGAAAGAGCTGCAGAGATCCTGCGGAAGAATCCTTTAATGGACTTCTTCTTCTTCTGTTTCTCTACGCTGGAGGACTCAGCAGTATCTGGGCCTGGACAGGGAACACCATCACACAACAGGAGATGATGTCACACAACCAGCACTGTCCATTTACTTGAAAAGAGTATGAGTGTGTGTGTGTCTCTCTCTCTCTGTGTGTGTGTGTGTGTGTGTGTGTGTGTGTGTGTGTGTGTGTGTGTGTGTGTGTGTGTGTGTGTGTGTGTGTGTGTGTGTGTGAAATGGTGGGAGAGCCAACTAAAGTGGGAAAGCCTAAATGAACAAAAATGATCTGACAATATATCATGAAAATATATCATGATCTCACTTCCACAGTTGAGGGGAGTAACTGAGTTGGTCTTCTTCTGTCCTTTGGCAGCAGAACTATGTGTGACCTTGGTGACAGCATTGGTCTTCTTTCTCATCTGGGATGGAAGTGAGACCAAAGACAAACATAATTCCTTAAAATGATTAAGTGTTTTACATTTTGTTGACAGGAAATAAATGAGCAAAGTCTAGTTCAGGCATGGCACTCTGGCAGCGCGCGTCATCCGCTCATTACCTACACCTGTGTTAGCCTGCTCAAGCCCATTGAGCTACGTCCGATTAAGCGGCATTCAAAGGCTGCGCAGATACACACACACACTCACCCCTGGTTGCTGTATGATCTGTGCTGCTGCCAACCTCCACCCTCCCCTTCTCCCCCTTGGTGTCTGTATGTTCTATCCATCAGGGGGATTATATCTCTATTTGCTCCCTGCCTCATATTCTATGTATGTATGTTGCTCGTTAATGCTGCTCGCTAAGGTAGGGACTGGGTCTCCTAGATACATACACTGCCAAAGTCAAACCTATTTCCATGTCTATGGTTATCAATACATGCTCAAATCTGATATGTCAGTGTCTTGACTGAACGACATTAACTGTAACTATCTATCTAATGTCGTGGCATGGTTGTAGCTATGTGGTAGAGCATTTGGCTGTGGATCAAGATGTCAGAGGTTCAAATCCTCCGTGTGTGTGGCTTTGAATAAAGAAATCTGCTAAATAACTACATCTACTCTTTACTACTCATACATAATGTATTCTACAAATGCATACTTTGAACCCTTTCTTGTCCTAGATTGCGTTCAGGTCAGGTCTACCCAGTGCCAGTGTGTGTGGAGTTGTTTTCAGCTTACCAAGGTGAACCATCTTTGGAGGCCGGAGGGTTTGGTCTTTCTTAGATGGTCCAGATTGTCCCCATCTGGGCAGGGGTCCAGAGCCATGGAGCTCCTGGAGATGGAGGAGCTGTTGGAGGTTTGGGAGTGCAAAGAGGAGGATAAATCTGAGGTGGAGGAAGAGGAGGAGTGACAAAACCAGGAGGTGGAGGAGGATAAATCAGAGGTGGAGGAAGAGGAGGAGTGGCAGAACCGGGAGGTGGAGGCGGATGAGGAGCTATCGTCAGAAAGCTCAGATCCGTCATCTATCCTCCCATTTCTTCTGAAGCAGGAGCTTCCATTGGCCTTTTCCAAGCCAGCAGAGTCCTGAGCATTCTCCTTCTCCTCACAAGCTGTTTGAAAACGGACGGTAACATCCCACACAGCAGGAGGCAACCAGGAAAGCTCCTGGACCTGCTTAGAGAAACCAGAAGCTCCATCATCCTTCCCATCTTCCTCGATATTCATTTCCCTGGCAACGTTGATGGCCTTGGTCAGGCAATCTGACATTTCTTCGTTGTTGGGGACAATGATATCAGCATTCTCCGACTGGCAAACTTCCTGGTTGGTGAAACCTAAACTCAACCCTGGGTTGGGACTTCCTGTTGTCCCTTCCTCGTCAGTGGCTTCAGAAGAGGAGCTCCTAAGGAGATCCGCCAGCCTGGCCATGGCCTCAGCATCAAGGCCTAGCACAACAAAACACACTCACACTGTTAAGTATCCTATTATTATTATAGCTATTTCCTATACTTTCCTTTAAACAGTGATTGACTTTGATCGCTAACATTAATATTAGAGTTATTAACTATACCTACACTGTCATTCAGCAGTACTGTATCACTTACAACTCCAGTTACACAGTGTTACTAGTTGCCTGAACTCCTGAATTCCCTTCGGGGTCAATATAGTGATTGAGTAAAAAATGTCTCTACCTTTGTTGACCATGGCCATGGCTTTTCCTGGGTCATTGCAGGTACAGTGAAGGACATCTCCCACCTTTAAGGTTAACACCTCAGATATGGCCTCTAGTGCCCCCCTCTGGTCCTGGCTGGCAGAGGAAGATGGCCGCGGTGTGCTCTGTGAGATGTTTCTACCAACAATCCCTTGGCTGGGGCCCGGCGGAAACTTGATGGACCAGTCCAGAGACGAGTCGCTGCTGTCACCGTCATCTAAGGATGCATTGCTGTCGGAGTCAGCCCTGTCCTCCTTCCACATCCATTTAAGGTGATCTTTCATCGGGACACGTTCGTCCGGAAGAAAGATGACCAGGCCAAGGAAGTTCTCCATCAGTTGTTTGAATGCCAAGTGGAGGAAGTTGTACATCAGAGGCCTGAAGAGCTCCCAATCCAAGCACTGCTTTGCCTCCCAGTTCTGGACGTTGGGCTGGGAGTGACAGCGGCATGCCGAGGGAAAACGTCCCATCTGTGTCTCCGGGAGCAGATTATATATGTGAATAATCAGCTCATCGGAGAAGCAGTCGATCCTCGCCTGCAACACCCTCGTACCCGTGCTTTGGGACACCAGCAGGCGGTCCAGGTCGTACTCTGCCTGGTCGAAGGACGAGACAGAGGAGCCATCGTCACTTTCGCAGTCTTCGTCATCAGTGACTGATCTGGAGGCCGAGTGTGCCATCTGCACAACCGTGTCCAGCATTTTCTGAGCAGTGAGGTTAAGGTCGTGGCAACTAGCAACACTGTTTGCCTCACTCCTGGGACTAGGGCTCCTAGTGGCTGACTTAGAGGAGAAAGGAGTGGTCTCCTTCTGCTGGTTCTCTTCCTCCTGCTCCTTGCTGGCAGAGCTGCACTCCTCCTGCTGGGTGTAGAGAGGGAGGCTTTCCTGACACGAGAGTGTGCAAGCCTCCTTCTCCTCCCTTCCCTGGACCATGTTTCCCAGCAGCTCTCCCTGGCTACTGCTGCTGCTCCTCCTGCTTCTCAGAACACCCTGGGGGATGTCAGGTTGGTCTGAGCCCTGAGAAGAGGCCCGGACCTGGGACTGACGAGAGGATGAACTCTCCCTCCAGAGGTCTGGAGAAGCCACAGGGATGAAACATACCTTCTCACTCAACACCCCAGAGCGGACTGGAGACAGCAGATCTGCCAAAGAAGATCTGCTGCTCATGGAGACACAGCTGCTGTGGGAGGAAGCGGCACACAGCAGGTCTTGGTTGAGGTGATGGACCTGGTAAAGGGCCATGGCGGGCAGCACTCCCTCATTGACCACATGGAGAACCCACTCCATCATCTCCTCTAAATGCTTCTCCAGCTCAGCTATGTTCTTGTTCTGAGAGAGAGAGAGAGAGAGAGAGAGAGAGAGAGAGAGAGAGAGAGAAAAACAGGGCGCAGAGAGAAAAGAGAGAAAGGCAGCGTAAAAAAAGGGGGAGGACGTTAAATCGCAGTACAGATACACATAGTTATTGTCAAGCTGAGTAAAAAAATATTGTGTTAGAAAATAAACATCTTATCTACCTTTCTCAACAGGACCGTTTTGATGAGTCTCCATTGACTGTAAGAAGAAAAAGAACACATTTGTCACACTCTCTCTACAGTACAATGACAACTAACGACACATTGTAACATTGTGTTCATCAGGGCAGTAGCCTAAAGAGGACGTTAACAGGGACACTTACGAATGGGACATAATAGCTTCAAACAGAGACTGGGGCGTGGTCTCCCGGGTCACTGGGTCATCCAGGGTGGGAGGTGAAGACGGTGGAGACTGAGCCTGAGGTCGGCGTGTAGTCAGAGGTGGAGACGGAGGTGATGTGGGTGGAGATGAAGGTGGAGGTAGAGAGAAGTTTGTTCTCTCCCCATCATCTGGTGTGGACCTGCACTTTAGGGTCTTGGGTTCCTCTTGGCTGAGTGGCACAGAGGCTGATGGTCTTATTGGTGGAAGAACACCTACATGTAGAGGAGAGTCACAGTGTGATTGGTGGATCCCTCTCTTGATAAAAAGGGATCATTCAATCATGAATGTTGTACTTTTGATACATGAATAAACCAATACTCACAGTAGCTGGTCTGGGACATGGGAGGCATCTTCACACATGCACCACCAATCACCTGCAGGCAAGGCAAATGCTTAGCAAGGCATCATAACAGAGAAGTTATCAGAGTTGGAGACGAGGTTGATTGGGTTGAGGGGAGTAGTTGGTGTCTGTAGTACCCAGTGAGGGGATGAGGGCCTTTTACTCACCATCCTGCCTGGTCCTGCCAGTTTCCGGGCCAGGTGTGAACCTTGTTCAGCAGCTGGCGTACGGCCTCCAGTGCCCACATCAATCCTCCAGGACTCTGCCTGGGGCCCCTTGTTAGCCCCTCCAGCTTTGTCCGATCCTGCAGCCTTCCTGCCAGCCTTGGTTTTGCGGCCGGCCTTAGTGCATTGAGGAGGCAACAACATTATTAATGGCAAAGGTGGATGTTACATCACCATACTGACATGCTTGTATTGTATGCGTCCTCAACTTCCTCTCCCAACCTACTGGTCCATAGAGTGACACTGCTCACGATCAGAAGAAGCTCTGATAAGTCCCACAGGCATAGATTAAACTCTTAAATTGGTCATTCTGTGCCACATGGGTGAGGCATGTTTTTCCAAAGCACTAACACTTTTATCAGAATTATATAATATTGTATTGATGTTAATGTTACACTATCTGGTCAAAATCAGATGCCATTCCCTGGCTGTAACCACTGGAATACTGTTCAACTACACTACACTTCTGATTCTGGATGATCTGCTGCACTTACTTTATGCAAATACTATTAGCGTCATTTTGGATCAAATGAGTGTGCTCATTGAATATATTATCAAATGTGTAGAGTTTCTACAGGCAGCTGTTCTTACCTGGAGGAGGTCCTGCTGTTCTTGAGACTTCCTGTCATGGGGCTGCAGGGGAGGAAACTTCAGTCCAGGCTCTGACCAACAGGGTGGCAGGGGCAACTGGGAGGCAGTTGTGTCACGGAGACACGCAGGCTGGACACACACACACACACACCATGTAAACACACGTGCACACAAACAAGGTGCGGTAGGTGGAGTTGAGGTTACAATTAGCAGTGAAACACGACAAGAGAGAGAGAGAGGTGCCTCGAACAGAACTTTTGTTATCTTTTGATGAGGAAATATAACTTGGAATTATGAAATATGACTAGGTCAGGTCAGTGTCAAACACAACTTTTAGACTCACAATAAATAAAGAAATTATTCTCAGTAATCTAGAGAACCAAATATTTTCGTGTTTGAATCGTTGTAGCTACTTCAAGATGACCAGCCTTACCTTCTGTTTACTCCTCAATGCTAGTCTTTTATGTTTTGAGATGTCATCCATGTTTTTGCACTTGGTAAGGATGACAAATTAAGAAATCACTTCTATAAAATGAAAAGTTTCTTTGCCTACGAAGCATTTTCTTTCATCACTGACATATTTTACTTCTTAGGATGAATTATTATCATTTGCTAAAGTGCGTCACAATCTCTGTATGCGTCATAATGTCCAGACTGCGCGGTGTCTCTCCCAAAGCGATGCGACAGAAATGTGCGATTGCAAGTTTAAACTAGAGAGCATACAATTTCTGGGGAAATTGTGAGGGTGTGCTTGTGGCTGCCCCAGCTTTCCATACACTCCTGGTGTTTACATATTTCAAAAAGCATTTAAGTGTATGACTACAGTTCTGACCATTGTGTTCCCTTGATAATAAGTTTGTAAAAATGACATGCATCACTCAGATGGAGGAGAGGTGATACTGGTTGGTTGGAAGAGAAGGAGGCCAAATGTAGCTCATGAAGATGCAGCGCTAGATAACTTATTAAATTGTAATCAGATATAAACAACTTGTTGGTTGCCCTATTATGTCCTATTATCCTCCTATCATCGCCCTATTATGTAATTTGAACGCCCTGAACGGCATCATTTGAGTAATGAGGGCAAGCGTAGGCTTATTGATTACTTAAAAAACGTTAAGTTTCATTATGCATCATAGAGGAGCCTAGTTAGAGAAGGATTTAGCAGTTTAATATTAGAAGCCTATTTTATTAATAATTTTCAGAGTAACCTCAAACCTTTCTTTTGTTTCTTTGACCTTACATTTTCTTTGAGGGCTTAGTGGTCTCGGTTTAACATCATTATTTATAGCGACATAATTACCGGACACTGTTAGCTCGCAATGTAGACAAAGAATGCCCCTGCAACAAAGTTGTAACTTGGTAACAAGTAGCCAGCTAGAAACCGAGCAGAAGTTTGTAGCCATATAAAGGCCTATAAATATAGGCTACTTGATTTGGCTGCAAGATTCGCTGATTTTGAGTGTCCAAGATATGATGGATTCTGATCTGGATCAACAGTCTAGCCATGTAGCTAAGGCTTGTCCGGGAAGAGTACATTTTTTTTTTACGGCAAGTCTGGAAGATCAATTTAGGCTATGCTACTTGCCCCGATGCACTGGACAAGTTATTAAAACTCAAACAAAATAAAATGCAATGTTAGGCCTACTTCACGTTATGTGCCACTCGTTACGTCTATCGATTTTATTTGAGCCAATTCTGCATCAGTAAAACCACCAACCCAAGATCTCTACAGACCAGCTAATTTCCTGCTCAACACTTCAACGGGGGCTTATTACTTGAAAGATGAATTAGGCTATTTACGGTCGTCTCAGTTACACCATGAGGGGTGGGAAATACTGTGATTTGCTTAAGAAGGCAAATGGCTAGTAAAACATAACATTTCATAATAATTTCAATAAATCAAGCAGCGCAGCAAGACCCAGTAAAATGTATATCCTACAGCTAAGCAAGGCTGAAGCAGGCTGACATTAATTATTTTCATGAACAGACAAAGTTTTGACATTGACAAAGTTTAGGCTGTGGCAATGAAGTTCAGGTTAGTAGTCAGATACTTTCACCTATTGAAAAACTTTTGAGTAAGGGGAAAGCCAAACATGTTCCGTCGCCGTTTGACTTTCTAAACATCTCTAAAGAGATGTTTTTGTTAGCTACTCATTAGTGTCTGGGGTAGGCTACAGCGTTGCAGTGAGCCGCCACACTGATTTGAAACCACAGGTAATGGTCATTTCACCAACAAATCGTTTATTAATGTCAAAATAAATCCTACAACAAAAACGTATTTGTGAGGAATGTTTATTTTAACGATTGAAAACAGATGCATCATGACCACTGTAGTATGTGTTGCCCAAGCAACAGAGGCTAATGTCATGATGCTAATGCTTCAGTGAAATAGTAGACTACCGTTTCCGAAAGTATATGTGGGCCTACTTACTTAATAATATCAGCTAATATTGTACATTACATTTCACAATTATGTTTCACACCACAAAGTAAAATGATTAAATATCACCCTGGCCTCTTTGCTTGTGGCGTTTCTGCAGCTGCCTTGCAGATTAGTATCCCCCAAGTTAACAGATGGGAAACTAATGTTCTGCTAGAGATAGTCACGCGAGTTTTCGTGACGTTGGTGACGTTAGTGGCGTCAGTGACTGTGGCTAGCAAGTTAGCCACCGTTAGCTTCACTTTTTGCCACAAAAACGTAATTTCTACTTAAACCGTGCAATGGAACATAAATCCCAATACAACCAACGCAATCGCTACCGAGACGAACCGTTTGACATCGCCGTTGTCTATGTAGTCCAAATATTGAGGCATCCTTAGGGGGGCGAAAAGAAACAATAAATAATAAATAATATATATGTGAGATAACAATGGTTTGTGCTCGCCGAAGGCAAGCACACCCCAATAAACTGAAGTTTTTCAACTAAATTGGTAGGGAAATTGTTGTTGTGTAACAGTGTGAGTTGTACAGCGATTCTACGTCCTTTACCCAGGGCTATCCAACTACCATACTGTAAGTCGCTCTGGATAAGAGCGTCTGCTAAATGCTAAATGACTAAATGTAAATGCTACTTTCACGTTAACCACACAGTGAGGAATCAGCTTTGCTGTTAAAATATAAAGAGTGAAGCTTTATTGACACGTGCACGCTACATGCACGGGTTGCATGTCAATCTCATCAGCGGATCTCATTGGTTATCACATTATAATTGAGAGCCCATTACTGTTACTCGATTTGGCATGACCACCAGACCCTAGAATGTTCAGCACCTCTGCTGCGAATGGTGGAGGACAACCAAAAGTCCCTCCCACACAGCCCTGGATCAATCATTGTCCACTGCAGGAAAGTTCCGGTTTAGGTTGTATGTGTGTGTGTGTGTGTTTGTGTGTGTGTGCATGCGTGTATGTTAACCAGTTGTGGTCTCCTGCCCCTCTCCAGTGCCAGGCATTGGTAGAACAGGTTGCTTCATCACCAGCTGTATCAGTTGTCAACAACTTAGACACTAGGTGGACATGCTAAGATTTGTATGCTGTCTAAATCTGGACAGGTGCTCGAGCACCCTGCACCCCTTCCAAACCCCACCACCCCCACCCCTACCAATTGTTCTCCCTTCGTTAGCAAATGCTTCCCGTCCCTCTGTCTCCATTTTACTGTCTCTCTTATCCCATCCTCTCTGTCCCCCCTCTTCCTCACATTTCACTTCCTATTTGACACCCCTCCTCTCCCTAGGGGTGGTACGAGTTTTTCCTTGTCTTCTTTGAGGGATTAGGTTGGTTGAGGGGCAGTTCTATGGGCGTATGTGAAGCCCTCTGTGACATGCTTGCGTGTATAAAGGGCTATACAAATACATTTGATTTGATCTGGGGCACTACTCGGTGTGCGGCACAGTGATCAGCTATTCTACTTCCTAAGTCCCAGTTCTCATAAGGTTATCTGTTATCAATGTTATTTTCTGAAGCATACATGAGGACATCGAGACAAATGTATATGTATCTTCATGGATATGTTAATTCAATTGTAATATGTGACTTTATTTAAAACGTTTCTTCACCTTCAGTTTTATACAGAAGTAAAGTGTCTGTGTACTTTAATTGTGCCACACAATAATTAGCCTCTGCGTGGCTGCAGTCCTGATATGGAGATGTCACAAGCCTTAACACAAACAGCTTTGCAATTACAAGGGAAATATTTATTATTACTAAAATTATGAATAGCTCTGTTATGCATTTCAGAGTGGGAAATGGCTACGGTGGTTGTTGAAGTGACAGATCCTCTCTGTCTCCGAAGTCAGGTCAGGAAGCAAGCGGCTGCCTCTACTGGTGAGTCTCGCAGCTACAACAGAACGCCTTGGAAAGAGCTGCAGAGATCCTGCGGAAGAATCCTTTAATGGACTTCTTCTTCTTCTGTTTCTCTACGCTGGAGGACTCAGCAGGATCTGGGCCTGGACAGGGAACACCATCACACAACAGGAGATGATGTCACACAACCAGCACTGTCCATTTACTTGAAAAGAGTATGAGTGTGTGTGTCTCTCTCTCTCTGTGTGTGTGTGTGTGTGTGTGTGTGTGTGTGTGTGTGTGTGTGTGAAATGGTGGGAGAGCCAACTAAAGTGGGAAAGCCTAAATGAACAAAAATGATCTGACAATATATCATGAAAATATATCATGATCTCACTTCCACAGTTGAGGGGAGTAACTGAGTTGGTCTTCTTCTGTCCTTTGGCAGCAGAACTATGCGTGACCTTGGTGACAGCATTGGTCTTCTTTCTCATCTGGGATGGAAGTGAGACCAAAGACAAACATAATTCCTTAAAATGATTAAGTATTTTACATTTTGTTGACAGGAAGTAAATGAGCAAAGTCTAGTTCAGGCATGGCACTCTGGCAGCGCGCGTCATCCGCTCATTACCTACACCTGTGTTAGCCTGCTCAAGCCCATTGAGCTACGTCCGATTAAGCGGCATTCAAAGGCTGCGCAGATACACACACACACTCACCCCTGGTTGCTGTATGATCTGTGCTGCTGCCAACCTCCACCCTCCCCTTCTCCCCCTTGTTGTCTGTATGTTCTATCCATCAGGGGGATTATATCTCTATTTGCTCCCTGCCTCATATTCTATGTATGTATGTTGCTCGTTAATGCTGCTCGCTAAGGTAGGGACTGGGTCTCCTAGATACATACACTGCCAAAGTCAAACCTATTTCCATGTCTATGGTTATCAATACATGCTCAAATCTGATATGTCAGTGTCTTGACTGAACGACATTAACTGTAACTATCTATCTAATGTGGTGGCATGGGTGTAGCTATGTGGTAGAGCATTTGGCTGTGGATCAAGATGTCAGAGGTTCAAATCCTCCGTGTGTGTGGCTTTGAATAAAGAAATCTGCTAAATAACTACATCTACTCTTTACTACTCATACATAATGTATTCTACAAATGCATACTTTGAACCCTTTCTTGTCCTAGATTGCGTTCAGGTCAGGTCTACCCAGTGCCAGTGTGTGTGGAGTTGTTTTCAGCTTACCAAGGTGAACCATCTTTGGAGGCCGGAGGGTTTGGTCTTTCTTAGATGGTCCAGATTGTCCCCATCTGGGCAGGGGTCCAGAGCCATGGAGCTCCTGGAGATGGAGGAGCTGTTGGAGGTTTGGGAGTGCAAAGAGGAGGATAAATCTGAGGTGGAGGAAGAGGAGGAGTGACAAAACCAGGAGGTGGAGGAGGATAAATCAGAGGTGGAGGAAGAGGAGGAGTGGCAGAACCGGGAGGTGGAGGCGGATGAGGAGCTATCGTCATAAAGCTCAGATCCGTCATCTATCCTCCCATTTCTTCTGAAGCAGGAGCTTCCATTGGCCTTTTCCAAGCCAGCAGAGTCCTGAGCATTCTCCTTCTCCTCACAACCTGTTTGAAAACGGACGGTAACATCCCACACAGCAGGAGGCAACCAGGAAAGCTCCTGGACCTGCTTAGAGAAACCAGAAGCTCCATCATCCTTCCCATCTTCCTCGATATTCATTTCCCTGGCAACGTTGATGGCCTTGGTCAGGCAATCTGACATTTCTTCGTTGTTGGGGACAATGATATCAGCATTCTCCGACTGGCAAACTTCCTGGTTGGTGAAACCTAAACTCAACCCTGGGTTGGGACTTCCTGTTGTCCCTTCCTCGTCAGTGGCTTCAGAAAAGGAGCTCCTAAGGAGATCCGCCAGCCTGGCCATGGCCTCAGCATCAAGGCCTAGCACAACAAAACACACTCACACTGTTAAGTATCCTATTATTATTATAGCTATTTCCTATACTTTCCTTTAAACAGTGATTGACTTTGATCGCTAACATTAATATTAGAGTTATTAACTATACCTACACTGTCATTCAGCAGTACTGTATCACTTACAACTCCAGTTACACAGTGTTACTAGTTGCCTGAACACCTGAATTCCCTTCGGGGTCAATATAGTGATTGAGTAAAAAATGTCTCTACCTTTGTTGACCATGGCCATGGCTTTTCCTGGGTCATTGCAGGTACAGTGAAGGACATCTCCCACCTTTACGGTTAACACCTCAGATATGGCCTCTAGTGCCCCCCTCTGGTCCTGGCTGGCAGAGGAAGATGGCCGCGGTGTGCTCTGTGAGATGTTTCTACCAACAATCCCTTGGCTGGGGCCCGGCGGAAACTTGATGGACCAGTCCAGAGACGAGTCGCTGCTGTCACCGTCATCTAAGGATGCATTGCTGTCGGAGTCAGCCCTGTCCTCCTTCCACATCCATTTAAGGTGATCTTTCATCGGGACACGTTCGTCCGGAAGAAAGATGACCAGGCCAAGGAAGTTCTCCATCAGTTGTTTGAATGCCAAGTGGAGGAAGTTGTACATCAGAGGCCTGAAGAGATCCCAATCCAAGCACTGCTTTGCCTCCCAGTTCTGGACGTTGGGCTGGGAGTGACAGCGGCATGCCGAGGGAAAACGTCCCATCTGTGTCTCCGGGAGCAGATTATATATGTGAATAATCAGCTCATCGGAGAAGCAGTCGATCCTCGCCTGCAACACCCTCGTACCCGTGCTTTGGGACACCAGCAGGCGGTCCAGGTCGTACTCTGCCTGGTCGAAGGACGAGACAGAGGAGCCATCGTCACTTTCGCAGTCTTCGTCATCAGTGACTGATCTGGAGGCCGAGTGTGCCATCTGCACAACCGTGTCCAGCATTTTCTGAGCAGTGAGGTTAAGGTCGTGGCAACTAGCAACACTGTTTGCCTCACTCCTGGGACTAGGGCTCCTAGTGGCTGACTTAGAGGAGAAAGGAGTGGTCTCATTCTGCTGGTTCTCTTCCTCCTGCTCCTTGCTGGCAGAGCTGCACTCCTCCTGCTGGGTGTAGAGAGGGAGGCTTTCCTGACACAAGGGTGTGCAAGCCTCCTTCTCCTCCCTTCCCTGGACCATGTTTCCCAGCAGCTCTCCCTGGCTACTGCTGCTGCTCCTCCTGCTTCTCAGAACACCCTGGGGGATGTCAGGTTGGTCTGAGCCCTGAGAAGAGGCCCGGACCTGGGACTGACGAGAGGATGAACTCTCCCTCCAGAGGTCTGGAGAAGCCACAGGGATGAAACATACCTTCTCACTCAACACCCCAGAGCGGACTGGAGACAGCAGATCTGCCAAAGAAGATCTGCTGCTCATGGAGACACAGTTGCTGTGGGAGGAAGTGGCACACAGCAGGTCTTGGTTGAGGTGATGGACCTGGTAAAGGGCCATGGCGGGCAGCACTCCCTCATTGACCACATGGAGAACCCACTCCATCATCTCCTCTAAATGCTTCTCCAGCTCAGCTATGTTCTTGTTCTGAGAGAGAGAGAGAGAGAGAGAGAGAGAGAGAGAGACAGAAAAACAGGGCGCAGAGAGAAAAGAGAGAAAGGCAGCGTAAAAAAAGGGGGAGGACGTTAAATCGCAGTACAGATACACATAGTTATTGTCAAGCTGAGTAAAAAAATATTGTGTTAGAAAATAAACATCTTATCTACCTTTCTCAACAGGACCGTTTTGATGAGTCTCCATTGACTGTAAGAAGAAAAAGAACACATTTGTCACACTCTCTCTACAGTACAATGACAACTAACGACACATTGTAACATTGTGTTCATCAGGGCAGTAGCCTAAAGAGGACGTTAACAGGGACACTTACGAATGGGACATAATAGCTTCAAACAGAGACTGGGGCGTGGTCTCCCGGGTCACTGGGTCATCCAGGGTGGGAGGTGAAGACGGTGGAGACTGAGCCTGAGGTCGGCGTGTAGTCAGAGGTGGAGACGGAGGTGATGTGGGTGGAGATGAAGGTGGAGGTAGAGAGAAGTTTGTTCTCTCCCCATCATCTGGTGTGGACCTGCACTTTAGGGTCTTGGGTTCCTCTTGGCTGAGTGGCACAGAGGCTGATGGTCTTATTGGTGGAAGAACACCTACATGTAGAGGAGAGTCACAGTGTGATTGGTGGATCCCTCTCTTGATAAAAAGGGATCATTCAATCATGAATGTTGTACTTTTGATACATGAATAAACCAATACTCACAGTAGCTGGTCTGGGACATGGGAGGCATCTTCACACATGCACCACCAATCACCTGCAGGCAAGACAAATGCTTAGCAAGGCATCGTAACAGAGTTGGAGACGTGGAGGTAGACTGAGTTGAGGGGAGTAGTTTGTGTCTGTAGTACCCAGTGAGGGGATGAGGGCCTTTTACTCACCATCCTGCCTGGTCCTGCCAGTTTCCGGGCCAGGTGTGAACCTCGTTCAGCAGCTGGCGTACGGCCTCCAGTGCCCACATCAATCCTCCAGGACTCTGCCTGGGGCCCCTTGTTAGCCCCTCCAGCTTTGTCCGATCCTGCAGCCTTCCTGCCAGCCTTGGTTTTGCGGCCGGCCTTAGTGCATTGAGGAGGCAACAACATTATTAATGGCAAAGGTGGATGTTACATCACCATACTGACATACTTGTATTGTATGCGTCCTCAACTTCCTCTCCCAACCTACTGGTCCATAGAGTGACACTGCTCACGATCAGAAGAAGCTCTGATAAGTCCCACAGGCATAGATTAAACTCTTAAATTGGTCATTCTGTGCCACATGGGTGAGGCATGTTTTTCCAAAGCACTAACACTTTTATCAGAATTATATAATATTGTATTGATGTTAATGTTACACTATCTGGTCAAAATCAGATGCCATTCCCTGGCTGTAACCACTGGAATACTGTTCAACTACACTACACTTCTGATTCTGGATGATCTGCTGCACTTACTTTATGCAAATACTATTAGCGTCATTTTGGATCAAATGCGTGTGCTCATTGAATATATTATCAAATGTGTAGAGTTTCTACAGGCAGCTGTTCTTACCTGGAGGAGGTCCTGCTGTTCTGGGGACTTCCTGTCATGGGGCTGCAGGGGAGGAAACTTCAGTCCAGGCTCTGACCAACAGGGTGGCAGGGGCAACTGGGAGGCAGTTGTGTCACGGAGACACGCAGGCTGGACACACACACACACACACACACACACACACACCATGTAAACACACGTGCACACAAACAAGGTGCGGTAGGTGGAGTTGAGGTTACAATTAGCAGTGTAACACGACAAGAGAGAGAGAGAGGTGCCTCGAACAGAACTTTTGTTATCTTTTGATGAGGAAATATAACTTGGAATTATGAAATATGACTAGGTCAGGTCAGTGTCAAACACAACTTTTAGACTCACAATAAATAAAGAAATTATTCTCAGTAATCTAGAGAACCAAATATTTTCGTGTTTGAATCGTTGTAGCTACTTCAAGATGACCAGCCTTACCTTCTGTTTACTCCTCAATTCTAGTCTTTTATGTTTTGAGATGTCATCCATGTTTTTGCTCTTGGTAAGGATGACAAATTAAGAAATCACTTCTATAAAATGAAAAGTTTCTTTGCCTACGAAGCATTTTCTTTCATCACTGACATATTTTACTTCTTAGGATGAATTATTATCATTTGCTAAAGTGCGTCACAATCTCTGTATGCGTCATAATGTCCAGACTGCGCGGTATCTCTCCCAAAGCGATGCGACAGAAAAGTGCGATTGCAAGTTTAAATAAACTGAAGTTTTTCAACTAAATTGGTAGGGAAATTGTTGTTGTGTAACAGTGTGAGTTGTACAGCGATTCTACGTCCTTTACCCAGGGCTATCCAACTACCATACTGTAAGTCGCTCTGGATAAGAGCGTCTGCTAAATGCTAAATGACTAAATGTAAATGCTACTTTCACGTTAACCACACAGTGAGGAATCAGCTTTGCTGTTAAAATATAAAGAGTGAAGCTTTATTGACACACGCACGCTACATGCACGGGTTGCATGGCAATCTCATCAGCGGATCTCATTGGTTATCACATTATAATTGAGAGCCCATTACTGTTACTCGATTTGGCATGACCACCAGACCCTAGAATGTTCAGCCCCTCTGCTGCGAATGGTGGAGGACAACCAAAAGTCCCTCCCACACAGCCCTGGATCAATCATTGTCCACTGCAGGAAAGTTCCAGTTTAGGTTGTATGTGTGTGTGTGTGTGTGTGTGTGTGTTTGTGTGTGTGTGCATGCGTGTATGTTAACCAGTTGTGGTCTCCTGCCCCTCTCCAGTGCCAGGCATTGGTAGAACTGGTTGCCAGCTGTATCAGTTGTCAACAACTTAGACACTAGGTGGACATGCTAAGATTTGTATGCTGTCTAAATCTGGACAGGTGCTCGAGCACCCTGCACCCCTTCCAAACCCCACCACCCCCACCCCTACCAATTGTTCTCCCTTCGTTAGCAAATGCTTCCCGTCCCTCTGTCTCCATTTTACTGTCTCTCTTATCCCATCCTCTCTGTCCCCCCTCTTCCTCACATTTCACTTCCTATTTGACACCCCTCCTCTCCCTAGGGGTGGTACGAGTTTTTCCTTGTCTTCTTTGAGGGTTTAGGTTGGTTGAGGGGCAGTTCTATGGGCGTATGTGAAGCCCTCTGTGACATGCTTGCGTGTATAAAGGGCTATACAAATACATTTGATTTGATCTGGGGCACTACTCGGTGTGGGCACAGTGATCAGCTATTCTACTTCCTAAGTCCCAGTTCTCATAAGGTTATCTGTTATCAATGTTATTTTCTGAAGCATACATGAGGACATTGAGACAAATGTATATGTATCTTCATGGATATGTTAATTCAATTGTAATATGTGACTTTATTTAAAACGTTTCTTCACCTTCAGTTTTATACAGAAGTAAAGTGTCTGTGTACTTTTATTGTGCCACACAATAATTAGCCTCTGCGTGGCTGCAGTCCTGATATGGAGATGTCACAAGCCTTAACACAAACAGCTTTGCAATTACAAGGGAAATATTTATTATTACTAAAATTATGAATAGCTCTGTTATGCATTTCAGAGTGGGAAATGGCTACGGTGGTTGTTGAAGTGACAGATCCTCTCTGTCTCCGAAGTCAGGTCAGGAAGCAAGCGGCTGCCTCTACTGGTGAGTCTCGCAGCTACAACAGAACGCCTTGGAAAGAGCTGCAGAGATCCTGCGGAAGAATCCTTTAATGGACTTCTTCTTCTTCTGTTTCTCTACGCTGGAGGACTCAGCAGGATCTGGGCCTGGACAGGGAACACCACCACACAACAGGAGATGATGTCACACAACCAGCACTGTCCATTTACTTGAAAAGAGTATGAGTGTGTGTGTCTCTCTCTCTCTCTCTGTGTGTGTGTGTGTGTGTGTGTGTGTGTGTGTGTGTGTGTGTGTGTGTGTGTGTGTGTGTGTGTGCGTGTGTGTGTGTGTGTGTGTGTGTGTGTGTGTGTGTGTGTGTGTGAAATGGTGGGAGAGCCAACTAAAGTGGGAAAGCCTAAATGAACAAAAATGATCTGACAATATATCATGAAAATATATCATGATCTCACTTCCACAGTTGAGGGGAGTAACTGAGTTGGTCTTCTTCTGTCCTTTGGCAGCAGAACTCTGTGTGACCTTGGTGACAGCATTGGTCTTCTTTCTCATCTGGGATGGAAGTGAGACCAAAGACAAACATAATTCCTTAAAATGATTAAGTGTTTTACATTTTGTTAACAGGAAATAAATGAGCAAAGTCTAGTTCAGGCGTGGCACTCTGGCAGCGCGCGTCATCCGCTTATTACCTACACCTGTGTTAGCCTGCTCAAGCCCATTGAGCTACGTCCGATTAAGCGGCATTCAAAGGCTGCGCAGATACACACACACACTCACCCCTGGTTGCTGTATGATCTGTGCTGCTGCCAACCTCCACCCTCCCCTTCTCCCCCTTGTTGTCTGTATGTTCTATCCATCAGGGGGATTATATCTCTATTTGCTCCCTGCCTCATATTCTATGTATGTATGTTGCTCGTTAATGCTGCTCGCTAAGGTAGGGACTGGGTCTCCTAGATACATACACTGCCAAAGTCAAACCTATTTCCATGTCTATGGTTATCAATACATGCTCAAATCTGATATGTCAGTGTCTTGACTGAACGACATTAACTGTAACTATCTATCTAATGTGGTGGCATGGGTGTAGCTATGTGGTAGAGCATTTGGCTGTGGATCAAGATGTCAGAGGTTCAAATCCTCCGTGTGTGTGGCTTTGAATAAAGAAATCTGCTAAATAACTACATCTACTCTTTACTACTCATACATAATGTATTCTACAAATGCATACTTTGAACCCTTTCTTGTCCTAGATTGCGTTCAGGTCAGGTATACCCAGTGCCAGTGTGTGTGGAGTTGTTTTCAGCTTACCAAGGTGAACCATCTTTGGAGGCCGGAGGGTTTGGTCTTTCTTAGATGGTCCAGATTGTCCCCATCTGGGCAGGGGTCCAGAGCCATGGAGCTCCTGGAGATGGAGGAGCTGTTGGAGGTTTGGGAGTGCAAAGAGGAGGATAAATCTGAGGTGGAGGAAGAGGAGGAGTGACAAAACCAGGAGGTGGAGGAGGATAAATCAGAGGTGGAGGAAGAGGAGGAGTGGCAGAACCGGGAGGTGGAGGCGGATGAGGAGCTATCGTCAGAAAGCTCAGATCCGTCATCTATCCTCCCATTTCTTCTGAAGCAGGAGCTTCCATTGGCCTTTTCCAAGCCAGCAGAGTCCTGAGCATTCTCCTTCTCCTCACAACCTGTTTGAAAACGGATGGTAACATCCCACACAGCAGGAGGCAACCAGGAAAGCTCCTGGACCTGCTTAGAGAAACCAGAAGCTCCATCATCCTTCCCATCTTCCTCGATATTCATTTCCCTGGCAACGTTGATGGCCTTGGTCAGGCAATCTGACATTTCTTCGTTGTTGGGGACAATGATATCAGCATTCTCCGACTGGCAAACTTCCTGGTTGGTGAAACCTAAACTCAACCCTGGGTTGGGACTTCCTGTTGTCCCTTCCTCGTCAGTGGCTTCAGAAGAGGAGCTCCTAAGGAGATCCGCCAGCCTGGCCATGGCCTCAGCATCAAGGCCTAGCACAACAAAACACACTCACACTGTTAAGTATCCTATTATTATTATAGCTATTTCCTATACTTTCCCTTAAACAGTGATTGACTTTGATCGCTAACATTAATGTTAGAGTTATTAACTATACCTACACTGTCATTCAGCAGTACTGTATCACTTACAACTCCAGTTACACAGTGTTACTAGTTGCCTGAACTCCTGAATTCCCTTCGGGGTCAATATAGTGATTGAGTAAAAAATGTCTCTACCTTTGTTGACCATGGCCATGGCTTTTCCTGGGTCATTGCAGGTACAGTGAAGGACATCTCCCACCTTTACGGTTAACACCTCAGATATGGCCTCTAGTGCCCCCCTCTGGTCCTGGCTGGCAGAGGAAGATGGCCGCGGTGTGCTCTGTGAGATGTTTCTACCAACAATCCCTTGGCTGGGGCCCGGCGGAAACTTGATGGACCAGTCCAGAGACGAGTCGCTGCTGTCACCGTCATCTAAGGATGCATTGCTGTCGGAGTCAGCCCTGTCCTCCTTCCACATCCATTTAAGGTGATCGTTCATCGGGACACGTTCGTCCGGAAGAAAGATGACCAGGCCAAGGAAGTTCTCCATTAGTTGTTTGAATGCCAAGTGGAGGAAGTTGTACATCAGAGGCCTGAAGAGCTCCCAATCCAAGCATTGCTTTGCCTCCCAGTTCTGGACGTTGGGCTGGGAGTGACAGCGGCATGCCGAGGGAAAACGTCCCATCTGTGTCTCCGGGAGCAGATTATATATGTGAATAATCAGCTCATCGGAGAAGCAGTCGATCCTCGCCTGCAACACCCTCGTACCCGTGCTTTGGGACACCAGCAGGCGGTCCAGGTCGTACTCTGCCTGGTCGAAGGACGAGACAGAAGAGCCATCGTCACTTTCGCAGTCTTCGTCATCAGTGATTGATCTGGAGGCCGAGTGTGCCATCTGCACAACCGTGTCCAGCATTTTCTGAGCAGTGAGGTTAAGGTCGTGGCTACTAGCAACACTGTTTGCCTCACTCCTGGGACTAGGGCTCCTAGTGGCTGACTTAGAGGAGAAAGGAGTGGTCTCCTTCTGCAGGTTCTCTTCCTCCTGCTCCTTGCTGGCAGAGCTGCACTCCTCCTGCTGGGTGTAGAGAGGGAGGCTTTCCTGACACGAGAGTGTGCAAGCCTCCTTCTCCTCCCTTCCCTGGACCATGTTTCCCAGCAGCTCTCCCTGGCTACTGCTGCTGCTCCTCCTGCTTCTCAGAACACCCTGGGGGATGTCAGGTTGGTCTGAGCCCTGAGAAGAGGCCCGGACCTGGGACTGACGAGAGGATGAACTCTCCCTCCTGAGGTCTGGAGAAGCCACAGGGATGAAACATACCTTCTCACTCAACACCCCAGAGCGGACTGGAGACAGCAGATCTGCCAAAGAAGATCTGCTGCTCATGGAGACACAGTTGCTGTGGGAGGAAGCGGCACACAGCAGGTCGTGGTTGAGGTGATGGACCTGGTAAAGGGCCATGGCGGGCAGCACTCCCTCATTGACCACATGGAGAACCCACTCCATCATCTCCTCTAAATGCTTCTCCAGCTCAGCTATGTTCTTGTTCTGAGAGAGAGAGAGAGAGAGAGAGAGAGAGAGAGAGAGAGAGAGAGAGAGAGAGAGAGAGAAAAACAGGGCGCAGAGAGAAAGAGAGAAAGGCAGCGTAAAAAAAGGGGGAGGACGTTAAATCGCAGTACAGATACACATAGTTATTGTCAAGCTGAGTAAAAAAATATTGTGTTAGAAAATAAACATCTTATCTACCTTTCTCAACAGGACCGTTTTGATGAGTCTCCATTGACTGTAAGAAGAAAAAGAACACATTTGTCACACTCTCTCTACAGTACAATGACAACTAACGACACATTGTAACATTGTGTTCATCAGGGCAGTAGCCTAAAGAGGACGTTAACAGGGACACTTACGAATGGGACATAATAGCTTCAAACAGAGACTGGGGCGTGGTCTCCCGGGTCACTGGGTCATCCAGGGTGGGAGGTGAAGACGGTGGAGACTGAGCCTGAGGTCGGCGTGTAGTCAGAGGTGGAGACGGAGGTGATGTGGGTGGAGATGAAGGTGGAGGTAGAGAGAAGTTTGTTCTCTCCCCATCATCTGGTGTGGACCTGCACTTTAGGGTCTTGGGTTCCTCTTGGCTGAGTGGCACAGAGGCTGATGGTCTTATTGGTGGAAGAACACCTACATGTAGAGGAGAGTCACAGTGTGATTGGTGGATCCCTCTCTTGATAAAAAGGGATCATTCAATCATGAATGTTGTACTTTTGATACATGAATAAACCAATACTCACAGTAGCTGGTCTGGGACATGGGAGGCATCTTCACACATGCACCACCAATCACCTGCAGGCAAGACAAATGCTTAGCAAGGCATCGTAACAGACAAGTTATCAGAGTTGGAGACGAGGTCGATTGGGTTGAGGGGAGTAGTTGGTGTCTGTAGTACCCAGTGAGGGGATGAGGGCCTTTTACTCACCATCCTGCCTGGTCCTGCCAGTTTCCAGGCCAGGTGTGAACCTTGTTCAGCAGCTGGCGTACGGCCTCCAGTGCCCACATCAATCCTCCAGGACTCTGCCTGGGGCCCCTTGTTAGCCCCTCCAGCTTTGTCCGATCCTGCAGCCTTCCTGCCAGCCTTGGTTTTGCGGCCGGCCTTAGTGCATTGAGGAGGCAACAACATTATTAATGGCAAAGGTGGATGTTACATCACCATACTGACATACTTGTATTGTATGCGTCCTCAACTTCCTCTCCCAACCTACTGGTCCATAGAGTGACACTGCTCACGATCAGAAGAAGCTCTGATAAGTCCCACAGGCATAGATTAAACTCTTAAATTGGTCATTCTGTGCCACATGGGTGAGGCATGTTTTTCCAAAGCACTAACACTTTTATCAGAATTATATAATATTGTATTGATGTTAATGTTACACTATCTGGTCAAAATCAGATGCCATTCCCTGGCTGTAACCACTGGAATACTGTTCAACTACACTACACTTCTGATTCTGGATGATCTGCTGCACTTACTTTATGCAAATACTATTAGCGTCATTTTGGATCAAATGAGTGTGCTCATTGAATATATTATCAAATGTGTAGAGTTTCTACAGGCAGCTGTTCTTACCTGGAGGAGGTCCTGCTGTTCTTGAGACTTCCTGTCATGGGGCTGCAGGGGAGGAAACTTCAGTCCAGGCTCTGACCAACAGGGTGGCAGGGGCAACTGGGAGGCAGTTGTGTCACGGAGACACGCAGGCTGGACACACACACACACACACCATGTAAACACACGTGCACACAAACAAGGTGCGGTAGGTGGAGTTGAGGTTACAATTAGCAGTGAAACACGACAAGAGAGAGAGAGAGGTGCCTCGAACAGAACTTTTGTTATCTTTTGATGAGGAAATATAACTTGGAATTATGAAATATGACTAGGTCAGGTCAGTGTCAAACACAACTTTTAGACTCACAATAAATAAAGAAATTATTCTCAGTAATCTAGAGAACCAAATATTTTCGTGTTTGAATCGTTGTAGCTACTTCAAGATGACCAGCCTTACCTTCTGTTTACTCCTCAATTCTAGTCTTTTATGTTTTGAGATGTCATCCATGTTTTTGCACTTGGTAAGGATGACAAATTAAGAAATCACTTCTATAAAATGAAAAGTTTCTTTGCCTACGAAGCATTTTCTTTCATCACTGACATATTTTACTTCTTAGGATGAATTATTATCATTTGCTAAAGTGCGTCACAATCTCTGTATGCGTCATAATGTCCAGACTGCGCGGTGTCTCTCCCAAAGCGATGCGACAGAAAAGTGCGATTGCAAGTTTAAATAAACTGAAGTTTTTCAACTAAATTGGTAGGGAAATTGTTGTTGTGTAACAGTGTGAGTTGTACAGCGATTCTACGTCCTTTACCCAGGGCTATCCAACTACCATACTGTAAGTCGCTCTGGATAAGAGCGTCTGCTAAATG
The DNA here is from genome assembly GCF_054491055.1 of Hypomesus nipponensis. NCBI lineage: Eukaryota > Metazoa > Chordata > Actinopteri > Osmeriformes > Osmeridae > Hypomesus > Hypomesus nipponensis. The sequence continues at coordinate 20,360,692 of NC_140383.1, forward strand.
CTAAATGACTAAATGTAAATGCTACTTTCACGTTAACCACACAGTGAGGAATCAGCTTTGCTGTTAAAATATAAAGAGTGAAGCTTTATTGACACACGCACGCTACATGCACGGGTTGCATGGCAATCTCATCAGCGGATCTCATTGGTTATCACATTATAATTGAGAGCCCATTACTGTTACTCGATTTGGCATGACCACCAGACCCTAGAATGTTCAGCACCTCTGCTGCGAATGGTGGAGGACAACCAAAAGTCCCTCCCACACAGCCCTGGATCAATCATTGTCCACTGCAGGAAAGTTCCGGTTTAGGTTGTATGTGTGTGTGTGTGTGTGTGTGTGTGTGTGTTTGTGTGTGTGTGCATGCGTGTATGTTAACCAGTTGTGGTCTCCTGCCCCTCTCCAGTGCCAGGCATTGGTAGAACTGGTTGCTTCATCACCAGCTGTATCAGTTGTCAACAACTTAGACACTAGGTGGACATGCTAAGATTTGTATGCTGTCTAAATCTGGACAGGTGCTCGAGCACCCTGCACCCCTTCCAAACCCCACCACCCCCACCCCTACCAATTGTTCTCCCTTCGTTAGCAAATGCTTCCCGTCCCTCTGTCTCCATTTTACTGTCTCTCTTATCCCATCCTCTCTGTCCCCCCTCTTCCTCACATTTCACTTCCTATTTGACACCCCTCCTCTCCCCAGGGGTGGTACAAGTTTTTCCTTGTCTTCCTTGAGGGTTTAGGTTGGTTGAGGGGCAGTTCTATGGGCGTATGTGAAGCCCTCTGTGACATGCTTGCGTGTATAAAGGGCTATACAAATACATTTGATTTGATCTGGGGCACTACTCGGTGTGGGCACAGTGTTCAGCTATTCTACTTCCTAAGTCCCAGTTCTCATAAGGTTATCTGTTATCAATGTTATTTTCTGAAGCATACATGAGGACATTGAGACAAATGTATATGTATCTTCATGGATATGTTAATTCAATTGTAATATGTGACTTTATTTAAAACGTTTCTTCACCTTCAGTTTTATACAGAAGTAAAGTGTCTGTGTACTTTTATTGTGCCACACAATAATTAGCCTCTGCGTGGCTGCAGTCCTGATATGGAGATGTCACAAGCCTTAACACAAACAGCTTTGCAATTACAAGGGAAATATTTATTATTACTAAAATTATGAATAGCTCTGTTATGCATTTCAGAGTGGGAAATGGCTACGGTGGTTGTTGAAGTGACAGATCCTCTCTGTCTCCGAAGTCAGGTCAGGAAGCAAGCGGCTGCCTCTACTGGTGAGTCTCGCAGCTACAACAGAACGCCTTGGAAAGAGCTGCAGAGATCCTGCGGAAGAATCCTTTAATGGACTTCTTCTTCTTCTTCTTCTGTTTCTCTACGCTGGAGGACTCAGCAGGATCTGGGCCTGGACAGGGAACACCATCACACAACAGGAGATGATGTCACACAACCAGCACTGTCCATTTACTTGAAAAGAGTATGAGTGTGTGTCTCTCTCTCTCTCTCTCTCTCTCTCTCTCTCTCTCTCTCTCTCTCTCTCTCTCTCTCTGTGTATGTGTGTGTGTGTGTGTGCGTTCGTGTGTGTGTTTGTGTGTGTGTGTGTGCGTGTGTGTGTGTGAAATGGTGGGAGAGCCAACTGAAGTGGGAAAGCCTAAATGAACAAAAATGATCTGACAGTATATCATGACAATATATCATGATCTCACTTCCACAGTTGAGGGGAGTAACTGAGTTGGTCTTCTTCTGTCCTTTGGCAGCAGAACTCTGTGTGACCTTGGTGACAGCATTGGTCTTCTTTCTCATCTGGGATGGAAGTGAGACCAAAGACAAACATAATTCCTTAAAATGATTAAGTGTTTTACATTTTGTTAACAGGAAATAAATGAGCAAAGTCTAGTTCAGGCGTGGCACTCTGGCAGCGCGCGTCATCCGCTTATTACCTACACCTGTGTTAGCCTGCTCAAGCCCATTGAGCTACGTCCGATTAAGCGGCATTCAAAGGCTGCGCAGATACACACACACACTCACCCCTGGTTGCTGTATGATCTGTGCTGCTGCCAACCTCCACCCTCCCCTTCTCCCCCTTGTTGTCTGTATGTTCTATCTATCAGGGGGATTATATCTCTATTTGCTTCCTGCCTCATATTCTATGTATGTATGTTGCTCGTTAATGCTGCTCGCTAAGGTAGGGACTGGGTCTCCTAGATACATACACTGCCAAAGTCAAACCTATTTCCATGTCTATGGTTATCAATACATGCTCAAATCTGATATGTCAGTGTCTTGACTGAACGACATTAACTGTAACTATCTATCTAATGTCGTGGCATGGTTGTAGCTATGTGGTAGAGCATTTGGCTGTGGATCAAGATGTCAGAGGTTCAAATCCTCCGTGTGTGTGGCTTTGAATAAAGAAATCTGCTAAATAACTACATCTACTCTTTACTACTCATACATAATGTATTCTACAAATGCATACTTTGAACCCTTTCTTGTCCTAGATTGCGTTCAGGTCAGGTCTACCCAGTGCCAGTGTGTGTGGAGTTGTTTTCAGCTTACCAAGGTGAACCATCTTTGGAGGCCGGAGGGTTTGGTCTTTCTTAGATGGTCCAGATTGTCCCCATCTGGGCAGGGGTCCAGAGCCATGGAGCTCCTGGAGATGGAGGAGCTGTTGGAGGTTTGGGAGTGCAAAGAGGAGGATAAATCTGAGGTGGAGGAAGAGGAGGAGTGACAAAACCAGGAGGTGGAGGAGGATAAATCAGAGGTGGAGGAAGAGGAGGAGTGGCAGAACCGGGAGGTGGAGGCGGATGAGGAGCTATCGTCAGAAAGCTCAGATCCGTCATCTATCCTCCCATTTCTTCTGAAGCAGGAGCTTCCATTGGCCTTTTCCAAGCCAGCAGAGTCCTGAGCATTCTCCTTCTCCTCACAACCTGTTTGAAAACGGACGGTAACATCCCACACAGCAGGAGGCAACCAGGAAAGCTCCTGGACCTGCTTAGAGAAACCAGAAGCTCCATCATCCTTCCCATCTTCCTCGATATTCATTTCCCTGGCAACGTTGATGGCCTTGGTCAGGCAATCTGACATTTCTTCGTTGTTGGGGACAATGATATCAGCATTCTCCGACTGGCAAACTTCCTGGTTGGTGAAACCTAAACTCAACCCTGGGTTGGGACTTCCTGTTGTCCCTTCCTCGTCAGTGGCTTCAGAAGAGGAGCTCCTAAGGAGATCCGCCAGCCTGGCCATGGCCTCAGCATCAAGGCCTAGCACAACAAAACACACTCACACTGTTAAGTATCCTATTATTATTATAGCTATTTCCTATACTTTCCTTTAAACAGTGATTGACTTTGATCGCTAACATTAATATTAGAGTTATTAACTATACCTACACTGTCATTCAGCAGTACTGTATCACTTACAACTCCAGTTACACAGTGTTACTAGTTGCCTGAACTCCTGAATTCCCTTCGGGGTCAATATAGTGATTGAGTAAAAAATGTCTCTACCTTTGTTGACCATGGCCATGGCTTTTCCTGGGTCATTGCAGGTACAGTGAAGGACATCTCCCACCTTTAAGGTTAACACCTCAGATATGGCCTCTAGTGCCCCCCTCTGGTCCTGGCTGGCAGAGGAAGATGGCCGCGGTGTGCTCTGTGAGATGTTTCTACCAACAATCCCTTGGCTGGGGCCCGGCGGAAACTTGATGGACCAGTCCAGAGACGAGTCGCTGCTGTCACCGTCATCTAAGGATGCATTGCTGTCGGAGTCAGCCCTGTCCTCCTTCCACATCCATTTAAGGTGATCTTTCATCGGGACACGTTCGTCCGGAAGAAAGATGACCAGGCCAAGGAAGTTCTCCATCAGTTGTTTGAATGCCAAGTGGAGGAAGTTGTACATCAGAGGCCTGAAGAGCTCCCAATCCAAGCACTGCTTTGCCTCCCAGTTCTGGACGTTGGGCTGGGAGTGACAGCGGCATGCCGAGGGAAAACGTCCCATCTGTGTCTCCGGGAGCAGATTATATATGTGAATAATCAGCTCATCGGAGAAGCAGTCGATCCTCGCCTGCAACACCCTCGTACCCGTGCTTTGGGACACCAGCAGGCGGTCCAGGTCGTACTCTGCCTGGTCGAAGGACGAGACAGAGGAGCCATCGTCACTTTCGCAGTCTTCGTCATCAGTGACTGATCTGGAGGCCGAGTGTGCCATCTGCACAACCGTGTCCAGCATTTTCTGAGCAGTGAGGTTAAGGTTGTGGCAACTAGCAACACTGTTTGCCTCACTCCTGGGACTAGGGCTCCTAGTGGCTGACTTAGAGGAGAAAGGAGTGGTCTCCTTCTGCTGGTTCTCTTCCTCCTGCTCCTTGCTGGCAGAGCTGCACTCCTCCTGCTGGGTGTAGAGAGGGAGGCTTTCCTGACACGAGAGTGTGCAAGCCTCCTTCTCCTCCCTTCCCTGGACCATGTTTCCCAGCAGCTCTCCCTGGCTACTGCTGCTGCTCCTCCTGCTTCTCAGAACACCCTGGGGGATGTCAGGTTGGTCTGAGCCCTGAGAAGAGGCCCGGACCTGGGACTGACGAGAGGATGAACTCTCCCTCCAGAGGTCTGGAGAAGCCACAGGGATGAAACATACCTTCTCACTCAACACCCCAGAGCGGACTGGAGACAGCAGATCTGCCAAAGAAGATCTGCTGCTCATGGAGACACAGTTGCTGTGGGAGGAAGCGGCACACAGCAGGTCTTGGTTGAGGTGATGGACCTGGTAAAGGGCCATGGCGGGCAGCACTCCCTCATTGACCACATGGAGAACCCACTCCATCATCTCCTCTAAATGCTTCTCCAGCTCAGCTATGTTCTTGTTCTGAGAGAGAGAGAGAGAGAGAGAGAGAGAGAGAGAGAGAGAGAGAGAGAGAGAGACAGAAAAACAGGGCGCAGAGAGAAAAGAGAGAAAGGCAGCGTAAAAAAAGGGGGAGGACGTTAAATCGCAGTACAGATACACATAGTTATTGTCAAGCTGAGTAAAAAAATATTGTGTTAGAAAATAAACATCTTATCTACCTTTCTCAACAGGACCGTTTTGATGAGTCTCCATTGACTGTAAGAAGAAAAAGAACACATTTGTCACACTCTCTCTACAGTACAATGACAACTAACGACACATTGTAACATTGTGTTCATCAGGGCAGTAGCCTAAAGAGGACGTTAACAGGGACACTTACGAATGGGACATAATAGCTTCAAACAGAGACTGGGGCGTGGTCTCCCGGGTCACTGGGTCATCCAGGGTGGGAGGTGAAGACGGTGGAGACTGAGCCTGAGGTCGGCGTGTAGTCAGAGGTGGAGACGGAGGTGATGTGGGTGGAGATGAAGGTGGAGGTAGAGAGAAGTTTGTTCTCTCCCCATCATCTGGTGTGGACCTGCACTTTAGGGTCTTGGGTTCCTCTTGGCTGAGTGGCACAGAGGCTGATGGTCTTATTGGTGGAAGAACACCTACATGTAGAGGAGAGTCACAGTGTGATTGGTGGATCCCTCTCTTGATAAAAAGGGATCATTCAATCATGAATGTTGTACTTTTGATACATGAATAAACCAATACTCACAGTAGCTGGTCTGGGACATGGGAGGCATCTTCACACATGCACCACCAATCACCTGCAGGCAAGACAAATGCTTAGCAAGGCATCGTAACAGAGAAGTTATCAGAGTTGGAGACGAGGTTGATTGGGTTGAGGGGAGTAGTTGGTGTCTGTAGTACCCAGTGAGGGGATGAGGGCCTTTTACTCACCATCCTGCCTGGTCCTGCCAGTTTCCGGGCCAGGTGTGAACCTTGTTCAGCAGCTGGCGTACGGCCTCCAGTGCCCACATCAATCCTCCAGGACTCTGCCTGGGGCCCCTTGTTAGCCCCTCCAGCTTTGTCCGATCCTGCAGCCTTCCTGCCAGCCTTGGTTTTGCGGCCGGCCTTAGTGCATTGAGGAGGCAACAACATTATTAATGGCAAAGGTGGATGTTACATCACCATACTGACATACTTGTATTGTATGCGTCCTCAACTTCCTCTCCCAACCTACTGGTCCATAGAGTGACACTGCTCACGATCAGAAGAAGCTCTGATAAGTCCCACAGGCATAGATTAAACTCTTAAATTGGTCATTCTGTGCCACATGGGTGAGGCATGTTTTTCCAAAGCACTAACACTTTTATCAGAATTATATAATATTGTATTGATGTTAATGTTACACTATCTGGTCAAAATCAGATGCCATTCCCTGGCTGTAACCACTGGAATACTGTTCAACTACACTACACTTCTGATTCTGGATGATCTGCTGCACTTACTTTATGCAAATACTATTAGCGTCATTTTGGATCAAATGAGTGTGCTCATTGAATATATTATCAAATGTGTAGAGTTTCTACAGGCAGCTGTTCTTACCTGGAGGAGGTCCTGCTGTTCTTGAGACTTCCTGTCATGGGGCTGCAGGGGAGGAAACTTCAGTCCAGGCTCTGACCAACAGGGTGGCAGGGGCAACTGGGAGGCAGTTGTGTCACGGAGACACGCAGGCTGGACACACACACACACACACACACACACACACCATGTAAACACACGTGCACACAAACAAGGTGCGGTAGGTGGAGTTGAGGTTACAATTAGCAGTGAAACACGACAAGAGAGAGAGAGAGGTGCCTCGAACAGAACTTTTGTTATCTTTTGATGAGGAAATATAACTTGGAATTATGAAATATGACTAGGTCAGGTCAGTGTCAAACACAACTTTTAGACTCACAATAAATAAAGAAATTATTCTCAGTAATCTAGAGAACCAAATATTTTCGTGTTTGAATCGTTGTAGCTACTTCAAGATGACCAGCCTTACCTTCTGTTTACTCCTCAATGCTAGTCTTTTATGTTTTGAGATGTCATCCATGTTTTTGCACTTGGTAAGGATGACAAATTAAGAAATCACTTCTATAAAATGAAAAGTTTCTTTGCCTACGAAGCATTTTCTTTCATCACTGACATATTTTACTTCTTAGGATGAATTATTATCATTTGCTAAAGTGCGTCACAATCTCTGTATGCGTCATAATGTCCAGACTGCGCGGTGTCTCTCCCAAAGCGATGCGACAGAAAAGTGCGATTGCAAGTTTAAATAAACTGAAGTTTTTCAACTAAATTGGTAGGGAAATTGTTGTTGTGTAACAGTGTGAGTTGTACAGCGATTTTACGTCCTTTACACAGGGCTATCCAACTACCATACTGTAAGTCGCTCTGGATAAGAGCGTCTGCTAAATGCTAAATGACTAAATGTAAATGCTACTTTCACGTTAACCACACAGTGAGGAATCAGCTTTGCTGTTAAAATATAAAGAGTGAAGCTTTATTGACACACGCACGCTACATGCACGGGTTGCATGGCAATCTCATCAGCGGATCTCATTGGTTATCACATTATAATTGAGAGCCCATTACTGTTACTCGATTTGGCATGACCACCAGACCCTAGAATGTTCAGCCCCTCTGCTGCGAATGGTGGAGGACAACCAAAAGTCCCTCCCACACAGCCCTGGATCAATCATTGTCCACTGCAGGAAAGTTCCGGTTTAGGTTGTATGTGTGTGTGTGTGTGTGTGTGTGTGTGTGTTTGTGTGTGTGTGCATGCGTGTATGTTAACCAGTTGTGGTCTCCTGCCCCTCTCCAGTGCCAGGCATTGGTAGAACTGGTTGCTTCATCACCAGCTGTATCAGTTGTCAACAACTTAGACACTAGGTGGACATGCTAAGATTTGTATGCTGTCTAAATCTGGACAGGTGCTCGAGCACCCTGCACCCCTTCCAAACCCCACCACCCCCACCCCTACCAATTGTTCTCCCTTCGTTAGCAAATGCTTCCCGTCCCTCTGTCTCCATTTTACTGTCTCTCTTATCCCATCCTCTCTGTCCCCCCTCTTCCTCACATTTCACTTCCTATTTGACACCCCTCCTCTCCCTAGGGGTGGTACGAGTTTTTCCTTGTCTTCCTTGAGGGTTTAGGTTGGTTGAGGGGCAGTTCTATGGGCGTATGTGAAGCCCTCTGTGACATGCTTGCGTGTATAAAGGGCTATACAAATACATTTGATTTGATCTGGGGCACTACTCGGTGTGGGCACAGTGTTCAGCTATTCTACTTCCTAAGTCCCAGTTCTCATAAGGTTATCTGTTATCAATGTTATTTTCTGAAGCATACATGAGGACATTGAGACAAATGTATATGTATCTTCATGGATATGTTAATTCAATTGTAATATGTGACTTTATTTAAAACGTTTCTTCACCTTCAGTTTTATACAGAAGTAAAGTGTCTGTGTACTTTTATTGTGCCACACAATAATTAGCCTCTGCGTGGCTGCAGTCCTGATATGGAGATGTCACAAGCCTTAACACAAACAGCTTTGCAATTACAAGGGAAATATTTATTATTACTAAAATTATGAATAGCTCTGTTATGCATTTCAGAGTGGGAAATGGCTACGGTGGTTGTTGAAGTGACAGATCCTCTCTGTCTCCGAAGTCAGGTCAGGAAGCAAGCGGCTGCCTCTACTGGTGAGTCTCGCAGCTACAACAGAACGCCTTGGAAAGAGCTGCAGAGATCCTGCGGAAGAATCCTTTAATGGACTTCTTCTTCTTCTTCTTCTGTTTCTCTACGCTGGAGGACTCAGCAGGATCTGGGCCTGGACAGGGAACACCATCACACAACAGGAGATGATGTCACACAACCAGCACTGTCCATTTACTTGAAAAGAGTATGAGTGTGTGTGTCTCTCTCTCTCTCTCTGTGTGTGTGTGTGTGTGTGTGTGTGTGTGTGTGTGTGTGTGTGTGTGTGTGTGTGAAATGGTGGGAGAGCCAACTAAAGTGGGAAAGCCTAAATGAACAAAAATGATCTGACAATATATCATAAAAATATATCATGATCTCACTTCCACAGTTGAGGGGAGTAACTGAGTTGGTCTTCTTCTGTCCTTTGGCAGCAGAACTATGTGTGACCTTGGTGACAGCATTGGTCTTCTTTCTCATCTGGGATGGAAGTGAGACCAAAGACAAACATAATTCCTTAAAATGATTAAGTATTTTACATTTTGTTGACAGGAAATAAATGAGCAAAGTCTAGTTCAGGCATGGCACTCTGGCAGCGCGCGTCATCCGCTCATTACCTACACCTGTGTTAGCCTGCTCAAGCCCATTGAGCTACGTCCGATTAAGCGGCATTCAAAGGCTGCGCAGATACACACACACACTCACCCCTGGTTGCTGTATGATCTGTGCTGCTGCCAACCTCCACCCTCCCCTTCTCCCCCTTGTTGTCTGTATGTTCTATCCATCAGGGGGATTATATCTCTATTTGCTTCCTGCCTCATATTCTATGTATGTATGTTGCTCGTTAATGCTGCTCGCTAAGGTAGGGACTGGGTCTCCTAGATACATACACTGCCAAAGTCAAACCTATTTCCATGTCTATGGTTATCAATACATGCTCAAATCTGATATGTCAGTGTCTTGACTGAACGACATTAACTGTAACTATCTATCTAATGTCGTGGCATGGTTGTAGCTATGTGGTAGAGCATTTGGCTGTGGATCAAGATGTCAGAGGTTCAAATCCTCCGTGTGTGTGGCTTTGAATAAAGAAATCTGCTAAATAACTACATCTACTCTTTACTACTCATACATAATGTATTCTACAAATGCATACTTTGAACCCTTTCTTGTCCTAGATTGCGTTCAGGTCAGGTCTACCCAGTGCCAGTGTGTGTGGAGTTGTTTTCAGCTTACCAAGGTGAACCATCTTTGGAGGCCGGAGGGTTTGGTCTTTCTTAGATGGTCCAGATTGTCCCCATCTGGGCAGGGGTCCAGAGCCATGGAGCTCCTGGAGATGGAGGAGCTGTTGGAGGTTTGGGAGTGCAAAGAGGAGGATAAATCTGAGGTGGAGGAAGAGGAGGAGTGACAAAACCAGGAGGTGGAGGAGGATAAATCAGAGGTGGAGGAAGAGGAGGAGTGGCAGAACCGGGAGGTGGAGGCGGATGAGGAGCTATCGTCAGAAAGCTCAGATCCGTCATCTATCCTCCCATTTCTTCTGAAGCAGGAGCTTCCATTGGCCTTTTCCAAGCCAGCAGAGTCCTGAGCATTCTCCTTCTCCTCACAACCTGTTTGAAAACGGACGGTAACATCCCACACAGCAGGAGGCAACCAGGAAAGCTCCTGGACCTGCTTAGAGAAACCAGAAGCTCCATCATCCTTCCCATCTTCCTCGATATTCATTTCCCTGGCAACGTTGATGGCCTTGGTCAGGCAATCTGACATTTCTTCGTTGTTGGGGACAATGATATCAGCATTCTCCGACTGGCAAACTTCCTGGTTGGTGAAACCTAAACTCAACCCTGGGTTGGGACTTCCTGTTGTCCCTTCCTCGTCAGTGGCTTCAGAAGAGGAGCTCCTAAGGAGATCCGCCAGCCTGGCCATGGCCTCAGCATCAAGGCCTAGCACAACAAAACACACTCACACTGTTAAGTATCCTATTATTATTATAGCTATTTCCTATACTTTCCTTTAAACAGTGATTGACTTTGATCGCTAACATTAATATTAGAGTTATTAACTATACCTACACTGTCATTCAGCAGTACTGTATCACTTACAACTCCAGTTACACAGTGTTACTAGTTGCCTGAACTCCTGAATTCCCTTCGGGGTCAATATAGTGATTGAGTAAAAAATGTCTCTACCTTTGTTGACCATGGCCATGGCTTTTCCTGGGTCATTGCAGGTACAGTGAAGGACATCTCCCACCTTTAAGGTTAACACCTCAGATATGGCCTCTAGTGCCCCCCTCTGGTCCTGGCTGGCAGAGGAAGATGGCCGCGGTGTGCTCTGTGAGATGTTTCTACCAACAATCCCTTGGCTGGGGCCCGGCGGAAACTTGATGGACCAGTCCAGAGACGAGTCGCTGCTGTCACCGTCATCTAAGGATGCATTGCTGTCGGAGTCAGCCCTGTCCTCCTTCCACATCCATTTAAGGTGATCTTTCATCGGGACACGTTCGTCCGGAAGAAAGATGACCAGGCCAAGGAAGTTCTCCATCAGTTGTTTGAATGCCAAGTGGAGGAAGTTGTACATCAGAGGCCTGAAGAGCTCCCAATCCAAGCACTGCTTTACCTCCCAGTTCTGGACGTTGGGCTGGGAGTGACAGCGGCATGCCGAGGGAAAACGTCCCATCTGTGTCTCCGGGAGCAGATTATATATGTGAATAATCAGCTCATCGGAGAAGCAGTCGATCCTCGCCTGCAACACCCTCGTACCCGTGCTTTGGGACACCAGCAGGCGGTCCAGGTCGTACTCTGCCTGGTCGAAGGACGAGACAGAGGAGCCATCGTCACTTTCGCAGTCTTCGTCATCAGTGACTGATCTGGAGGCCGAGTGTGCCATCTGCACAACCGTGTCCAGCATTTTCTGAGCAGTGAGGTTAAGGTCGTGGCAACTAGCAACACTGTTTGCCTCACTCCTGGGACTAGGGCTCCTAGTGGCTGACTTAGAGGAGAAAGGAGTGGTCTCCTTCTGCTGGTTCTCTTCCTCCTGCTCCTTGCTGGCAGAGCTGCACTCCTCCTGCTGGGTGTAGAGAGGGAGGCTTTCCTGACACGAGAGTGTGCAAGCCTCCTTCTCCTCCCTTCCCTGGACCATGTTTCCCAGCAGCTCTCCCTGGCTACTGCTGCTGCTCCTCCTGCTTCTCAGAACACCCTGGGGGATGTCAGGTTGGTCTGAGCCCTGAGAAGAGGCCCGGACCTGGGACTGACGAGAGGATGAACTCTCCCTCCAGAGGTCTGGAGAAGCCACAGGGATGAAACATACCTTCTCACTCAACACCCCAGAGCGGACTGGAGACAGCAGATCTGCCAAAGAAGATCTGCTGCTCATGGAGACACAGTTGCTGTGGGAGGAAGCGGCACACAGCAGGTCTTGGTTGAGGTGATGGACCTGGTAAAGGGCCATGGCGGGCAGCACTCCCTCATTGACCACATGGAGAACCCACTCCATCATCTCCTCTAAATGCTTCTCCAGCTCAGCTATGTTCTTGTTCTGAGAGAGAGAGAGAGAGAGAGAGAGAGAGAGAGAGAGAGAGAGAGAGAGAAACAGGGCGCAGAGAGAAAAGAGAGAAAGGCAGCGTAAAAAAAGGGGGAGGACGTTAAATCGCAGTACAGATACACATAGTTATTGTCAAGCTGAGTAAAAAAATATTGTGTTAGAAAATAAACATCTTATCTACCTTTCTCAACAGGACCGTTTTGATGAGTCTCCATTGACTGTAAGAAGAAAAAGAACACATTTGTCACACTCTCTCTACAGTACAATGACAACTAACGACACATTGTAACATTGTGTTCATCAGGGCAGTAGCCTAAAGAGGACGTTAACAGGGACACTTACGAATGGGACATAATAGCTTCAAACAGAGACTGGGGCGTGGTCTCCCGGGTCACTGGGTCATCCAGGGTGGGAGGTGAAGACGGTGGAGACTGAGCCTGAGGTCGGCGTGTAGTCAGAGGTGGAGACGGAGGTGATGTGGGTGGAGATGAAGGTGGAGGTAGAGAGAAGTTTGTTCTCTCCCCATCATCTGGTGTGGACCTGCACTTTAGGGTCTTGGGTTCCTCTTGGCTGAGTGGCACAGAGGCTGATGGTCTTATTGGTGGAAGAACACCTACATGTAGAGGAGAGTCACAGTGTGATTGGTGGATCCCTCTCTTGATAAAAAGGGATCATTCAATCATGAATGTTGTACTTTTGATACATGAATAAACCAATACTCACAGTAGCTGGTCTGGGACATGGGAGGCATCTTCACACATGCACCACCAATCACCTGCAGGCAAGACAAATGCTTAGCAAGGCATCGTAACAGAGAAGTTATCAGAGTTGGAGACGAGGTTGATTGGGTTGAGGGGAGTAGTTGGTGTCTGTAGTACCCAGTGAGGGGATGAGGGCCTTTTACTCACCATCCTGCCTGGTCCTGCCAGTTTCCGGGCCAGGTGTGAACCTTGTTCAGCAGCTGGCGTACGGCCTCCAGTGCCCACATCAATCCTCCAGGACTCTGCCTGGGGCCCCTTGTTAGCCCCTCCAGCTTTGTCCGATCCTGCAGCCTTCCTGCCAGCCTTGGTTTTGCGGCCGGCCTTAGTGCATTGAGGAGGCAACAACATTATTAATGGCAAAGGTGGATGTTACATCACCATACTGACATACTTGTATTGTATGCGTCCTCAACTTCCTCTCCCAACCTACTGGTCCATAGAGTGACACTGCTCACGATCAGAAGAAGCTCTGATAAGTCCCACAGGCATAGATTAAACTCTTAAATTGGTCATTCTGTGCCACATGGGTGAGGCATGTTTTTCCAAAGCACTAACACTTTTATCAGAATTATATAATATTGTATTGATGTTAAAGTTACACTATCTGGTCAAAATCAGATGCCATTCCCTGGCTGTAACCACTGAAATACTGTTCAACTACACTACACTTCTGATTCTGGATGATCTGCTGCACTTACTTTATGCAAATACTATTAGCGTCATTTTGGATCAAATGAGTGTGCTCATTGAATATATTATCAAATGTGTAGAGTTTCTACAGGCAGCTGTTCTTACCTGGAGGAGGTCCTGCTGTTCTTGAGACTTCCTGTCATGGGGCTGCAGGGGAGGAAACTTCAGTCCAGGCTCTGACCAACAGGGTGGCAGGGGCAACTGGGAGGCAGTTGTGTCACGGAGACACGCAGGCTGGACACACACACACACACACACACACACACACACACACACACCATGTAAACACACGTGCACACAAACAAGGTGCGGTAGGTGGAGTTGAGGTTACAATTAGCAGTGAAACACGACAAGAGAGAGAGAGAGGTGCCTCGAACAGAACTTTTGTTATCTTTTGATGAGGAAATATAACTTGGAATTATGAAATATGACTAGGTCAGGTCAGTGTCAAACACAACTTTTAGACTCACAATAAATAAAGAAATTATTCTCAGTAATCTAGAGAACCAAATATTTTCGTGTTTGAATCGTTGTAGCTACTTCAAGATGACCAGCCTTACCTTCTGTTTACTCCTCAATGCTAGTCTTTTATGTTTTGAGATGTCATCCATGTTTTTGCACTTGGTAAGGATGACAAATTAAGAAATCACTTCTATAAAATGAAAAGTTTCTTTGCCTACGAAGCATTTTCTTTCATCACTGACATATGTTACTTCTTAGGATGAATTATTATCATTT